>NC_142708.1:690000-1017500 GCF_055471065.1 Atractosteus spatula
ATGTCAAAATCCCATGCCCAGAGAACTTCAGGTACAGTTCGGGGAAATGCTCAGTGGACATCCCAGGCAGGGTAAGGATCAGCATTTACACACTACTCAGAGATTTTTTATTTTCAGGGATGGATTTTTAGCCCAATTCAAGTTGAAGAAAAGTGGTTTCGTGAAAATCGCAGAAAATTTTTTTTCAGAAACTCCGGGGTGCCTGGAGGTCGCGGTGCACCACGCGACAGTTGTTTTCCAAAACTGAGTCACTCAGATCACACGAGTACCCAAACATGCTTGAAACTCATTCAAATGCAAGTGCTTCTATCTGTTGTCTTGATTGTTTCCCACTCATTCCTTTTGGTTTGGGTAACTTGTCAAAATCCCATGCCCAGAGAACTTCAAGTAGAGTTCGCGGAAATGCTCAGTGGACACCCCAGGTAGGGTAAGGATCAGCATTTCCACACTACTCAGAGAATTTTTATTTTCAGGGATGGATTTTTAGCCCAATTCAAGTTGATGAAAAGTGGTTTCGTGAAAATCGCCGAAAATTTTTTTTCAGAAACTCCGGGGTGCCTGGAGGTCGCGGTGCACCACGCGACAGTTGTATTCCAAAATTGAGTCACTCAGATCACACGAGTACCCAAGCATGCTTGAAACTCATTCAAATACAAGTGCTTCTATCTGTTGTCTTGATTGTTTCCCACTCATTCCTTTTGGTTTGGGGAACATGTCAAAATCCCATGCCCAGAGAACTTCAGGTAGAGCTTGCGGAAATGCTCAGTGGACAACCCAGGCAGGGTAAGGATCAGTATTTCCACACTACTCAGAGATTTTTTATTTTCAGGGATGGATTTTTAGCCCAATTCAAGTTGATGAAAAGTGGTTTCGTGAAAATTGCAGAAAATGTTTTTTCAGAAACTCCGGGGTGCCATGAGGTCGTGGTGCACCACGCGACAATTGTATTCCAAAACTGAGTCAGTCAGATCACACAAGTACCCAAGCATTCTTGAAACTCATTCAAATGCAAGTGCCTCTATCTCTTTTCTTGATTGTTTCCCACTCATTCCTTTTGGTTTGGGGAACATGTCAAAATCCCATGCCCAGAGAACTTCAGGTAGAGTTCGGGGAAATGCTCAGTGGACAACCCAGGCAGGGTAAGGATCAGCATTTCCACACTACTCAGAGAATTTTTATTTTCAGGGATGGATTTTTAGCCCAATTCAAGTTGATGAAAAGTGGTTTCGTGAAAATTGCAGAATTTTTTTTTTCAGAAACTCCGGGGTGCCTTGAGGTCGCCGTGCACCACTCGACGGTTGTATTCGAAAACTGAGTCACTCAGATCACACGAGTACCCAAGCATGCTTGAAACTCATTCAAATGCAAGTGCTTCTATCTGTTGTCTTGATTGTTTCCCACTCATTCTTTTTGGTTTGGGTAACATGTCAAAATCCCATGCCCAGAGAACTTCAAGTAGAGTTCGTGGAAATGCTCAGTGGACAACCCAGGTAGGGTAAGGATCAGCATTTCCACACTACTCAGAGAATTTTTATTTTCAATGATGGATTTTTAGCCCAATTCAAGTTGAAGAAAAGTGGTTTCGTGAAAATTGCAGAACATTTTTTTTCAGATACTCCGGGGTGCCTTGAGGTCGCGATGCACCACGCGACAGTTGTATTCCAAAACTGAGTCACTCAGATCACACGAGTACCCAAGCATGCTTGAAACTCATTCAAATGCAAGTGCCTCTATCTGTTTTTTTGATTGTTTCCCACTCATTCCTTTTGGTTTGGGGAACATGTCAAAATCCCATGCCCAGAGAACTTCAGGTAGAGCTCGCGGAAATACTCAGTGGACAACCCAGGCAGGGTAAGGATCAGTATTTCCACACTACTCAGAGAATTTTTATTTTCAGTGATGGATTTTTAGACCAATTCAAGTTGAAGAAAAGTGGTTTCGTGAAAATCGCAGAAATTTTTTTTTCAGAAACTCCGGGGTGCCTGGAGGTCGCGGCGCAGCACGCGACAGTTGTTTTCCAAAACTGAGTCACTCAGATCACACGAGTACCCAAGCATGCTTGAAACTCATTCAAATGCAAGTGCCTCTATCTGTTTTCTTGATTGTTTCCCACTCATTCCTTTTGGTTTGGGGAACATGTCAAAATCCCATGCCCAGAGAACTTCAGGTAGAGTTCGGGGAAATGCTCAGTGGACAACCCAGGCAGGGTAAGGATCAGCATTTACACACTACTCAGAGAATTTTTATTTACAGGGATGGATTTTTAGCCCAATTCAAGTTCAAGAAAAGTGGTTTCGTGAAAATCGCAGAAAATTTTTTTTCAGAAACTCCGGGGTGCCTGGAGGTCGCGGTGCACCACGCGACGGTTGTATTCCAAAACTGAGTCACTCAGATCACACGAGTACCCAAGCATGCTTGAAACTCATTCAAATGCAAGTGCTTCTATCTGTTGTCTTGATTGTTTCCCACTCATTCTTTTTGGTTTGGGTAACATGTCAAAATCCCATGCCCAGAGAACTTCAAGTAGAGTTCGCGGCAATGCTCAGTGGACACCCCAGGTAGGGCAATGATCAGCATTTCCACACTACTCAGAGAATTTTTATTTTCAGGGATGGATTTTTAGCCCAATTCAAGTTCAAGAAAAGTGGTTTCGTGAAAATTGCAGAAAATTTTTTTTCAGAAACTCCGGGGTGCCATGAGGTCGTGGTGCACCACGCGACAATTGTATTCCAAAACTGAGTCAGTCAGATCACACAAGTACCCAAGCATTCTTGAAACTCATTCAAATGCAAGTGCCTCTATCGGTTTTCTTCATTTTTTCCCACTCATTCCTTTTGGTTTGGGGAACATGTCACAATCCCATGCCCAGAGAACTTCAGGTAGAGCTCGCGGAAATGCTCAGTGGACACCCCAGATAGGGTAAGGATCAGCATTTCCACACTACTCAGAGAATTTTTATTTTCAGGGATGGATTTTTAGCCCAATTCAAGTTGAAGAAAAGTGGTTTCGTGAAAATCGCAGAAAATTTTTTTTCAGAAACTCCGGGATGCCTGGAAGTCGCGGTACACCACGCGACAGTTGTATTCCAAAACTGAGTCACTCAGATCACACTAGTACCCAAGCATGCTTGAAACTCATTCAAATGCAAGTGCTTCTATCTGTTGTCTTGATTGTTTCCCACTCATTCCTTTTGGTTTGGGTAACATGTCAAAATCCCATGCCCAGAGAACTTCAAGTAGACTTCGCGGAAATGCTCAGTGGACACCCCAGGTAGGGTAAAGATCAGCATTTCCACACTACTCAGAGAATATTTATTTTCAGTGATGGATTTTTAGCCCAATTCAAGTTGAAGAAAAGTGGTTTCGTGAAAATTGCAGAAAATTTTTTTTCAGATACTCCGGGGTGCCTTGAGGTCGCGATGCACCACGTGACAGTTGTATTCCAAAACTGAGTCACATAGATCACACGAGTACCCAAGCATGCTTGAAACTCATTCAAATGCAAGTGCCTCTATCTGTTTTCTTGATTGTTTCCCACTCATTCCTTTTGGTTTGGGGAACATGTCAAAATCCCATGCCCAGAGAACTTCAGGTAGAGTTCGGGGAAATGCTCAGTGGACAACCCAGGCAGGGTAAAGATCAGCATTTACACACTACTCAGAGAATTTTTATTTACAGGGATGGATTTTTAGCCCAATTCAAGTTCAAGAAAAGTGGTTTCGTGAAAATCGCAGAAAATTTTTTTTCAGAAACTCCGGGGTGCCTGGAGGTCGCGGTGCACCACGCGACGGTTGTATTCCAAAACTGAGTCACTCAGATCACACGAGTACCCAAGCATGCTTGAAACTCATTCAAATGCAAGTGCTTCTATCTGTTGTCTTGATTGTTTCCCACTCATTCTTTTTGGTTTGGGTAACATGTCAAAATCCCATGCCCAGAGAACTTCAAGTAGAGTTCCTGGAAATGCTCAGTGGACAACCCAGGTAGGGTAAGGATAAGCATTTCCACACTACTCAGAGAATTTTTATTTTCAGTGATGGATTTTTAGCCCAATTCAAGTTGAAGAAAAGTGGTTTCGTGAAAATCGCAGAAAATTTTTTTTCAGAAACTCCGGGGTGCCTGGAGGTCGCGGTGCACCACGCCACAGTTGTATTCCAAAACTGAGTCACTCAGATCACACGAGTACCCAAGCATGCTTGAAACTCATTCAAATGCAAGTGCTTCTATCTGTTGTCTTGATTGTATCCCACTCATTCCTTTTGGTTTGGGAAACATGTCAAAATCCCATGCCCAGAGAACTTCAGGTAGAGTTCGGGGAAATGCTCAGTGGACAACCCAGGCAGGGTAAGGATCAGCATTTACACACTACTCAGAGAATTTTTATTTTCAGGGATGGATTTTTAGCCCAATTCAAGTTGAAGAAAAGTGGTTTCGTGAAAATCGCAGAAAATTTTTTTTCAGAAACTCCGGGGTGCCTGGAGGTCGCGGTGCACCACGCGACAGTTTTATTCCAAAACTGAGTCACTCAGATCACACGAGTACCCAAGCATGCTTGAAACTCATTCAAATGCAAGTGCCTCTATCTGTTTTTTTGATTGTTTCCCACTCATTCCTTTTGGTTTGGGAAACATGTCAAAATCCGATGCCCAGAGAACTTCAGGTAGAGTTCGCGGAAATGCTCAGTGGACACCCCAGGTAGGGTAAGGATCAGCATTTCCACACTACTCAGAGAATTTTTATTTTCAGGGATGGATTTTTAGCCCAATTCAAGTTGAAGAAAAGTGGTTTCGTGAAAATCGCAGAAAATTTTTTTTCAGAAACTCCGGGGTGCCTGGAGGTCGCGGTGCACCACGCGACAGATGTATTCCAAAACTGAGTCACTCAGATCACACGAGTACCCAAGCATGCTTGAAACTCATTCAAATGCAAGTGCTTCTATCTGTTGTCTTGATTGTTTCCCACTCATTCCTTTTGGTTTGGGTAACATGTCAAAATCCCATGCCCAGAGAACTTCAAGTAGAGTTCGTGGAAATGCTCAGTGGACAACCCATGTAGGGTAAGGATCAGCATTTCCACACTACTCAGAGCATTTTTATTTTCAATGATGGATTTTTAGCCCAATTCAAGTTGAAGAAAAGTGGTTTCGTGAAAATCGCAGAAAATTTTTTTTCAGAAACTCCGGGGTACCTGGAGGTCGCGGTGCACCACGCAACAGTTGTATTCCAAAACTGAGTCACTCAGATCACACGAGTACCCAAGCATGCTTGAAACTCATTCAAATGCAAGTGCTTCTATCTGTTGTCTTCATTGTTTCCCACTCATTCCTTTTGGTTTGGGGAACATGTCAAAATCCCATGCCCAGAGAACTTCAGGTAGAGCTCGCGGAAATACTCAGTGGACAAAGCAGGCAGGGTAAGGATCAGTATTTCCACACTACTCAGAGAATTTTTATTTTCAGTGATGGATTTTTAGACCAATTCAAGTTGAAGAAAAGTGGTTTCGTGAAAATCGCAGAAAATTTTTTTTCAGAAACTCCGGGGTGCCTGGAGGTCGCGGTGCACCACGCGACAGTTGTATTTGAAAACTGAGTCACTCAGATCACACGAGTACCCAAGCATGCTTGAAACTCATTCAAATGCAAGTGCCTCTATCTGTTTTCTTGATTGTTTCCCACTCATTCCTTTTGGTTTGGGGAACATGTCAAAATCCCATGCCCAGAGAACTTCAGGTAGAGTTCGGGGAAATGCTCAGTGGACAACCCAGGCAGGGTAAGGATCAGCATTTACACACTACTCAGAGAATTTTTATTTTCAGGGATGGATTTTTAGCCCAATTCAAGTTGAAGAAAAGTGGTTTCGTGAAAATCGCAGAAAATTTTTTTTCAGAAACTCCGGGGTGCCTGGAGGTCGCGGTGCACCACGCGACAGTTGTATTCCAAAACTGAGTCACTCAGATCACACGAGTACCCAAGCATGCTTGAAACTCATTCAAATGCAAGTGCTTCTATCTGTTGTCTTGATTGTTTCCCACTCATTGCTTTTGGTTTGGGGAACATGTCAAAATCCCATGCCCAGAGAACTTCAGGTAGAGATCGCGGCAATGCTCAGTGGACACCCCAGGTAGGGCAAGGATCAGCATTTCCACACTACTCAGAGAATTTTTATTTTCAGGGATGGATTTTTAGCCCAATTCAAGTTCAAGAAAAGTGGTTTCGTGAAAATTGCAGAAAATTTTTTTTCAGAAAGTCCGGGGTGCCATGAGGTCGTGGTGCACCACGCGACAATTGTATTCCAAAACTGAGTCAGTCAGATCACACAAGTACCCAAGCATTCTTGAAACTCATTCAAATGCAAGTGCCTCTATCGGTTTTCTTCATTTTTTCCCACTCATTCCTTTTGGTTTGGGGAACATGTCAAAATCCCATGCCCAGAGAACTTCAGGTAGAGTTCGGGGAAATGCTCAGTGGACAACCCAGGCAGGGTAAGGATCAGCATTTCCACACTACTCAGAGAATTTTTATTTTCAGGGATGGATTTTTAGCCCAATTCAAGTTGATGAAAAGTGGTTTCGTGAAAATTGCAGAATTTTTTTTTTCAGAAACTCCGGGGTGCCTTGAGGTCGCCGTGCACCACTCGACGGTTGTATTCGAAAACTGAGTCACTCAGATCACACGAGTACCCAAGCATGCTTGAAACTCATTCAAATGCAAGTGCCTCTATCTGTTTTCTTGATTGTTTCCCACTCATTCCTTTTGGTTTGGGGAACATGTCAAAATCCCATGCCCAGAGAACTTCAGGTAGAGTTCGGGGAAATGCTCAGTGGACAACCCAGGCAGGGTAAGGATCAGCATTTACACACTACTCAGAGAATTTTTATTTTCAGGGATGGATTTTTAGCCCAATTCAAGTTGAAGAAAAGTGGTTTCGTGAAAATCGCAGAAAATTTTTTTTCAGAAACTCCGGGGTGCCTGGAGGTCGCGGTGCACCACGCGACAGTTGTATTCCAAAACTGAGTCACTCAGATCACACGAGTACCCAAGCATGCTTGAAACTCATTCAAATGCAAGTGCTTCTATCTGTTGTCTTGATTGTTTCCCACTCATTGCTTTTGGTTTGGGGAACATGTCAAAATCCCATGCCCAGAGAACTTCAGGTAGAGATCGCGGCAATGCTCAGTGGACACCCCAGGTAGGGCAAGGATCAGCATTTCCACACTACTCAGAGAATTTTTATTTTCAGGGATGGATTTTTAGCCCAATTCAAGTTCAAGAAAAGTGGTTTCGTGAAAATTGCAGAAAATTTTTTTTCAGAAAGTCCGGGGTGCCATGAGGTCGTGGTGCACCACGCGACAATTGTATTCCAAAACTGAGTCAGTCAGATCACACAAGTACCCAAGCATTCTTGAAACTCATTCAAATGCAAGTGCCTCTATCGGTTTTCTTCATTTTTTCCCACTCATTCCTTTTGGTTTGGGGAACATGTCAAAATCCCATGCCCAGAGAACTTCAGGTAGAGTTCGGGGAAATGCTCAGTGGACAACCCAGGCAGGGTAAGGATCAGCATTTACACATTACTCAGAGAATTTTTATTTTCAGTGATGGATTTTTAGCGCAATTCAAGTTGAAGAAAAGTGGTTTCGTGAAAATCGCAGAAAATTTTTTTTCAGAAACTCCGGGGTGCCTGGAGGTCGCGGTGCACCACGCGACAGTTGTATTCCAAAACTGAGTCACTCAGAACACACGAGTACCCAAGCATGCTTGAAACTCATTCAAATGCAAGTGCTTCTATCTGTTGTCTTGATTGTTTCCCACTCATTCCTTTTGGTTTGGGCAACATGTCAAAATCCCATGCCCAGAGAACTTCAAGTAGAGTTCTCGGAAATGCTCAGTGGACACCCCAGGTAGGGTAAAGATCAGCATTTCCACACTACTCAGAGAATATTTATTTTCAGTGATGGATTTTTAGCCCAATTCAAGCTGAAGAAAAGTGGTTTCGTGAAAATTGCAGAAAATTTTTTTTCAGATACTCCGGGGTGCCTTGAGGTCGCGATGCACCACGCGACAGTTGTATTCCAAAACTGAGTCACTCAGATCACACGAGTACCCAAGCATGCTTGAAACTCATTCAAATACAAGTGCCTTTATCTCTTTTCTTGATTGTATCCCACTCATTCCTTTTGGTTTAGGGACCATGTCAAAATCCCATGCCCAGAGAACTTCAGGTAGAGTTCGGGGAAATGCTCAGTGGACAACCCAGGCAGGGTAAGGATCAGCATTTACACACTACTCAGAGAATTTTTATTTTCAGGGATGGATATTTAGCCCAATTCAAGTTGAAGAAAAGTGGTTTCGTGAAAATCGCAGAAAATTTTTTTTCAGAAACTCCGTGGTGCCTGGAGGTCGCGGTGCACCACGCGACAGTTGTATTCCAAAACTGAGTCACTCAGATCACACGAGTACCCAAGCATGCTTGAAACTCATTCAAATGCAAGTGCCTCTATCTGTTTTCTTGATTGTTTCCCACTCATTCCTTTTGGTTTGGGAAACATGTCAAAATCCCATGCCCAGAGAACTTCAGGTAGAGTTCGCGGAAATGCTCAGTGGACACCCCAGGTAGGGTAAGGATCAGCATTTCCACACTACTCAGAGAATTTTTATTTTCAGGGATGGATTTCTAGCACAATTCAAGTTGAAGAAAAGTGGTTTCGTGAAAATCGCAGAAAATTTTTTTTCAGAAACTCCGGGGTGCCTGGAAGTCGCGGTGCACCACGCGACAGTTGTATTCCAAAACTGAGTCACTCAGATCACACTAGTACCCAAGCATGCTTGAAACTCATTCAAATGCAAGTGCTTCTATCTGTTGTCTTGATTGTTTCCCACTCATTCCTTTTGGTTTGGGTAACATGTCAAAATCCCATGCCCAGAGAACTTCAAGTAGAGTTCGCGGAAATTCTCAGTGGACACCCCAGGTAGGGTAAGGATCAGCATTTCCACACTACTCAGAGAATGTTTATTTTCAGGGATGGATTTTTAGCCCAATTCAAATTGATGAAAAGTGGTTTCGTGAAAATTGCAGAAAATTTTTTTTCAGAAACTCCGGGGTGCCTTGAGGTCGCGATGCACCACGCGACATTGTATTCCAAAACTGAGTCACTCAGATCACACGAGTACCCAAGCATGCTTGAAACTCAATCAAATGCAAGTGCCTCTATCTGTTTTCTTGATTGTTTCCCACTCATTCCTTTTGGTTTGGGGAACATGTCAAAATCCCATGCCCAGAGAACTTCAGGTAGAGTTCGGGGAAATGCTCAGTGGACAACCCAGGCAGGGTAAGGATCAGCATTTACACACTACTCAGAGAATTTTTATTTACAGGGATGGATTTTTAGCCCAATTCAAGTTCAAGAAAAGTGGTTTCGTGAAAAACGCAGAAAATTTTTTTTCAGAAACTCCGGGGTGCCTGGAGGTCGCGGTGCACCACGCGACGGTTGTATTCCAAAACTGAGTCACTCAGATCACACGAGTACCCAAGCATGCTTGAAACTCATTCAAATGCAAGTGCTTCTATCTGTTGTCTTGATTGTTTCCCACTCATTCTTTTTGGTTTGGGTAACATGTCAAAATCCCATGCCCAGAGAACTTCAAGTAGAGTTCGCGGCAATGCTCAGTGGACACCCCAGGTAGGGCAAGGATCAGCATTTCCACACTACTCAGAGAATTTTTATTTTCAGGGATGGATTTTTAGCCCAATTCAAGTTCAAGAAAAGTGGTTTCGTGAAAATTGCAGAAATTTTTTTTTCAGAAACTCCGGGGTGCCATGAGGTCGTGGTGCACCACGCGACAATTGTATTCCAAAACTGAGTCAGTCAGATCACACAAGTACCCAAGCATTCTTGAAACTCATTCAAATGCAAGTGCCTCTATCGGTTTTCTTCATTTTTTCCCACTCATTCCTTTTGGTTTGGGGAACATGTCAAAATCCCATGCCCAGAGAACTTCAGGTAGAGTTCGGGGAAATGCTCAGTGGACAACCCAGGCAGGGTAAGGATCAGCATTTACACATTACTCAGAGAATTTTTATTTTCAGTGATGGATTTTTAGCGCAATTCAAGTTGAAGAAAAGTGGTTTCGTGAAAATCGCAGAAAATTTTTTTTCAGAAACTCCGGGGTGCCTGGAGGTCGCGGTGCACCACGCGACAGTTGTATTTCAAAACTGAGTCACTCAGATCACAGTAGTACCCAAGCATGCTTGAAACTCATTCAAATGCAAGTGCTTCTATCTGTTGTCTTGATTGTTTCCCACTCATTCCTTTTGGTTTGGGTAACATGTCAAAATCCCATGCCCAGAGAACTTCAAGTAGAGTTCGCGGAAATGCTCAGTGGACACCCCAGGTAGGGTAAAGATCAGCATTTCCACACTACTCAGAGAATATTTATTTTCAGTGATGGATTTTTAGCCCAATTCAAGTTGAAGAAAAGTGGTTTCGTGAAAATTGCAGAAAATTTTTTTTCAGATACTCCGGGGTGCCTTGAGGTCGCGATGCACCACGCGACAGTTGTATTCCAAAACTGAGTCACTCAGATCACACGAGTACCCAAGCATGCTTGAAACTCATTCAAATGCAAGTGCCTTTATCTCTTTTCTTGATTGTATCCCACCCATTCCTTTTGGTTTAGGGAACATGTCAAAATCCCATGCCCAGAGAACTTCAGGTAGAGTTCGGGGAAATGCTCAGTGGACAACCCAGGCAAGGTAAGGATCAGCATTTACACACTACTCAGAGAATTTTTATTTTCAGGGATGGATTTTTAGCCCAATTCAAGTTGAAGAAAAGTGGTTTCGTGAAAATCGCAGAAAATTTTTTTTCAGAAACTCCGGGGTGCCTGGAGGTCGCGGTGCACCACGCGACAGTTGTATTCCAAAACTGAGTCACTCAGATCACACGAGTACCCAAGCATGCTTGAAACTCATTCAAATGCAAGAGCCTCTATCTGTTTTCTTGATTGTTTCCCACTCATTCCTTTTGGTTTGGGGAACATGTCAAAATCCCATGCCCAGAGAACTTCAGGTAGAGTTCGGGGAAATGCTCAGTGGACAACCCAGGCAGGGTAAGGATCAGCATTTACACACTACTCAGAGAATTTTTATTTACAGGGATGGATTTTTAGCCCAATTCAAGTTGAAGAAAAGTGGTTTCGTGAAAATCGCAGAAAATTTTTTTTCAGAAACTCCGGGGTGCCTGGAGGTCGCGGTACACCACGCGACGGTTGTATTCCAAAACTGAGTCACTCAGATCACACGAGTACCCAAGCATGCTTGAAACTCATTCAAATGCAAGTGCTTCTATCTGTTGTCTTGATTGTTTCCCACTCATTCTTTTTGGTTTGGGTAACATGTCAAAATCCCATGCCCAGAGAACTTCAAGTAGAGTTCGTGGAAATGCTCAGTGGACAACCCAGGTAGGGTAAGGATAAGCATTTCCACACTACTCAGAGAATTTTTATTTTCAGTGATGGATTTTTAGCCCAATTCAAGTTGAAGAAAAGTGGTTTCGTGAAAATCGCAGAAAATTTTTTTTCAGAAACTCCGGGGTGCCTGGAGGTCGCGGTGCACCACGCGACAGTTGTATTCCAAAACTGAGTCACTCAGATCACACGAGTACCCAAGCATGCTTGAAACTCATTCAAATGCAAGAGCCTCTATCTGTTTTCTTGATTGTTTCCCACTCATTCCTTTTGGTTTGGGGAACATGTCAAAATCCCATGCCCAGAGAACTTCAGGTAGAGTTCGGGGAAATGCTCAGTGGACAACCCAGGCAGGGTAAGGATCAGCATTTACACACTACTCAGAGAATTTTTATTTACAGGGATGGATTTTTAGCCCAATTCAAGTTGATGAAAAGTGGTTTCGTGAAAATCGCCGAAAATTTTTTTTCAGAAACTCCGGGGTGCCTGGAGGTCGCGGTGCACCACGCGACAGTTGTATTCCAAAATTGAGTCACTCAGATCACACGAGTACCCAAGCATGCTTGAAACTCATTCAAATACAAGTGCTTCTATCTGTTGTCTTGATTGTTTCCCACTCATTCCTTTTGGTTTGGGGAACATGTCAAAATCCCATGCCCAGAGAACTTCAGGTAGAGCTTGCGGAAATGCTCAGTAGACAACCCAGGCAGGGTAAGGATCAGTATTTCCACACTACTCAGAGATTTTTTATTTTCAGGGATGGATTTTTAGCCCAATTCAAGTTGATGAAAAGTGGTTTCGTGAAAATTGCAGAAAATGTTTTTTCAGAAACTCCGGGGTGCCATGAGGTCGTGGTGCACCACGCGACAATTGTATTCCAAAACTGAGTCAGTCAGATCACACAAGTACCCAAGCATTCTTGAAACTCATTCAAATGCAAGTGCCTCTATCTCTTTTCTTGATTGTTTCCCACTCATTCCTTTTGGTTTGGGGAACATGTCAAAATCCCATGCCCAGAGAACTTCAGGTAGAGTTCGGGGAAATGCTCAGTGGACAACCCAGGCAGGGTAAGGATCAGCATTTCCACACTACTCAGAGAATTTTTATTTTCAGGGATGGATTTTTAGCCCAATTCAAGTTGATGAAAAGTGGTTTCGTGAAAATTGCAGAATTTTTTTTTTCAGAAACTCCGGGGTGCCTTGAGGTCGCCGTGCACCACTCGACGGTTGTATTCGAAAACTGAGTCACTCAGATCACACGAGTACCCAAGCATGCTTGAAACTCATTCAAATGCAAGTGCTTCTATCTGTTGTCTTGATTGTTTCCCACTCATTCTTTTTGGTTTGGGTAACATGTCAAAATCCCATGCCCAGAGAACTTCAAGTAGAGTTCGTGGAAATGCTCAGTGGACAACCCAGGTAGGGTAAGGATCAGCATTTCCACACTACTCAGAGAATTTTTATTTTCAATGATGGATTTTTAGCCCAATTCAAGTTGAAGAAAAGTGGTTTCGTGAAAATTGCAGAACATTTTTTTTCAGATACTCCGGGGTGCCTTGAGGTCGCGATGCACCACGCGACAGTTGTATTCCAAAACTGAGTCACTCAGATCACACGAGTACCCAAGCATGCTTGAAACTCATTCAAATGCAAGTGGTTCTATCTGTTGTCTTCATTGTTTCCCACTCATTCCTTTTGGTTTGGGGAACATGTCAAAATCCCATGCCCAGAGAACTTCAGGTAGAGCTCGCGGAAATACTCAGTGGACAACCCAGGCAGGGTAAGGATCAGTATTTCCACACTACTCAGAGAATTTTTATTTTCAGTGATGGATTTTTAGACCAATTCAAGTTGAAGAAAAGTGGTTTCGTGAAAATCGCAGAAATTTTTTTTTCAGAAACTCCGGGGTGCCTGGAGGTCGCGGCGCAGCACGCGACAGTTGTTTTCCAAAACTGAGTCACTCAGATCACACGAGTACCCAAGCATGCTTGAAACTCATTCAAATGCAAGTGCCTCTATCTGTTTTCTTGATTGTTTCCCACTCATTCCTTTTGGTTTGGGGAACATGTCAAAATCCCATGCCCAGAGAACTTCAGGTAGAGTTCGGGGAAATGCTCAGTGGACAACCCAGGCAGGGTAAGGATCAGCATTTACACACTACTCAGAGAATTTTTATTTACAGGGATGGATTTTTAGCCCAATTCAAGTTCAAGAAAAGTGGTTTCGTGAAAATCGCAGAAAATTTTTTTTCAGAAACTCCGGGGTGCCTGGAGGTCGCGGTGCACCACGCGACGGTTGTATTCCAAAACTGAGTCACTCAGATCACACGAGTACCCAAGCATGCTTGAAACTCATTCAAATGCAAGTGCTTCTATCTGTTGTCTTGATTGTTTCCCACTCATTCTTTTTGGTTTGGGTAACATGTCAAAATCCCATGCCCAGAGAACTTCAAGTAGAGTTCGCGGCAATGCTCAGTGGACACCCCAGGTAGGGCAATGATCAGCATTTCCACACTACTCAGAGAATTTTTATTTTCAGGGATGGATTTTTAGCCCAATTCAAGTTCAAGAAAAGTGGTTTCGTGAAAATTGCAGAAAATTTTTTTTCAGAAACTCCGGGGTGCCATGAGGTCGTGGTGCACCACGCGACAATTGTATTCCAAAACTGAGTCAGTCAGATCACACAAGTACCCAAGCATTCTTGAAACTCATTCAAATGCAAGTGCCTCTATCGGTTTTCTTCATTTTTTCCCACTCATTCCTTTTGGTTTGGGGAACATGTCAAAATCCCATGCCCAGAGAACTTCAGGTAGAGCTCGCGGAAATGCTCAGTGGACACCCCAGATAGGGTAAGGATCAGCATTTCCACACTACTCAGAGAATTTTTATTTTCAGGGATGGATTTTTAGCCCAATTCAAGTTGAAGAAAAGTGGTTTCGTGAAAATCGCAGAAAATTTTTTTTCAGAAACTCCGGGATGCCTGGAAGTCGCGGTACACCACGCGACAGTTGTATTCCAAAACTGAGTCACTCAGATCACACTAGTACCCAAGCATGCTTGAAACTCATTCAAATGCAAGTGCTTCTATCTGTTGTCTTGATTGTTTCCCACTCATTCCTTTTGGTTTGGGTAACATGTCAAAATCCCATGCCCAGAGAACTTCAAGTAGACTTCGCGGAAATGCTCAGTGGACACCCCAGGTAGGGTAAAGATCAGCATTTCCACACTACTCAGAGAATATTTATTTTCAGTGATGGATTTTTAGCCCAATTCAAGTTGAAGAAAAGTGGTTTCGTGAAAATTGCAGAAAATTTTTTTTCAGATACTCCGGGGTGCCTTGAGGTCGCGATGCACCACGTGACAGTTGTATTCCAAAACTGAGTCACATAGATCACACGAGTACCCAAGCATGCTTGAAACTCATTCAAATGCAAGTGCCTCTATCTGTTTTCTTGATTGTTTCCCACTCATTCCTTTTGGTTTGGGGAACATGTCAAAATCCCATGCCCAGAGAACTTCAGGTAGAGTTCGGGGAAATGCTCAGTGGACAACCCAGGCAGGGTAAAGATCAGCATTTACACACTACTCAGAGAATTTTTATTTACAGGGATGGATTTTTAGCCCAATTCAAGTTCAAGAAAAGTGGTTTCGTGAAAATCGCAGAAAATTTTTTTTCAGAAACTCCGGGGTGCCTGGAGGTCGCGGTGCACCACGCGACGGTTGTATTCCAAAACTGAGTCACTCAGATCACAAGAGTACCCAAGCATGCTTGAAACTCATTCAAATGCAAGTGCTTCTATCTGTTGTCTTGATTGTTTCCCACTCATTCTTTTTGGTTTGGGTAACATGTCAAAATCCCATGCCCAGAGAACTTCAAGTAGAGTTCCTGGAAATGCTCAGTGGACAACCCAGGTAGGGTAAGGATAAGCATTTCCACACTACTCAGAGAATTTTTATTTTCAGTGATGGATTTTTAGCCCAATTCAAGTTGAAGAAAAGTGGTTTCGTGAAAATCGCAGAAAATTTTTTTTCAGAAACTCCGGGGTGCCTGGAGGTCGCGGTGCACCATGCCACAGTTGTATTCCAAAACTGAGTCACTCAGATCACACGAGTACCCAAGCATGCTTGAAACTCATTCAAATGCAAGTGCTTCTATCTGTTGTCTTGATTGTATCCCACTCATTCCTTTTGGTTTGGGAAACATGTCAAAATCCCATGCCCAGAGAACTTCAGGTAGAGTTCGGGGAAATGCTCAGTGGACAACCCAGGCAGGGTAAGGATCAGCATTTACACACTACTCAGAGAATTTTTATTTTCAGGGATGGATTTTTAGCCCAATTCAAGTTGAAGAAAAGTGGTTTCGTGAAAATCGCAGAAAATTTTTTTTCAGAAACTCCGGGGTGCCTGGAGGTCGCGGTGCACCACGCGACAGTTTTATTCCAAAACTGAGTCACTCAGATCACACGAGTACCCAAGCATGCTTGAAACTCATTCAAATGCAAGTGCCTCTATCTGTTTTTTTGATTGTTTCCCACTCATTCCTTTTGGTTTGGGAAACATGTCAAAATCCGATGCCCAGAGAACTTCAGGTAGAGTTCGCGGAAATGCTCAGTGGACACCCCAGGTAGGGTAAGGATCAGCATTTCCACACTACTCAGAGAATTTTTATTTTCAGGGATGGATTTTTAGCCCAATTCAAGTTGAAGAAAAGTGGTTTCGTGAAAATCGCAGAAAATTTTTTTTCAGAAACTCCGGGGTGCCTGGAGGTCGCGGTGCACCACGCGACAGATGTATTCCAAAACTGAGTCACTCAGATCACACGAGTACCCAAGCATGCTTGAAACTCATTCAAATGCAAGTGCTTCTATCTGTTGTCTTGATTGTTTCCCACTCATTCCTTTTGGTTTGGGTAACATGTCAAAATCCCATGCCCAGAGAACTTCAAGTAGAGTTCGTGGAAATGCTCAGTGGACAACCCATGTAGGGTAAGGATCAGCATTTCCACACTACTCAGAGCATTTTTATTTTCAATGATGGATTTTTAGCCCAATTCAAGTTGAAGAAAAGTGGTTTCGTGAAAATCGCAGAAAATTTTTTTTCAGAAACTCCGGGGTACCTGGAGGTCGCGGTGCACCACGCAACAGTTGTATTCCAAAACTGAGTCACTCAGATCACACGAGTACCCAAGCATGCTTGAAACTCATTCAAATGCAAGTGCTTCTATCTGTTGTCTTCATTGTTTCCCACTCATTCCTTTTGGTTTGGGGAACATGTCAAAATCCCATGCCCAGAGAACTTCAGGTAGAGCTCGCGGAAATACTCAGTGGACAAAGCAGGCAGGGTAAGGATCAGTATTTCCACACTACTCAGAGAATTTTTATTTTCAGTGATGGATTTTTAGACCAATTCAAGTTGAAGAAAAGTGGTTTCGTGAAAATCGCAGAAAATTTTTTTTCAGAAACTCCGGGGTGCCTGGAGGTCGCGGTGCACCACGCGACAGTTGTATTTGAAAACTGAGTCACTCAGATCACACGAGTACCCAAGCATGCTTGAAACTCATTCAAATGCAAGTGCCTCTATCTGTTTTCTTGATTGTTTCCCACTCATTCCTTTTGGTTTGGGGAACATGTCAAAATCCCATGCCCAGAGAACTTCAGGTAGAGTTCGGGGAAATGCTCAGTGGACAACCCAGGCAGGGTAAGGATCAGCATTTACACACTACTCAGAGAATTTTTATTTTCAGGGATGGATTTTTAGCCCAATTCAAGTTGAAGAAAAGTGGTTTCGTGAAAATCGCAGAAAATTTTTTTTCAGAAACTCCGGGGTGCCTGGAGGTCGCGGTGCACCACGCGACAGTTGTATTCCAAAACTGAGTCACTCAGATCACACGAGTACCCAAGCATGCTTGAAACTCATTCAAATGCAAGTGCTTCTATCTGTTGTCTTGATTGTTTCCCACTCATTGCTTTTGGTTTGGGGAACATGTCAAAATCCCATGCCCAGAGAACTTCAGGTAGAGATCGCGGCAATGCTCAGTGGACACCCCAGGTAGGGCAAGGATCAGCATTTCCACACTACTCAGAGAATTTTTATTTTCAGGGATGGATTTTTAGCCCAATTCAAGTTCAAGAAAAGTGGTTTCGTGAAAATTGCAGAAAATTTTTTTTCAGAAAGTCCGGGGTGCCATGAGGTCGTGGTGCACCACGCGACAATTGTATTCCAAAACTGAGTCAGTCAGATCACACAAGTACCCAAGCATTCTTGAAACTCATTCAAATGCAAGTGCCTCTATCGGTTTTCTTCATTTTTTCCCACTCATTCCTTTTGGTTTGGGGAACATGTCAAAATCCCATGCCCAGAGAACTTCAGGTAGAGTTCGGGGAAATGCTCAGTGGACAACCCAGGCAGGGTAAGGATCAGCATTTACACATTACTCAGAGAATTTTTATTTTCAGTGATGGATTTTTAGCGCAATTCAAGTTGAAGAAAAGTGGTTTCGTGAAAATCGCAGAAAATTTTTTTTCAGAAACTCCGGGGTGCCTGGAGGTCGCGGTGCACCACGCGACAGTTGTATTCCAAAACTGAGTCACTCAGAACACACGAGTACCCAAGCATGCTTGAAACTCATTCAAATGCAAGTGCTTCTATCTGTTGTCTTGATTGTTTCCCACTCATTCCTTTTGGTTTGGGTAACATGTCAAAATCCCATGCCCAGAGAACTTCAAGTAGAGTTCTCGGAAATGCTCAGTGGACACCCCAGGTAGGGTAAAGATCAGCATTTCCACACTACTCAGAGAATATTTATTTTCAGTGATGGATTTTTAGCCCAATTCAAGCTGAAGAAAAGTGGTTTCGTGAAAATTGCAGAAAATTTTTTTTCAGATACTCCGGGGTGCCTTGAGGTCGCGATGCACCACGCGACAGTTGTATTCCAAAACTGAGTCACTCAGATCACACGAGTACCCAAGCATGCTTGAAACTCATTCAAATACAAGTGCCTTTATCTCTTTTCTTGATTGTATCCCACTCATTCCTTTTGGTTTAGGGACCATGTCAAAATCCCATGCCCAGAGAACTTCAGGTAGAGTTCGGGGAAATGCTCAGTGGACAACCCAGGCAGGGTAAGGATCAGCATTTACACACTACTCAGAGAATTTTTATTTTCAGGGATGGATATTTAGCCCAATTCAAGTTGAAGAAAAGTGGTTTCGTGAAAATCGCAGAAAATTTTTTTTCAGAAACTCCGTGGTGCCTGGAGGTCGCGGTGCACCACGCGACAGTTGTATTCCAAAACTGAGTCACTCAGATCACACGAGTACCCAAGCATGCTTGAAACTCATTCAAATGCAAGTGCCTCTATCTGTTGTCTTGATTGTTTCCCACTCATTCCTTTTGGTTTGGGTAACTTGTCAAAATCCCATGCCCAGAGAACTTCAAGTAGAGTTCGCGGAAATGCTCAGTGGACACCCCAGGTAGGGTAAGGATCAGCATTTCCACACTACTCAGAGAATTTTTATTTTCAGTGATGGATTTTTAGCCCAATTCAAGTTGAAGAAAAGTGGTTTCGTGAAAATCGCAGAAATTTTTTTTTCAGAAACTCCGGGGTGCCTGGAGGTCGCGGTGCACCACGTGACAGTTGTATTCGAAAACTGAGTCACTCAGATCACACTAGTACCCAAGCATGCTTGAAACTCATTCAAATGCAAGTGCTTCTATCTGTTGTCTTGATTCTTTCCCACTCATTCTTTTTGGTTTGGGTAACATGTCAAAATCCCATGCCCAGAGAACTTCAAGTAGAGTTCGCGGAAATGCTCAGTGGACACCCCAGGTAGGGTAAGGATCAGCATTTCCAAACTACTCAGAGAATTTTTATTTTCAGGGATGGATTTTTAGCCCAATTCAAGGTGATGAAAAGTGGTTTCGTGAAAATTGCAGAAAATTTTTTTTATGAAACTCCGGGGTGCCATGAGTTCGCGGTGCACCACGCGACAATTGTATTCCAAAACTGAGTCAGTCAGATCACACGAGTACCCAAGCATTCTTGAAACTCATTCAAATGCAAGTGCCTCTATCTCTTTTCTTGATTGTTTCCCACTCATTCCTTTTGGTTTGGGGAACATGTCAAAATCCCATGCCCAGAGAACTTCAGGTAGAGTTCGGGGAAATGCTCAGTGGACACCCCAGATAGGGTAAGGATCAGCATTTACACACTACTCAGAGAATTTTTATTTTCAGTTATGGATTTTTAGCCCAATTCAAGTTGAAGAAAAGTGGTTTCGTGAAAATCGCAGAAATTTTTTTTTCAGAAACTCCGGGGTGCCTGGAGGTCGCGGTTCACCACGCGACAGTTGTATTCGAAAACTAAGTCACTCAGATCACACGAGTACCCAAGCATGCTTGAAACTCATTCAAATGCAAGTGCTTCTATCTGTTGTCTTGATTGTTTCCCACACATTCCTTTTGGTTTGGGTAACATGTCAAAATCCCATGCTCAGAAAACTTAAAGTAGAGTTCGCGGAAATGCTCAGTGGACAACCCAGGTAGGGTAAGGATCAGCATTTCCACACTACTCAGAGAATTTTTATTTTCAGGGATGGATTTTTAGCCCAATTCAAGTTGATGAAAAGTGGTTTCGTGAAAATTGCAGAAATTTTTTTTTCAGAAACTCCGGGGTGCCTTGAGGTCGCGGTGCACCACGCGACGGTTGTATTCCAAAACTGAGTCACTCAGATCACACGAGTACCCAAGCATGCTTGAAACTCATTCAAATGCAAGTGCCTCTATCTGTTTTCTTCATTTTTTCCCACTCATTCCTTTTGGTTTGGGGAACATGTCAAAATCCCATGCCCAGAGAACTTCAGGTAGAGTTCGGGGAAATGCTCAGTGGACAACCCAGGCAGGGTAAGGATCAGCATTTACACACTACTCAGAGAATTTTTATTTTCAGGGATGGATTTTTAGCCCAATTCAAGTTCAAGAAAAGTGGTTTCGTGAAAATCGCAGAAAATTTTTTTTCAGAAACTCCGGGGTGCCTGGAGGTCGCCGTGCACCACGCGACGGTTGTATTCGAAAACTGAGTCACTCAGATCACACGAGTACCCAAGCATGCTTGAAACTCATTCAAATGCAAGTGCTTCTATCTGTTGTCTTGATTGTTTCCCACTCATTCTTTTTGGTTTGGGTAACATGTCAAAATCCCATGCCCAGAGAACTTCAAGTAGAGTTCGTGGAAATGCTCAGTGGACAACCCAGGCAGGGAAAGGATCAGCATTTCCACACTACTCAGAGATTTTTTATTTTCAGTGATGGATTTTTAGCCCAATTCAAGTTGAAGAAAAGTGGTTTCGTGAAAATCGCAGAAAATTTTTTTTCAGAAACTCCGGGGTGCCTGGAGGTCGCGGTGCACCACACGACAGTTGTATTCCAAAATTGAGTCACTCAGATCACACGAGTACCCAAGCATGCTTGAAACTCATTCAAATTCAAGTGCTTCTATCTGTTGTCTTGATTGTTTCCCACTCATTCCTTTTGGTTTGGGTAACTTGTCAAAATCCCATGCCCAGAGAACTTCAGGTAGAGTTCGGGGAAATGCTCAGTGGACAACCCAGGCAGGGTAAGGATCAGCATTTACACACTACTCAGAGAATTTTTATTTTCAGTAATGGATTTTTAGCCCAATTCAACTTGAAGAAAAGTGGTTTCGTGAAAATCGCAGAAAATTTTGTTTCAGAAACTCCGGGGTGCCTGGAGGTCGCGGTTCACCACGCGACAGTTGTATTCGAAAACTAAGTCACTCAGATCACACGAGCACCCAAGCATGCTTGAAACTCATTCAAATGCAAGTGCTTCTATCTGTTTTTTTTATTTTTTCCCACTCATTCCTTTTGGTTTGGGGAACATGTCAAAATCCCATGCCCAGAGAACTTCAGGTAGAGTTCGCGGAAATGCTCAGTGGACAACCCAGGCAGGGTAAGGATCAGCATTTCCACACTACTCAGAGAATTTTTATTTTCAGGGATGGATTTTTAGCCCAATTCAAGTTGATGAAAAGTGGTTTCGTGAAAATTGCAGAAATTTTTTTTTCAGAAACTCCGGGGTGCCTTGAGGTCGCGGTGCACCACGCGACAGTTGTATTCCAAAACTGAGTCACTCAGATCACACGAGTACCCAAGCATGCTTGAAACTCATTCAAATGCAAGTGCCTCTATCTGTTTTCTTCATTTTTTCCCACTCATTCCTTTTGGTTTGGGGAACATGTCAAAATCCCATGCCCAGAGAACTTCAGGTAGAGTTCGGGGAAATGCTCAGTGGACAACCCAGGCAGGGTAAGGATCAGCATTTACACACTACTCAGAGAATTTTTATTTTCAGGGATGGATTTTTAGCCCAATTCAAGTTCAAGAAAAGTGGTTTCGTGAAAATCGCAGAAAATTTTTTTTCAGAAACTCCGGGGTGCCTGGAGGTCGCGGTGCACCACGCGACGGTTGTATTCGAAAACTGAGTCACTCAGATCACACGAGTACCCAAGCATGCTTGAAACTCATTCAAATGCAAGTGCTTCTATCTGTTGTCTTGATTGTTTCCCACTCATTCTTTTTGGTTTGGGTAACATGTCAAAATCCCATGCCCAGAGAACTTCAAGTAGAGTTCGTGGAAATGCTCAGTGGACAACCCAGGCAGGGTAAGGATCAGTATTTCCACACTACTCAGAGATTTTTTATTTTCAGGGATGGATTTTTAGCCCAATTCAAGTTGAAGAAAAGTGGTTTCGTGAAAATCGCAGAAAATTTTTTTTCAGAAACTCCGGGGTGCCTGGAGGTCGCGGTGCACCACGCGACAGTTGTATTCCAAAACTGAGTCACTCAGATCACACTAGTACCCAAGCATGCTTGAAACTCATTCAAATGCAAGTGCTTCTATCTGTTGTCTTGATTGTTTCCCACTCATTCCTTTTGGTTTGGGTAACTTGTCAAAATCCCATGCCCAGAGAACTTCAAGTAGAGTTCGCGGAAATGCTCAGTGGACACCCCAGGTAGGGTAAGGATCAGCATTTCCACACTACTCAGAGAATTTTTATTTTCAGGGATGGATTTTTAGCCCAATTCAAGTTGATGAAAAGTGGTTTCGTGAAAATTGCAGAAAATGTTTTTTCAGAAACTCCGGGGTGCCATGAGGTCGTGGTGCACCACGCGACAATTGTATTCCAAAACTGAGTCAGTCAGATCACACAAGTACCCAAGCATTCTTGAAACTCATTCAAATGCAAGTGCCTCTATCTCTTTTCTTGATTGTTTCCCACTCATTCCTTTTGGTTTGGGGAACATGTCAAAATCCCATGCCCAGAGAACTTCAGGTAGAGTTCGGGGAAATGCTCAGTGGACACCCCAGGTAGGGTAAGGATCAGCATTTCCACACTACTCAGAGAATTTTTATTTTCAGGGATGGATTTTTAGCCCAATTCAAGTTGAAGAAAAGTGGTTTCGTGAAAATCGCAGAAAATTTTTTTTCAAAAACTCCGGGGTGCCTGGAGGTCGCGGTGCACCACGCCACAGTTGTATTCCAAAACTGAGTCACTCAGATTACACGAGTACCCAAGCATGCTTGAAACTCATTCAAATGCAAGTGCTTCTATCTGTTGTCTTGATTGTTTCCCACTCATTCCTTTTGGTTTGGGGAACATGTCAAAATCCCATGCCCAGAAAACTTCAGGTAGAACTCGCGGAAATGCTCAGTGGACAACCCAGGCAGGGTAAGGATCAGTATTTCCACACTACTCAGAGAATTTTTATTTTCAGTGATGGATTTTTAGCCCAATTCAAGTTGAAGAAAAGTGGTTTCGTGAAAATCGCAGAAATTTTTTTTTCAGAAACTCCGGGGTGCCATGAGGTCGCGTTGCACCACGCGACAATTGTATTCCAAAACTGAGTCAGTCAGATCACACGAGTATCCAAGCATGCTTGAAACTCATTCAAATGCAAGTGCCTCTATCTCTTTTCTTCATTTTTTCCCACTCATTCCTTTTGGTTTGGGGAACATGTCAAAATCCCATGCCCAGAGAACTTCAGGTAGAGTTCGGGGAAATGCTCAGTGGAAAACCCAGGCAGGGTAAGGATCAGCATTTACACACTACTCAGAGAATTTTTATTTTCAGGGATGGATTTTTAGCCCAATTCAAGTTGAAGAAAAGTGGTTTCGTGAAAATCGCAGAAAATGTTTTTTCAGAAACTCCGGGGTGCCTGGAGGTCGCGGTGCACCACGCGACAGTTGTATTCCAAAACTGAGTCACTCAGATCACACGAGTACCCAAGCATGCTTGAAACTCATTCAAATGCAAGTGCTTCTATCTGTTGTCTTGATTGTTTCCCACTCATTCTTTTTGGTTTGGGTAACATGTCAAAATCCCATGCCCAGAGAACTTCAAGTAGATTTCGTGGAAATGCTCAGTGGACAACCCAGGTAGGGTAAGGATCAGCATTTCCACACTACTCAGAGAATTTTTATTTTCAATGATGGTTTTTTTAGCCCAATTCAAGTTGAAGAAAAGTGGTTTCGTGAAAATCGCAGAAAATTTTTTTTTTAGAAACTCCGGGGTGCCTGGAGGTTGCGGTGCACCACGCGACAGTTGTATTCGAAAACTGAGTCACTCAGATCACACGAGTACCCAAGCATGCTTGAAACTCATTCAAATGCAAGTGCCTCTATGTGTTTTCTTGATTGTTTCCCACTCATTCCTTTTGGTTTGGGGAACATGTCAAAATCCCATGCCCAGAGAACTTCAGGTACAGTTCGGGGAAATGCTCAGTGGACATCCCAGGCAGGGTAAGGATCAGCATTTACACACTACTCAGAGATTTTTTATTTTCAGGGATGGATTTTTAGCCCAATTCAAGTTGAAGAAAAGTGGTTTCGTGAAAATCGCAGAAAATTTTTTTTCAGAAACTCCGGGGTGCCTGGAGGTCGCGGTGCACCACGCGACAGTTGTTTTCCAAAACTGAGTCACTCAGATCACACGAGTACCCAAGCATGCTTGAAACTCATTCAAATGCAAGTGCTTCTATCTGTTGTCTTGATTGTTTCCCACTCATTCCTTTTGGTTTGGGTAACTTGTCAAAATCCCATGCCCAGAGAACTTCAAGTAGAGTTCGCGGAAATGCTCAGTGGACACCCCAGGTAGGGTAAGGATCAGCATTTCCACACTACTCAGAGAATTTTTATTTTCAGGGATGGATTTTTAGCCCAATTCAAGTTGATGAAAAGTGGTTTCGTGAAAATCGCCGAAAATTTTTTTTCAGAAACTCCGGGGTGCCTGGAGGTCGCGGTGCACCACGCGACAGTTGTATTCCAAAATTGAGTCACTCAGATCACACGAGTACCCAAGCATGCTTGAAACTCATTCAAATACAAGTGCTTCTATCTGTTGTCTTGATTGTTTCCCACTCATTCCTTTTGGTTTGGGGAACATGTCAAAATCCCATGCCCAGAGAACTTCAGGTAGAGTTCGGGGAAATGCTCAGTGGACAACCCAGGCAGGGTAAGGATCAGCATTTCCACACTACTCAGAGAATTTTTATTTTCAGGGATGGATTTTTAGCCCAATTCAAGTTGATGAAAAGTGGTTTCGTGAAAATTGCAGAATTTTTTTTCAGAAACTCCGGGGTGCCTTGAGGTCGCCGTGCACCACTCGACGGTTGTATTCGAAAACTGAGTCACTCAGATCACACGAGTACCCAAGCATGCTTGAAACTCATTCAAATGCAAGTGCTTCTATCTGTTGTCTTGATTGTTTCCCACTCATTCTTTTTGGTTTGGGTAACATGTCAAAATCCCATGCCCAGAGAACTTCAAGTAGAGTTCGTGGAAATGCTCAGTGGACAACCCAGGTAGGGTAAGGATCAGCATTTCCACACTACTCAGAGAATTTTTATTTTCAATGATGGATTTTTAGCCCAATTCAAGTTGAAGAAAAGTGGTTTCGTGAAAATTGCAGAACATTTTTTTTCAGATACTCCGGGGTGCCTTGAGGTCGCGATGCACCACGCGACAGTTGTATTCCAAAACTGAGTCACTCAGATCACACGAGTACCCAAGCATGCTTGAAACTCATTCAAATGCAAGTGGTTCTATCTGTTGTCTTCATTGTTTCCCACTCATTCCTTTTGGTTTGGGGAACATGTCAAAATCCCATGCCCAGAGAACTTCAGGTAGAGCTCGCGGAAATACTCAGTGGACAACCCAGGCAGGGTAAGGATCAGTATTTCCACACTACTCAGAGAATTTTTATTTTCAGTGATGGATTTTTAGACCAATTCAAGTTGAAGAAAAGTGGTTTCGTGAAAATCGCAGAAATTTTTTTTTCAGAAACTCCGGGGTGCCTGGAGGTCGCGGCGCACCACGCGACAGTTGTTTTCCAAAACTGAGTCACTCAGATCACACGAGTACCCAAGCATGCTTGAAACTCATTCAAATGCAAGTGCCTCTATCTGTTTTCTTGATTGTTTCCCACTCATTCCTTTTGGTTTGGGGAACATGTCAAAATCCCATGCCCAGAGAACTTCAGGTAGAGTTCGGGGAAATGCTCAGTGGACAACCCAGGCAGGGTAAGGATCAGCATTTACACACTACTCAGAGAATTTTTATTTACAGGGATGGATTTTTAGCCCAATTCAAGTTCAAGAAAAGTGGTTTCGTGAAAATCGCAGAAAATTTTTTTTCAGAAACTCCGGGGTGCCTGGAGGTCGCGGTGCACCACGCGACGGTTGTATTCCAAAACTGAGTCACTCAGATCACACGAGTACCCAAGCATGCTTGAAACTCATTCAAATGCAAGTGCTTCTATCTGTTGTCTTGATTGTTTCCCACTCATTCTTTTTGGTTTGGGTAACATGTCAAAATCCCATGCCCAGAGAACTTCAAGTAGAGTTCGCGGCAATGCTCAGTGGACACCCCAGGTAGGGCAATGATCAGCATTTCCACACTACTCAGAGAATTTTTATTTTCAGGGATGGATTTTTAGCCCAATTCAAGTTCAAGAAAAGTGGTTTCGTGAAAATTGCAGAAAATTTTTTTTCAGAAACTCCGGGGTGCCATGAGGTCGTGGTGCACCACGCGACAATTGTATTCCAAAACTGAGTCAGTCAGATCACACAAGTACCCAAGCATTCTTGAAACTCATTCAAATGCAAGTGCCTCTATCGGTTTTCTTCATTTTTTCCCACTCATTCCTTTTGGTTTGGGGAACATGTCAAAATCCCATGCCCAGAGAACTTCAGGTAGAGCTCGCGGAAATGCTCAGTGGACACCCCAGATAGGGTAAGGATCAGCATTTCCACACTACTCAGAGAATTTTTATTTTCAGGGATGGATTTTTAGCCCAATTCAAGTTGAAGAAAAGTGGTTTCGTGAAAATCGCAGAAAATTTTTTTTCAGAAACTCCGGGATGCCTGGAAGTCGCGGTACACCACGCGACAGTTGTATTCCAAAACTGAGTCACTCAGATCACACTAGTACCCAAGCATGCTTGAAACTCATTCAAATGCAAGTGCTTCTATCTGTTGTCTTGATTGTTTCCCACTCATTCCTTTTGGTTTGGGTAACATGTCAAAATCCCATGCCCAGAGAACTTCAAGTAGACTTCGCGGAAATGCTCAGTGGACACCCCAGGTAGGGTAAAGATCAGCATTTCCACACTACTCAGAGAATATTTATTTTCAGTGATGGATTTTTAGCCCAATTCAAGTTGAAGAAAAGTGGTTTCGTGAAAATTGCAGAAAATTTTTTTTCAGATACTCCGGGGTGCCTTGAGGTCGCGATGCACCACGTGACAGTTGTATTCCAAAACTGAGTCACATAGATCACACGCGTACCCAAGCATGCTTGAAACTCATTCAAATGCAAGTGCCTCTATCTGTTTTCTTGATTGTTTCCCACTCATTCCTTTTGGTTTGGGGAACATGTCAAAATCCCATGCCCAGAGAACTTCAGGTAGAGTTCGGGGAAATGCTCAGTGGACAACCCAGGCAGGGTAAAGATCAGCATTTACACACTACTCAGAGAATTTTTATTTACAGGGATGGATTTTTAGCCCAATTCAAGTTCAAGAAAAGTGGTTTCGTGAAAATCGCAGAAAATTTTTTTTCAGAAACTCCGGGGTGCCTGGAGGTCGCGGTGCACCACGCGACGGTTGTATTCCAAAACTGAGTCACTCAGATCACACGAGTACCCAAGCATGCTTGAAACTCATTCAAATGCAAGTGCTTCTATCTGTTGTCTTGATTGTTTCCCACTCATTCTTTTTGGTTTGGGTAACATGTCAAAATCCCATGCCCAGAGAACTTCAAGTAGAGTTCCTGGAAATGCTCAGTGGACAACCCAGGTAGGGTAAGGATAAGCATTTCCACACTACTCAGAGAATTTTTATTTTCAGTGATGGATTTTTAGCCCAATTCAAGTTGAAGAAAAGTGGTTTCGTGAAAATCGCAGAAAATTTTTTTTCAGAAACTCCGGGGTGCCTGGAGGTCGCGGTGCACCACGCCACAGTTGTATTCCAAAACTGAGTCACTCAGATCACACGAGTACCCAAGCATGCTTGAAACTCATTCAAATGCAAGTGCTTCTATCTGTTGTCTTGATTGTATCCCACTCATTCCTTTTGGTTTGGGAAACATGTCAAAATCCCATGCCCAGAGAACTTCAGGTAGAGTTCGGGGAAATGCTCAGTGGACAACCCAGGCAGGGTAAGGATCAGCATTTACACACTACTCAGAGAATTTTTATTTTCAGGGATGGATTTTTAGCCCAATTCAAGTTGAAGAAAAGTGGTTTCGTGAAAATCGCAGAAAATTTTTTTTCAGAAACTCCGGGGTGCCTGGAGGTCGCAGTGCACCACGCGACAGTTTTATTCCAAAACTGAGTCACTCAGATCACACGAGTACCCAAGCATGCTTGAAACTCATTCAAATGCAAGTGCCTCTATCTGTTTTTTTGATTGTTTCCCACTCATTCCTGTTGGTTTGGGAAACATGTCAAAATCCGATGCCCAGAGAACTTCAGGTAGAGTTCGCGGAAATGCTCAGTGGACACCCCAGGTAGGGTAAGGATCAGCATTTCCACACTACTCAGAGAATTTTTATTTTCAGGGATGGATTTTTAGCCCAATTCAAGTTGAAGAAAAGTGGTTTCGTGAAAATCGCAGAAAATTTTTTTTCAGAAACTCCGGGGTGCCTGGAGGTCGCGGTGCACCACGCGACAGATGTATTCCAAAACTGAGTCACTCAGATCACACGAGTACCCAAGCATGCTTGAAACTCATTCAAATGCAAGTGCTTCTATCTGTTGTCTTGATTGTTTCCCACTCATTCCTTTTGGTTTGGGTAACATGTCAAAATCCCATGCCCAGAGAACTTCAAGTAGAGTTCGTGGAAATGCTCAGTGGACAACCCATGTAGGGTAAGGATCAGCATTTCCACACTACTCAGAGCATTTTTATTTTCAATGATGGATTTTTAGCCCAATTCAAGTTGAAGAAAAGTGGTTTCGTGAAAATCGCAGAAAATTTTTTTTCAGAAACTCCGGGGTACCTGGAGGTCGCGGTGCACCACGCAACAGTTGTATTCCAAAACTGAGTCACTCAGATCACACGAGTACCCAAGCATGCTTGAAACTCATTCAAATGCAAGTGCTTCTATCTGTTGTCTTCATTGTTTCCCACTCATTCCTTTTGGTTTGGGGAACATGTCAAAATCCTATGCCCAGAGAACTTCAGGTAGAGCTCGCGGAAATACTCAGTGGACAAAGCAGGCAGGGTAAGGATCAGTATTTCCACACTACTCAGAGAATTTTTATTTTCAGTGATGGATTTTTAGACCAATTCAAGTTGAAGAAAAGTGGTTTCGTGAAAATCGCAGAAAATTTTTTTTCAGAAACTCCGGGGTGCCTGGAGGTCGCGGTGCACCACGCGACAGTTGTATTTGAAAACTGAGTCACTCAGATCACACGAGTACCCAAGCATGCTTGAAACTCATTCAAATGCAAGTGCCTCTATCTGTTTTCTTGATTGTTTCCCACTCATTCCTTTTGGTTTGGGGAACATGTCAAAATCCCATGCCCAGAGAACTTCAGGTAGAGTTCGGGGAAATGCTCAGTGGACAACCCAGGCAGGGTAAGGATCAGCATTTACACACTACTCAGAGAATTTTTATTTTCAGGGATGGATTTTTAGCCCAATTCAAGTTGAAGAAAAGTGGTTTCGTGAAAATCGCAGAAATTTTTTTTTCAGAAACTCCGGGGTGCCTGGAGGTCGCGGTGCACCACGCGACAGTTGTATTCCAAAACTGAGTCACTCAGATCACACGAGTACCCAAGCATGCTTGAAACTCATTCAAATGCAAGTGCTTCTATCTGTTGTCTTGATTGTTTCCCACTCATTGCTTTTGGTTTGGGGAACATGTCAAAATCCCATGCCCAGAGAACTTCAGGTAGAGATCGCGGCAATGCTCAGTGGACACCCCAGGTAGGGCAAGGATCAGCATTTCCACACTACTCAGAGAATTTTTATTTTCAGGGATGGATTTTTAGCCCAATTCAAGTTCAAGAAAAGTGGTTTCGTGAAAATTGCAGAAATTTTTTTTTCTGAAAGTCCGGGGTGCCATGAGGTCGTGGTGCACCACGCGACAATTGTATTCCAAAACTGAGTCAGTCAGATCACACAAGTACCCAAGCATTCTTGAAACTCATTCAAATGCAAGTGCCTCTATCGGTTTTCTTCATTTTTTCCCACTCATTCCTTTTGGTTTGGGGAACATGTCAAAATCCCATGCCCAGAGAACTTCAGGTAGAGTTCGGGGAAATGCTCAGTGGACAACCCAGGCAGGGTAAGGATCAGCATTTACACATTACTCAGAGAATTTTTATTTTCAGTGATGGATTTTTAGCGCAATTCAAGTTGAAGAAAAGTGGTTTCGTGAAAATCGCAGAAAATTTTTTTTCAGAAACTCCGGGGTGCCTGGAGGTCGCGGTGCACCACGCGACAGTTGTATTCCAAAACTGAGTCACTCAGAACGCACGAGTACCCAAGCATGCTTGAAACTCATTCAAATGCAAGTGCTTCTATCTGTTGTCTTGATTGTTTCCCACTCATTCCTTTTGGTTTGGGTAACATGTCAAAATCCCATGCCCAGAGAACTTCAAGTAGAGTTCTCGGAAATGCTCAGTGGACACCCCAGGTAGGGTAAAGATCAGCATTTCCACACTACTCAGAGAATATTTATTTTCAGTGATGGATTTTTAGCCCAATTCAAGCTGAAGAAAAGTGGTTTCGTGAAAATTGCAGAAAATTTTTTTTCAGATACTCCGGGGTGCCTTGAGGTCGCGATGCACCACGCGACAGTTGTATTCCAAAACTGAGTCACTCAGATCACACGAGTACCCAAGCATGCTTGAAACTCATTCAAATACAAGTGCCTTTATCTCTTTTCTTGACTGTATCCCACTCATTCCTTTTGGTTTAGGGACCATGTCAAAATCCCATGCCCAGAGAACTTCAGGTAGAGTTCGGGGAAATGCTCAGTGGACAACCCAGGCAGGGTAAGGATCAGCATTTACACACTACTCAGAGAATTTTTATTTTCAGGGATGGATATTTAGCCCAATTCAAGTTGAAGAAAAGTGGTTTCGTGAAAATCGCAGAAAATTTTTTTTCAGAAACTCCGTGGTGCCTGGAGGTCGCGGTGCACCACGCGACAGTTGTATTCCAAAACTGAGTCACTCAGATCACACGAGTACCCAAGCATGCTTGAAACTCATTCAAATGCAAGTGCCTCTATCTGTTTTCTTGATTGTTTCCCACTCATTCCTTTTGGTTTGGGAAACATGTCAAAATCCCATGCCCAGAGAACTTCAGGTAGAGTTCGCGGAAATGCTCAGTGGACACCCCAGGTAGGGTAAGGATCAGCATTTCCACACTACTCAGAGAATTTTTATTTTCAGGGATGGATTTCTAGCACAATTCAAGTTGAAGAAAAGTGGTTTCGTGAAAATCGCAGAAAATTTTTTTTCAGAAACTCCGGGGTGCCTGGAAGTCGCGGTGCACCACGCGACAGTTGTATTCCAAAACTGAGTCACTCAGATCACACTAGTACCCAAGCATGCTTGAAACTCATTCAAATGCAAGTGCTTCTATCTGTTGTCTTGATTGTTTCCCACTCATTCCTTTTGGTTTGGGTAACATGTCAAAATCCCATGCCCAGAGAACTTCAAGTAGAGTTCGCGGAAATTCTCAGTGGACACCCCAGGTAGGGTAAGGATCAGCATTTCCACACTACTCAGAGAATTTTTATTTTCAGGGATGGATTTTTAGCCCAATTCAAATTGATGAAAAGTGGTTTCGTGAAAATTGCAGAAAATTTTTTTTCAGAAACTCCGGGGTGCCTTGAGGTCGCGATGCACCACGCGACATTGTATTCCAAAACTGAGTCACTCAGATCACACGAGTACCCAAGCATGCTTGAAACTCAATCAAATGCAAGTGCCTCTATCTGTTTTCTTGATTGTTTCCCACTCATTCCTTTTGGTTTGGGGAACATGTCAAAATCCCATGCCCAGAGAACTTCAGGTAGAGTTCGGGGAAATGCTCAGTGGACAACCCAGGCAGGGTAAGGATCAGCATTTACACACTACTCAGAGAATTTTTATTTACAGGGATGGATTTTTAGCCCAATTCAAGTTCAAGAAAAGTGGTTTCGTGAAAAACGCAGAAAATTTTTTTTCAGAAACTCCGGGGTGCCTGGAGGTCGCGGTGCACCACGCGACGGTTGTATTCCAAAACTGAGTCACTCAGATCACACGAGTACCCAAGCATGCTTGAAACTCATTCAAATGCAAGTGCTTCTATCTGTTGTCTTGATTGTTTCCCACTCATTCTTTTTGGTTTGGGTAACATGTCAAAATCCCATGCCCAGAGAACTTCAAGTAGAGTTCGCGGCAATGCTCAGTGGACACCCCAGGTAGGGCAAGGATCAGCATTTCCACACTACTCAGAGAATTTTTATTTTCAGGGATGGATTTTTAGCCCAATTCAAGTTCAAGAAAAGTGGTTTCGTGAAAATTGCAGAAATTTTTTTTTCAGAAACTCCGGGGTGCCATAAGGTCGTGGTGCACCACGCGACAATTGTATTCCAAAACTGAGTCAGTCAGATCACACAAGTACCCAAGCATTCTTGAAACTCATTCAAATGCAAGTGCCTCTATCGGTTTTCTTCATTTTTTCCCACTCATTCCTTTTGGTTTGGGGAACATGTCAAAATCCCATGCCCAGAGAACTTCAGGTAGAGTTCGGGTAAATGCTCAGTGGACAACCCAGGCAGGGTAAGGATCAGCATTTACACATTACTCAGAGAATTTTTATTTTCAGTGATGGATTTTTAGCGCAATTCAAGTTGAAGAAAAGTGGTTTCGTGAAAATCGCAGAAAATTTTTTTTCAGAAACTCCGGGGTGCCTGGAGGTCGCGGTGCACCACGCGACAGTTGTATTTCAAAACTGAGTCACTCAGATCACAGTAGTACCCAAGCATGCTTGAAACTCATTCAAATGCAAGTGCTTCTATCTGTTGTCTTGATTGTTTCCCACTCATTCCTTTTGGTTTGGGTAACATGTCAAAATCCCATGCCCAGAGAACTTCAAGTAGAGTTCGCGGAAATGCTCAGTGGACACCCCAGGTAGGGTAAAGATCAGCATTTCCACACTACTCAGAGAATATTTATTTTCAGTGATGGATTTTTAGCCCAATTCAAGTTGAAGAAAAGTGGTTTCGTGAAAATTGCAGAAAATTTTTTTTCAGATACTCCGGGGTGCCTTGAGGTCGCGATGCACCACGCGACAGTTGTATTCCAAAACTGAGTCACTCAGATCACACGAGTACCCAAGCATGCTTGAAACTCATTCAAATGCAAGTGCCTTTATCTCTTTTCTTGATTGTATCCCACCCATTCCTTTTGGTTTAGGGAACATGTCAAAATCCCATGCCCAGAGAACTTCAGGTAGAGTTCGGGGAAATGCTCAGTGGACAACCCAGGCAAGGTAAGGATCAGCATTTACACACTACTCAGAGAATTTTTATTTTCAGGGATGGATTTTTAGCCCAATTCAAGTTGAAGAAAAGTGGTTTCGTGAAAATCGCAGAAAATTTTTTTTCAGAAACTCCGGGGTGCCTGGAGGTCGCGGTGCACCACGCGACAGTTGTATTCCAAAACTGAGTCACTCAGATCACACGAGTACCCAAGCATGCTTGAAACTCATTCAAATGCAAGAGCCTCTATCTGTTTTCTTGATTGTTTCCCACTCATTCCTTTTGGTTTGGGGAACATGTCAAAATCCCATGCCCAGAGAACTTCAGGTAGAGTTCGGGGAAATGCTCAGTGGACAACCCAGGCAGGGTAAGGATCAGCATTTACACACTACTCAGAGAATTTTTATTTACAGGGATGGATTTTTAGCCCAATTCAAGTTGAAGAAAAGTGGTTTCGTGAAAATCGCAGAAAATTTTTTTTCAGAAACTCCGGGGTGCCTGGAGGTCGCGGTACACCACGCGACGGTTGTATTCCAAAACTGAGTCACTCAGATCACACGAGTACCCAAGCATGCTTGAAACTCATTCAAATGCAAGTGCTTCTATCTGTTGTCTTGATTGTTTCCCACTCATTCTTTTTGGTTTGGGTAACATGTCAAAATCCCATGCCCAGAGAACTTCAAGTAGAGTTCGTGGAAATGCTCAGTGGACAACCCAGGTAGGGTAAGGATCAGCATTTCCACACTACTCAGAGAATTTTTATTTTCAGTGATGGATTTTTAGCCCAATTCAAGTTGAAGAAAAGTGGTTTCGTGAAAATCGCAGAAAATTTTTTTTCAGAAACTCCGGGGTGCCTGGAGGTCGCGGTGCACCACGCGACAGTTGTATTCCAAAACTGAGTCACTCAGATCACACGAGTACCCAAGCATGCTTGAAACTCATTCAAATGCAAGAGCCTCTATCTGTTTTCTTGATTGTTTCCCACTCATTCCTTTTGGTTTGGGGAACATGTCAAAATCCCATGCCCAGAGAACTTCAGGTAGAGTTCGGGGAAATGCTCAGTGGACAACCCAGGCAGGGTAAGGATCAGCATTTACACACTACTCAGAGAATTTTTATTTACAGGGATGGATTTTTAGCCCAATTCAAGTTGAAGAAAAGTGGTTTAGTGAAAATCGCAGAAATTTTTTTTTCAGAAACTCCGGGGTGCCTGGAGGTCGCGGTGCACCACGCGACGGTTGTATTCCAAAACTGAGTCACTCAGATCACACGAGTACCCAAGCATGCTTGAAACTCATTCAAATGCAAGTGCTTCTATCTGTTGTCTTGATTGTTTCCCACTCATTCTTTTTGGTTTGGGTAACATGTCAAAATCCCATGCCCAGAGAACTTCAAGTAGAGTTCGTGGAAATGCTCAGTGGACAACCCAGGTAGGGTAAGGATAAGCATTTCCACACTACTCAGAGAATTTTTATTTTCAGTGATGGATTTTTAGCCCAATTCAAGTTGAAGAAAAGTGGTTTCGTGAAAATCGCAGAAAATTTTTTTTCAGAAACTCCGGGGTGCCTGGAGGTCGCGTTGCACCACGCGACAGTTGTATTCCAAAACTGAGTCACTCAGATCACACGAGTTCCCAAGCATGCTTGAAACTCATTCAAATGCAAGTGCTTCTATCTGTTGTCTTGATTGTATCCCACTCATTCCTTTTGGTTTGGGAAACATGTCAAAATCCCATGCCCAGAGAACTTCAGGTAGAGTTCGGGGCAATGCTCAGTGGACAACCCAGGCAGGGTAAGGATCAGCATTTACACACTACTCAGAGAATTTTTATTTACAGGGATGGATTTTTAGCCCAATTCAAGTTGAAGAAAAGTGGTTTCGTGAAAATCGCAGAAAATTTTTTTTCAGAAACTCCGGGGTGCCTGGAGGTCGCGGTACACCACGCGACGGTTGTATTCCAAAACTGAGTCACTCAGATCACACGAGTACCCAAGCATGCTTGAAACTCATTCAAATGCAAGTGCTTCTATCTGTTGTCTTGATTGTTTCCCACTCATTCTTTTTGGTTTGGGTAACATGTCAAAATCCCATGCCCAGAGAACTTCAAGTAGAGTTCGTGGAAATGCTCAGTGGACAACCCAGGTAGGGTAAGGATAAGCATTTCCACACTACTCAGAGAATTTTTATTTTCAGTGATGGATTTTTAGCCCAATTCAAGTTGAAGAAAAGTGGTTTCGTGAAAATCGCAGAAAATTTTTTTTCAGAAACTCCGGGGTGCCTGGAGGTCGCGGTGCATCACGCGACAGTTGTATTCCAAAACTGAGTCACTCAGATCACACGAGTTCCCAAGCATGCTTGAAACTCATTCAAATGCAAGTGCTTCTATCTGTTGTCTTGATTGTATCCCACTCATTCCTTTTGGTTTGGGAAACATGTCAAAATCCCATGCCCAGAGAACTTCAGGTAGAGTTCGGGGAAATGCTCAGTGGACAACCCAGGCAGGGTAAGGATCAGCATTTCCACACTACTCAGAGAATATTTATTTTCAGTGATGGATTTTTAGCCCAATTCAAGTTGAAGAAAAGTGGTTTCGTGAAAATCGCAGAAATTTTTTTTTCTGAAACTCCGGGGTGCCTGGAGGTCACGGTGCACCACGCGACAGTTGTATTCCAATACTGAGTCACTCAGATCACACGAGTTCCCAAGCATGCTTGAAACTCATTCAAATGCAAGTGCTTCTATCTGTTGTCTTGATTGTATCCCACTCATTCCTTTTGGTTTGGGAAACATGTCAAAATCCCATGCCCAGAGAACTTCAGGTAGAGTTCGGGGAAATGCTCAGTGGACAACCCAGGCAGGGTAAGGATCAGCATTTCCACACTACTCAGAGAATATTTATTTTCAGTGATGGATTTTTAGCCCAATTCAAGTTGAAGAAAAGTGGTTTCGTGAAAATCGCAGAAATTTTTTTTTCTGAAACTCCGGGGTGCCTGGAGGTCACGGTGCACCACGCGACAGTTGTATTCCAATACTGAGTCACTCAGATCACACGAGTACCCAAGCATGCTTGAAACTCATTCAAATGCAAGTGCTTCTATCTGTTGTCTTGATTGTATCCCACTCATTCCTTTTGGTTTGGGAAACATGTCAAAATCCCATGCCCAGAGAACTTCAGGTAGAGTTCGGGGAAATGCTCAGTGGACAACCCAGGCAGGGTAAGGATCAGCATTTACACACTACTCAGAGAATTTTTATTTTCAGGGATGGATTTTTAGCCCAATTCAAGTTGAAGAAAAGTGGTTTCGTGAAAATCGCAGAAAATTTTTTTTCAGAAACTCCGGGGTGCCTGGAGGTCGCGGTGCACCACGCGACAGTTGTATTCCAAAACTGAGTCACTCAGATCACACGAGTACCCAAGCATGCTTGAAACTCATTCAAATGCAAGTGCTTCTATCTGTTGTCTTGATTGTTTCCCACTCATTCCTTTTGGTTTGGGGAACATGTCAAAATCCCATGCCCAGAGAACTTCAGGTAGAGCTCGCGGAAATACTCATTGGACAACCCAGGCAGGGTAAGGATCAGTATTTCCACACTACTCAGAGAATTTTTATTTTCAGTGATGGATTTTTAGACCAATTCAAGTTGAAGAAAAGTGGTTTCGTGAAAATCGCAGAAAATTTTTTTTCAGAAACTCCGGGGTGCCTGGAGGTCGCGGTGGACCACGCGACAGTTGTATTCGAAAACTGAGTCACTCAGATCACACGAGTACCCAAGCATGCTTGAAACTCATTCAAATGCAAGTGCCTCTATCTGTTTTCTTGATTGTTTCCCACTCATTCCTTTTGGTTTGGGAAACATGTCAAAATCCCATGCCCAGAGAACTTCAGGTAGAGTTCGCGGAAATGCTCAGTGGACACCCCAGGTAGGGTAAGGATCAGCATTTCCACACTGCTCAGAGAATTTTTATTTTCAGGGATGGATTTTTAGCACAATTCAAGTTGAAGAAAAGTGGTTTCGTGAAAATCGCAGAAAATGTTTTTTCAGAAACTCCGGGGTGCCTGGAAGTCGCGGTGCACCACGCGACAGTTGTATTCCAAAACTGAGTCACTCAGATAACACGAGTACCCAAGCATGCTTGAAACTCATTCAAATGCAAGTGCTTCTATCTGTTGTCTTGATTGTATCCCACTCATTCCTTTTGGTTTGGGTAACATGTCAAAATCCCATGCCCAGAGAACTTCAGGTAGAGTTCGCGGAAATGCTCAGTGGAAAACCCAGGCAGGGTAAGGATCAGTATTATCACACTACTCAGAGAATTTTTATTTTCAGGGATGGATTTTTAGCCCAATTCAAGTTCAAGAAAAGTGGTTTCGTGAAAATCGCAGAAAATTTTTTTTCAGAAACTCCGGGGTGCCTGGAGGTCGCAGTGCACCACGCGACGGTTTTATTCGAAAACTGAGTCACTCAGATCACACGAGTACCCAAGCATGCTTGAAACTCATTCAAATTCAAGTGCTTCATTCTGTTGTCTTGATTGTTTCCCACTCATTCCTTTTGGTTTGGGTAACATGTCAAAATCCCATCCCCAGAGAACTTCAAGTAGAGTTCGCGGCAATGCTCAGTGGACACCCCAGGTAGGGCAAGGATCAGCATTTCCACACTACTCAGAGAATTTTTATTTTCAGGGATGGATTTTTAGCCCAATTCAAGTTCAAGAAAAGTGGTTTCGTGAAAATTGCAGAAATTTTTTTTTCAGAAACTCCGGGGTGCCATGAGGTCGTGGTGCACCACGCGACAATTGTATTCCAAAACTGAATCAGTCAGATCACACAAGTACCCAAGCATTCTTGAAACTCATTCAAATGCAAGTGCCTCTATCGGTTTTCTTCATTTTTTCCCACTCATTCCTTTTGGTTTGGGGAACATGTCAAAATCCCATGCCCAGAGAACTTCAGGTAGAGCTCGCGGAAATGCTCAGTGGACACCCCAGATAGGGTAAGGATCAGCATTTCCACACTACTCAGAGAATTTTTATTTTCAGGGATGGATTTTTAGCCCAATTCAAGTTGAAGAAAAGTGGTTTCGTGAAAATCGCAGAAAATTTTATTTCAGAAACTCCGGGGTGCCTGGAAGTCGCGGTGCACCACGCGACAGTTGTATTCCAAAACTGAGTCACTCAGATCACACTAGTACCCAAGCATGCTTGAAACTCATTCAAATGCAAGTGCTTCTATCTGTTGTCTTGATTGTTTCCCACTCATTCCTTTTGGTTTGGGGAACATGTCAAAATCCCATGCCCAGAGAACTTCAAGTAGAGTTCGCGGAAATGCTCAGTGGACACCCCAGGTAGGGTAAAGATCAGCATTTCCACACTACTCAGAGAATATTTATTTTCAGTGATGGATTTTTAGCCCAATTCAAGTTGAAGAAAAGTGGTTTCGTGAAAATTGCAGAAAATTTTTTTTCAGATACTCCGGGGTGCCTTGAGGTCGCGATGCACCACGCGACAGTTGTATTCCAAAACTGAGTCACTCAGATCACACGAGTACCCAAGCATGCTTGAAACTCATTCAAATGCAAGTGCCTTTATCTCTTTTCTTGATTGTATCCCACCCATTCCTTTTGGTTTAGGGAACATGTCAAAATCCCATGCCCAGAGAACTTCAGGTAGAGTTCGGGGAAATGCTCAGTGGACAACCCAGGCAGGGTAAGGATCAGCATTTACACACTACTCAGAGAATTATTATTTTCAGGGATGGATTTTTAGCCCAATTCAAGTTGAAGAAAAGTGGTTTCGTGAAAATCGCAGAAAATTTTTTTTCAGAAACTCCGGGGTGCCTGGAGGTCGCGGTGCACCACGCGACAGTTGTATTCCAAAACTGAGTCACTCAGATCACACGAGTACCCAAGCATGCTTGAAACTCATTCAAATGCAAGAGCCTCTATCTGTTTTCTTGATTGTTTCCCACTCATTCCGTTTGGTTTGGGGAACATGTCAAAATCCCATGCCCAGAGAACTTCAGGTAGAGTTCGGGGAAATGCTCAGTGGACAACCCAGGCAGGGTAAGGATCAGCATTTACACACTACTCAGAGAATTTTTATTTACAGGGATGGATTTTTAGCCCAATTCAAGTTCAAGAAAAGTGGTTTCGTGAAAATCGCAGAAAATTTTTTTTCAGAAACTCCGGGGTGCCTGGAGGTCGCGGTACACCACGCAACGGTTGTATTCCAAAACTGAGTCACTCAGATCACACGAGTACCCAAGCATGCTTGAAACTCATTCAAATGCAAGTGCTTCTATCTGTTGTCTTGATTGTTTCCCACTCATTCTTTTTGGTTTGGGTAACATGTCAAAATCCCATGCCCAGAGAACTTCAAGTAGAGTTCGTGGAAATGCTCAGTGGACAACCCAGGTAGGGTAAGGATAAGCATTTCCACACTACTCAGAGAATTTTTATTTTCAGTGATGGATTTTTAGCCCAATTCAAGTTGAAGAAAAGTGGTTTCGTGAAAATCGCAGAAAATTTTTTTTCAGAAACTCCGGGGTGCCTGGAGGTCGCGGTGCACCACGCGACAGTTGTATTCCAAAACTGAGTCACTCAGATCACACGAGTACCCAAGCATGCTTGAAACTCATTCAAATGCAAGTGCTTCTATCTGTTGTCTTGATTGTATCCCACTCATTCCTTTTGGTTTGGGAAACATGTCAAAATCGCATGCCCAGAGAACTTCAGGTAGAGTTCGGGGAAATGCTCAGTGGACAACCCAGGCAGGGTAAGGATCAGCATTTACACACTACTCAGAGAATTTTTATTTTCAGGGATGGATTTTTAGCCCAATTCAAGTTGAAGAAAAGTGGTTTCGTGAAAATCGCAGAAAATTTTTTTTCAGAAACTCCGGGGTGCCTGGAGGTCGCTGTGCACCACGCGACAGTTGTATTCCAAAACTGAGTCACTCAGATCACACGAGTACCCAAGCATGCTTGAAACTCATTCAAATGCAAGTGCCTCTATCTGTTTTCTTGATTGTTTCCCACTCATTCCTTTTGGTTTGGGGAACATGTCAAAATCCCATGCCCAGAGAACTTCAGGTAGAGTTCGCGGAAATGCTCAGTGGACAACCCAGGCAGGGTAAGGATCACCATTTCCACACTACTCAGAGAATTTTTATTTTCAGGGATGGATTTTTAGCCCAATTCAAGTTGAAGAAAAGTGGTTTCGTGAAAATCGCAGAAAATTTTTTTTCAGAAACTCCGGGGTGCCTGGAAGTCGCGGTGCACCACGCGACAGTTGTATTCCAAAACTGAGTCACTCAGATCACACGAGTACCCAAGCATGCTTGAAACTCATTCAAATGCAAGTGCTTCTATCTGTTGTCTTGATTGTTTCCCACTCAATCCTTTTGGTTTGGGTAACATGTCAAAATCCCATGCCCAGAGAACTTCAAGTAGAGTTAGCGGAAATGCTCAGTGGACACCCCAGGTAGGGTAAGGATCAGCATTTCCACACTACTCAGAGAATATTTATTTTCAGTGATGGATTTTTAGCCCAATTCAAGTTGAAGAAAAGTGGTTTCGTGAAAATCGCAGAAATTTTTTTTTCAGAAACTCCGGGGTGCCTGGATGTCACGGTGCACCACGCGACAGTTGTATTCCAATACTGAGTCACTCAGATCACACGAGTACCCAAGCATGCTTGAAACTCATTCAAATGCAAGTGCTTCTATCTGTTGTCTTGATTGTATCCCACTCATTCCTTTTGGTTTGGGAAACATGTCAAAATCCCATGCCCAGAGAACTTCAGGTAGAGTTCGGGGAAATGCTCAGTGGACAACCCAGGCAGGGTAAGGATCAGCATTTACACACTACTCAGAGAATTTTTTATTTTCAGGGATGGATTTTTAGCCCAATTCAAGTTCAAGAAAAGTGGTTTCGTGAAAATCGCAGAAAATTTTTTTTCAGAAACTCCGGGGTGCCTGGAGGTCGCGGTGCACCACGCGACGGTTGTATTCCAAACCTGAGTCACTCAGATCACACGAGTACCCAAGCTTGCTTGAAACTCATTCAAATGCAAGTGCTTCTATCTGTTGTCTTGATTGTTTCCCACTCATTCTTTTTGGTTTGGGTAACATGTCAAAATCCCATGCCCAGAGAACTTCAAGTAGAGTTCGTGGAAATGCTCAGTGGACAACCCAGGTAGGGTAAGGATAAGCATTTCCACACTACTCAGAGAATTTTTATTTTCAGTGATGGATTTTTAGCCCAATTCAAGTTGAAGAAAAGTGGTTTCGTGAAAATCGCAGAAAATTTTTTTTCAGAAACTCCGGGGTGCCTGGAGGTCGCGGTGCACCACGCGACAGTTGTATTCCAAAACTGAGTCACTCAGATCACACGAGTACCCAAGCATGCTTGAAACTCATTCAAATGCAAGTGCTTCTATCTGTTGTCTTGATTGTATCCCACTCATTCCTTTTGGTTTGGGAAACATGTCAAAATCCCATGCCCAGAGAACTTCAGGTAGAGTTCGGGGAAATGCTCAGTGGACAACCCAGGCAGGGTAAGGATCAGCATTTACACACTACTCAGAGAATTTTTATTTTCAGGGATGGATTTTTAGCCCAATTCAAGTTGAAGAAAAGTGGTTTTGTGAAAATCGCAGAAATTTTTTTTTCAGAAACTCCGGGGTGCCTGGAGGTCGCGGTGCACCACGCGACAGTTGTATTCCAAAACTGAGTCACTCAGATCACACGAGTACCCAAGCATGCTTGAAACTCATTCAAATGCAAGTGCCTCTATCTGTTTTCTTGATTGTTTCCCACTCATTCCTTTTGGTTTGGGGAACATGTCAAAATCCCATGCCCAGAGAACTTCAGGTAGAGTTCGCGGAAATGCTCAGTGGACAACCCAGGCAGGGTAAGGATCAGCATTTCCACACTACTCAGAGAATTTTTTTTTTCAGGGATGGATTTTTAGCCCAATTCAAGTTGAAGAAAAGTGGTTTCGTGAAAATCGCAGAAAATTTTTTTTCAGAAACTCCGGGGTGCCTGGAAGTCGCGGTGCACCACGCGACAGTTGTACTCGAAAACTGAGTCACTCAGATCACACGAGTACCCAAGCATACTTGAAACTCATTCAAATGCAAGTGTCTCTATCTGTTTTCTTGATTGTTTCCCACTCATTCCTTTTGGTTTGGGAAACATGTCAAAATCCCATGCCCAGAGAACTTCAGGTAGAGTTCGCGGAAATGCTCAGTGGACACCCCAGGTAGGGTAAGGATCAGCATTTCCACACTACTCAGAGAATTTTTATTTTCAGGGATGGATTTTTAGCACAATTCAAGTTGAAGAAAAGTGGTTTCGTGAAAATCGCAGAAAATTTTTTTTCAGAAACTACGGGGTGCCTGGAAGTCGCGGTGCACCACGCGACAGTTGTATTCCAAAACTGAGTCACTCAGATCACATGAGTACCCAAGCATGCTTGAAACTCATTCAAATGCAAGTGCTTCTATCTGTTGTCTTGATTGTATCCCACTCATTCCTTTTGGTTTGGGTAACATGTCAAAATCCCATGCCCAGAGAACTTCAAGTAGAGTTCGTGGAAATGCTCAGTGGACAACCCAGGTAGGGTAAGGATAAGCATTTCCACACTACTCAGAGAATTTTTATTTTCAGTGATGGATTTTTAGCCCAATTCAAGTTGAAGAAAAGTGGTTTCGTGAAAATCGCAGAAAATTTTTTTTCAGAAAATCCGGGGTGCCTGGAGGTCGCGGTGCACCACGCGACAGTTGTATTCCAAAACTGAGTCACTCAGATCACACGAGTACCCAAGCATGTTTGAAACTCATTCAAATGCAAGTGCTTCTATCTGTTGTCTTGATTGTATCCCACTCATTCCTTTTGGTTTGGGAAACATGTCAAAATCCCATGCCCAGAGAACTTCAGGTAGAGTTCGGGGAAATGCTCAGTGGACAACCCAGGCAGGGTAAGGATCAGCATTTACACACTACTCAGAGAATTTTTTTTTTCAGGGATGGATTTTTAGCCCAATTCAAGTTGAAGAAAAGTGGTTTCGTGAAAATCGCAGAAAATTTTTTTTCAGAAACTCCGGGGTGCCTGGAAGTCGCGGTGCACCACGCGACAGTTGTATTCGAAAACTGAGTCACTCAGATCACACGAGTACCCAAGCATACTTGAAACTCATTCAAATGCAAGTGGTTCTATCTGTTGTCTTGATTGAATCCCACTCATTCCTTTTGGTTTGGGTAACATGTCAAAATCCCATGCCCAGAGAACTTCAGGTAGAGTTCGCGGAAATGCTCAGTGGAAAACCCAGGCAGGGTAAGGATCAGTATTTCCACACTACTCAGAGAATTTTTATTTTCAGGGATGGATTTTTAGCCCAATTCAAGTTCAAGAAAAGTGGTTTCGTGAAAATCGCAGAAATTTTTTTTTCAGAAACTCCGGGGTGCCTGGAGGTCGCAGTGCACCACGCGACAGTTTTATTCGAAAACTGAGTCACTCAGATCACACGAGTACCCAAGCATGCTTGAAACTCATTCAAATGCAAGTGCTTCATTCTGTTGTCTTGATTGTTTCCCACTCATTCCTTTTGGTTTGGGTAACATGTCAAAATCCCATGCCCAGAGAACTTCAAGTAGAGTTCGCGGCAATGCTCAGTGGACACCCCAGGTAGGGCAAGGATCAGCATTTCCACACTACTCAGAGAATTTTTATTTTCAGGGATGGATTTTTAGCCCAATTCAAGTTCAAGAAAAGTGGTTTCGTGAAAATTGCAGAACATTTTTTTTCAGAAACTCCGGGGTGCCATGAGGTCGTGGTGCACCACGCGACAATTGTATTCCAAAACTGAATCAGTCAGATCACACAAGTACCCAAGCATTCTTGAAACTCATTCAAATGCAAGTGCCTCTATCGGTTTTCTTCATTTTTTCCCACTCATTCCTTTTGGTTTGGGGAACATGTCAAAATCCCATGCCCAGAGAACTTCAGGTAGAGTTCGGGGAAATGCTCAGTGGACAACCCAGACAGGGTAAGGATCAGCATTTACACATTACTCAGAGAATTTTTATTTTCAGTGATTGATTTTTAGCGCAATTCAAGTTGAAGAAAAGTGGTGTCGTGAAAATCGCAGAAAATTTTTTTTCAGAAACTCCGGGGTGCCTGGAGGTCGCGGTGCACCACGCGACAGTTGTATTCCAAAACTGAGTCACTCAGATCACACGAGTACCCAAGCATGCTTGAAACTCATTCAAATGCAAATGCTTCTTTCTGTTGTCTTGATTGTTTCCCACTCATTCCTTTTGGTTTGGGGAACATGTCAAAATCCCATGCCCAGAGAACTTCAGGTAGAGCTCGCGGAAATGCTCAGTGGACACCCCAGATAGGGTAAGGATCAGCATTTCCACACTACTCAGAGAATTTTTATTTTCAGGGATGGATTTTTAGCCCAATTCAAGTTGAAGAAAAGTGGTTTCGTGAAAATCGCAGAAAATTTTTTTTCAGAAACTCCGGGGTGCCTGGAAGTCGCGGTGCACCACGCGACAGTTGTATTCCAAAACTGAGTCACTCAGATCACACTAGTACCCAAGCATGCTTGAAACTCATTCAAATGCAAGTGCTTCTATCTGTTGTCTTGATTGTTTCCCACTCATTCCTTTTGGTTTGGGTAACATGTCAAAATCCCATGCCCAGAGAACTTCAAGTAGAGTTCGCGGAAATGCTCAGTGGACACCCCAGGTAGGGTAAAGATCAGCATTTCCACACTACTCAGAGAATATTTATTTTCAGTGATGGATTTTTAGCCCAATTCAAGTTGAAGAAAAGTGGTTTCGTGAAAATTGCAGAAAATTTTTTTTCAGATACTCCGGGGTGCCTTGAGGTCGCGATGCACCACGCGACAGTTGTATTCCAAAACTGAGTCACTCAGATCACACGAGTACCCAAGCATGCTTGAAACTCATTCAAATGCAAGTGCCTTTATCTCTTTTCTTGATTGTATCCCACTCATTCCTTTTGGTTTAGGGAACATGTCAAAATCCCATGCCCAGAGAACTTCAGGTAGAGTTCGGGGAAATGCTCAGTGGACAACCCAGGCAGGGTAAGGATCAGCATTTACACACTACTCAGAGAATTTTTATTTTTAGGGATGGATTTTTAGCCCAATTCAAGTTGAAGAAAAGTGGTTTCTGAAAATCGCAGAAAATTTTTTTTCAGAAACTCCGGGGTGCCTGGAGGTCGCGGTGCACCACGCGACAGTTGTATTCCAAAACTGAGTCACTCAGATCACACGAGTACCCAACCATGCTTGAAACTCATTCAAATGCAAGTGCCTCTATCTGTTTTCTTGATTGTTTCCCACTCATTCCTTTTGGTTTGGGAAACATGTCAAAATCCCATGCCCAGAGAACTTCAGGTAGAGTTCGCGGAAATGCTCAGTGGACACCCCAGGTAGGGTAAGGATCAGCATTTCCACACTACTCAGAGAATTTTTATTTTCAGTGATGGATTTTTAGCCCAATTCAAGTTGAAGAAAAGTGGTTTCGTGAAAATCGCAGAAAATTTTTTTTCAGAAACTCCGGGGTGCCTGGAAGTCGCGGTGCACCACGCGACAGTTGTATTCCAAAACTGAGTCACTCAGATCACACGAGTACCCAAGCATGCTTGAAACTCATTCAAATGCAAGTGCTTCTATCTGTTGTCTTGATTGTATCCCACTCATTCCTTTTGGTTTGGGAAACATGTCAAAATCCCATGCCCAGAGAACTTCAGGTAGAGTTCGGGGAAATGCTCAGTGGACAACCCAGGCAGGGTAAGGATCAGCATTTACACACTACTCAGAGAATTCTTATTTTCAGGGATGGATTTTTAGCCCAATTCAAGTTGAAGAAAAGTGGTTTCGTGAAAATCGCAGAAAATTTTTTTTCAGAAACTCCGGGGTGCCTGGAGGTCGCGGTGCACCACGCGACAGTTGTATTCCAAAACTGAGTCACTCAGATCACACGAGTACCCTAGCATGCTTGAAACTCATTCAAATGCAAGTGCCTCTATCTGTTTTCTTGATTGTTTCCCACTCATTCCTTTTGGTTTGGGGAACATGTCAAAATCCCATACCCAGAGAACTTCAGGTAGAGTTCGCGGAAATGCTCAGTGGACAACCCAGGCAGGGTAAGGATCAGCATTTCCACACTACTCAGAGAATTTTTATTTTCAGTGATGGATTTTTAGCCCAATTCAAGTTGAAGAAAAGTGGTTTCGTGAAAATCGCAGAAAATTTTTTTTCAGAAACTCCGGGGTGCCTGGAAGTCGCGGTGCACCACGCGACAGTTGTATTCCAAAACTGAGTCACTCAGATCACACGAGTACCCAAGCATGCTTGAAACTCATTCAAATGCAAGTGCTTCTATCTGTTGTCTTGATTGTATCCCACTCATTCCTTTTGGTTTGGGAAACATGTCAAAATCCCATGCCCGTAGAACTTCAGGTAGAGTTCGGGGAAATGCTCAGTGGACAACCCAGGCAGGGTAAGGATCAGCATTTACACACTACTCAGAGAATTTTTATTTTCAGGGATGGATTTTTAGCCCAATTCAAGTTGAAGAAAAGTGGTTTCGTGAAAATCGCAGAAAATTTTTTTTCAGAAACTCCGGGGTGCCTGGAGGCGGCGGTGCACCACGCGACAGTTATATTCCAAAACTGAGTCACTCAGATCACACGAGTACCCTAGCATGCTTGAAACTCATTCAAATGCAAGTGCCTCTATCTGTTTTCTTGATTGTTTCCCACTCATTCCTTTTGGTTTGGGGAACATGTCAAAATCCCATGCCCAGAGAACTTCAGGTAGAGTTCGCGGAAATGCTCAGTGGACAACCCAGGCAGGGTAAGGATCAGCATTTACACACTACTCAGAGAATTTTTATTTTCAGGGATGGATTTTTAGCCCAATTCAAGTTGAAGAAAAGTGGTTTCGTGAAAATCGCAGATAATTTTTTTTCAGAACCTCCGGGGTTCCTGGAGGTCGCGGTGCACCACGCGACAGTTGTATTCCAAAACTGAGTCACTCAGATCACACGAGTACCCAAGCATGCTTGAAACTCATTCAAATGCAAGTGCCTCTATCTGTTTTCTTGATTGTTTCCCACTCATTCCTTTTGGTTTGGGAAACATGTCAAAATCCCATGCCCAGAGAACTTCAGGTAGAGTTCGCGGAAATGCTCAGTGGACACCCCAGGTAGGGTAAGGATCAGCATTTCCACACTACTCAGAGAATTTTTATTTACAGGGATGGATTTTTAGCCCAATTCAAGTTGAAGAAAAGTGGTTTCGTGAAAATCGCAGAAAATTTTTTTCAGATACTCCGGGGTGCCTTGAGGTCGCGATGCACCACGCGACAGTTGTATTCCAAAACTGAGTCACTCAGATCACACGAGTACCCAAGCATGCTTGAAACTCATTCAAATGCAAGTGCCTTTATCTCTTTTCTTGATTGTATCCCACTCATTCCTTTTGGTTTAGGGAACATGTCAAAATCCCATGCCCAGAGAACTTCAGGTAGAGTTCGGGGAAATGCTCAGTGGACAACCCAGGCAGGGTAAGGATCAGCATTTACACACTACTCAGAGAATTTTTATTTTCAGTGATGGATTTTTAGCCCAATTCAAGTTGAAGAAAAGTGGTTTCGTGAAAATCGCAGAAAATTTTTTTTCAGAAACTCCGGGGTGCCTGGAGGTCGCGGTGCACCACGCGACAGTTGTATTCCAAAACTGAGTCACTCAGATCACACGAGTACCCAAGCATGCTTGAAACTCATTCAAATGCAAGTGCTTCTATCTGTTGTCTTGATTGTATCCCACTCATTCCTTTTGGTTTGGGAAACATGTCAAAATCCCATGCCCAGAGAACTTCAGGTAGAGTTCGGGGAAATGCTCAGTGGACAACCCAGGCAGGGTAAGGATCAGCATTTACACACTACTCAGAGAATTTTTATTTTCAGGGATGGATTTTTAGCCCAATTCAAGTTGAAGAAAAGTGGTTTAGTGAAAATCGCAGAAAATTTTTTTTCAGAAACTCCGGGGTGCCTGGAGGTCGCGGTGTACCACGCGACAGTTGTATTCCAAAACTGAGTCACTCAGATCACACGAGTACCCAAGCATGCTTGAAACTCATTCAAATGCAAGTGCCTCTATCTGTTTTCTTGATTGTTTCCCACTCATTCCTTTTGGTTTGGGGAACATGTCAAAATCCCATGCCCAGAGAACTTCAGGTATAGTTCGCGGAAATGCTCAGTGGACAACCCAGGCAGGGTAAGGATCAGCATTTACACACTACTCAGAGAATTTTTATTTTCAGTGATGGATTTTTAGCCCAATTCAAGTTGAAGAAAAGTGGTTTCGTGAAAATCGCAGAAAATTTTTTTTCAGAACCTCCGGGGTGCCTGGAGGTCGCGGTGCTCCACGCGACAGTTGTATTCCAAAACTGAGTCACTCAGATCACACGAGTACCCAAGCATGCTTGAAACTCATTCAAATGCAAGTGCCTCTATCTGTTTTCTTGATTGTTTCCCACTCATTCCTTTTGGTTTGGGAAACATGTCAAAATCCCATGCCCAGAGAACTTCAGGTAGAGTTCGCGGAAATGCTCAGTGGACACCCCAGGTAGGGTAAGGATCAGCATTTCCACACTACTCAGAGAATTTTTATTTACAGGGATGGATTTTTAGCCCAATTCAAGTTGAAGAAAAGTGGTTTCGTGAAAATCGCAGAAAATTTTTTTTCAGAAACTCCGGGGTGCCTGGAGGTCGCGGTGCACCACGCGACAGTTGTATTCCAAAACTGAGTCACTCAGATCACACGAGTACCCAAGCATGCTTGAAACTCATTCAAATGCAAGTGCTTCTATCTGTTGTCTTGATTGTATCCCACTCATTCCTTTTGGTTTGGGAAACATGTCAAAATCCCATGCCCAGAGAACTTCAGGTAGAGTTCGGGGAAATGCTCAGTGGACAACCCAGGCAGGGTAAGGATCAGCATTTACACACTACTCAGAGAATTTTTATTTTCAGGGATGGATTTTTAGCCCAATTCAAGTTGAAGAAAAGTGGTTTCGTGAAAATCGCAGAAAATTTTTTTTCAGAAACTCCGGGGTGCCTGGAGGTCGCGGTGCACCACGCGACAGTTGTATTCCAAAACTGAGTCACTCAGATCACACGAGTACCCAAGCATGCTTGAAACTCATTCAAATGCAAGTGCCTCTATCTGTTTTCTTGATTGTTTCCCACTCATTCCTTTTGGTTTGGGGAACATGTCAAAATCCCATGCCCAGAGAACTTCAGGTAGAGTTCGCGGAAATGCTCAGTGGACAACCCAGGCAGGGTAAGGATCAACATTTACACACTACTCAGAGAATTTTTATTTTCAGTGATGGATTTTTAGCCCAATTCAAGTTGAAGAAAAGTGGTTTCGTGAAAATCGCAGAAAATTTTTTTTCAGAACCTCCGGGGTGCCTGGAGGTCGCGGTGCTCCACGCGACAGTTGTATTCCAAAACTGAGTCACTCAGATCACACGAGTACCCAAGCATGCTTGAAACTCATTCAAATGCAAGTGCCTCTATCTGTTTTCTTGATTGTTTCCCACTCATTCCTTTTGGTTTGGGAAACATGTCAAAATCCCATGCCCAGAGAACTTCAGGTAGAGTTCGCGGAAATGCTCAGTGGACACCCCAGGTAGGGTAAGGATCAGCATTTCCACACTACTCAGAGAATTTTTATTTACAGGGATGGATTTTTAGCCCAATTCAAGTTGAAGAAAAGTGGTTTCGTGAAAATCGCAGAAAATTTTTTTTCAGAAACTCCGGGGTGCCTGGAGGTCGCGGTGCACCACGCGACAGTTGTATTCCAAAACTGAGTCACTCAGATCACACGAGTACCCAAGCATGCTTGAAACTCATTCAAATGCAAGTGCTTCTATCTGTTGTCTTGATTGTATCCCACTCATTCCTTTTGGTTTGGGAAACATGTCAAAATCCCATACCCAGAGAACTTCAGGTAGAGTTCGGGGAAATGCTCAGTGGACAACCCAGGCAGGGTAAGGATCAGCATTTACACACTACTCAGAGAATTTTTATTTTCAGGGATGGATTTTTAGCCCAATTCAAGTTCAAGAAAAGTGGTTTCGTGAAAATCGCAGAAAATTTTTTTTCAGAAACTCCGGGGTGCCTGGAGGTCGCGGTGCACCACGCGACGGTTGTATTCCAAAACTGAGTCACTCAGATCACACGAGTACCCAAGCATGCTTGAAACTCATTCAAATGCAAGTGCCTCTATCTGTTTTCTTGATTGTTTCCCACTCATTCCTTTTGGTTTGGGGAACATGTCAAAATCCCATGCCCAGAGAACTTCAGGTAGAGTTCGGTTAAATGCTCAGTGGACAACCCAGGCAGGGTAAGGATCAGCATTTACACACTACTCAGAGAATTTTTATTTTCAGGGATGGATTTTTAGCCCAATTCAAGTTGAAGAAAAGTGGTTTCGTGAAAATCGCAGAAAATTTTTTTTCAGAAACTCCGGGGTGCCTGGAAGTCGCGGTGCACCACGCGACAGTTGTATTCCAAAACTGATTCACTCAGATCACACGAGTACCCAAGCATGCTTGAAACTCATTCAAATGCAAGTGCTTCTATCTGTTGTCTTGATTGTATCCCACTCATTCCTTTTGGTTTGGGTAACATGTCAAAATCCCATGCCCAGAGAACTTCAGGTAGAGCTCGCGGAAATGCTCAGTGGAAAACCCAGGCATGGTAAGGATCAGTATTTCCACACTACTCAGAGAATTTTTATTTTCAGGGATGGATTTTTAGCCCAATTCAAGATGAAGAAAGGTGGTTTCGTGAAAATCGCAGAAATTTTTTTTTCAGAAACTCCGGGGTGCCTGGAGGTCGCGGTGCACCACGCGACAGTTGTATTCCAAAACTGAGTCACTCAGATCACACGAGTACCCAAGCATGCTTGAAACTCATTCAAATGCAAGTGCTTCTATCTGTTGTCTTGATTGTTTCCCACTCATTCTTTTTGGTTTGGGTAACATGTCAAAATCCCATGCCCAGAGAACTTCAAGTAGAGTTCGCGGAAAAGCTCAGTGGACACCCAAGGTAGGGTAAGGATCAGTATTTCCACACTACTCAGAGAATTTTTATTTTCAGGGATGGATTTTTAGCCCAATTCAAGTTGAAGAAAAGTGGTTTCGTGAAAATCGCAGAAAATTTTTTTTCAGAAACTCCGGGGTGCCTGGAGGTCGCGGTGCACCACGCGACAGTTGTATTCCAAAACTGAGTCACTCAGATCACACGAGTACCCAAGCATGCTTGAAACTCATTCAAATACAAGTGCCTCTATCTGTTTTCTTGATTGTTTCCCACTCATTCCTTTTGGTTTGGGGAACATGTCAAAATCCCATGCCCAGAGAACTTCAGGTAGAGTTCGCGGAAATGCTCAGTGGACAACCCAGGCAGGGTAAGGATCAACATTTACACACTACTCAGAGAATTTTTATTTTCAGTGATGGATTTTTAGCCCAATTCAAGTTGAAGAAAAGTGGTTTCGTGAAAATCGCAGAAAATTTTTTTTCAGAACCTCCGGGGTGCCTGGAGGTCGCGGTGCTCCACGCGACAGTTGTATTCCAAAACTGAGTCACTCAGATCACACGAGTACCCAAGCATGCTTGAAACTCATTCAAATGCAAGTGCCTCTATCTGTTTTCTTGATTGTTTCCCACTCATTCCTTTTGGTTTGGGAAACATGTCAAAATCCCATGCCCAGAGAACTTCAGGTAGAGTTCGCGGAAATGCTCAGTGGACACCCCAGGTAGGGTAAGGATCAGCATTTCCACACTACTCAGAGAATTTTTATTTACAGGGATGGATTTTTAGCCCAATTCAAGTTGAAGAAAAGTGGTTTCGTGAAAATCGCAGAAAATTTTTTTTCAGAAACTCCGGGGTGCCTGGAGGTCGCGGTGCACCACGCGACAGTTGTATTCCAAAACTGAGTCACTCAGATCACACGAGTACCCAAGCATGCTTGAAACTCATTCAAATGCAAGTGCTTCTATCTGTTGTCTTGATTGTATCCCACTCATTCCTTTTGGTTTGGGAAACATGTCAAAATCCCATACCCAGAGAACTTCAGGTAGAGTTCGGGGAAATGCTCAGTGGACAACCCAGGCAGGGTAAGGATCAGCATTTACACACTACTCAGAGAATTTTTATTTTCAGGGATGGATTTTTAGCCCAATTCAAGTTCAAGAAAAGTGGTTTCGTGAAAATCGCAGAAAATTTTTTTTCAGAAACTCCGGGGTGCCTGGAGGTCGCGGTGCACCACGCGACGGTTGTATTCCAAAACTGAGTCACTCAGATCACACGAGTACCCAAGCATGCTTGAAACTCATTCAAATGCAAGTGCCTCTATCTGTTTTCTTGATTGTTTCCCACTCATTCCTTTTGGTTTGGGGAACATGTCAAAATCCCATGCCCAGAGAACTTCAGGTAGAGTTCGGTTAAATGCTCAGTGGACAACCCAGGCAGGGTAAGGATCAGCATTTACACACTACTCAGAGAATTTTTATTTTCAGGGATGGATTTTTAGCCCAATTCAAGTTGAAGAAAAGTGGTTTCGTGAAAATCGCAGAAAATTTTTTTTCAGAAACTCCGGGGTGCCTGGAAGTCGCGGTGCACCACGCGACAGTTGTATTCCAAAACTGATTCACTCAGATCACACGAGTACCCAAGCATGCTTGAAACTCATTCAAATGCAAGTGCTTCTATCTGTTGTCTTGATTGTATCCCACTCATTCCTTTTGGTTTGGGTAACATGTCAAAATCCCATGCCCAGAGAACTTCAGGTAGAGCTCGCGGAAATGCTCAGTGGAAAACCCAGGCATGGTAAGGATCAGTATTTCCACACTACTCAGAGAATTTTTATTTTCAGGGATGGATTTTTAGCCCAATTCAAGATGAAGAAAGGTGGTTTCGTGAAAATCGCAGAAATTTTTTTTTCAGAAACTCCGGGGTGCCTGGAGGTCGCGGTGCACCACGCGACAGTTGTATTCCAAAACTGAGTCACTCAGATCACACGAGTACCCAAGCATGCTTGAAACTCATTCAAATGCAAGTGCTTCTATCTGTTGTCTTGATTGTTTCCCACTCATTCTTTTTGGTTTGGGTAACATGTCAAAATCCCATGCCCAGAGAACTTCAAGTAGAGTTCGCGGAAAAGCTCAGTGGACACCCAAGGTAGGGTAAGGATCAGCATTTCCACACTACTCAGAGAATTTTTATTTTCAGGGATGGATTTTTAGCCCAATTCAAGTTGATGAAAAGTGGTTTCGTGAAAATTGCAGAAAATTTTTTTTCAGAAACTCCGGGGTGCCTTGAGGTCGCGATGCACCACGCGACAGTTGTATTCCAAAACTGAGTCACTCAGATCACACGAGTACCCAAGCATGCTTGAAACTCATTCAAATGCAAGTGCCTTTATCTCTTTTCTTGATTGTATCCCACTCATTCCTTTTGGTTTGGGGAACATGTCAAAATCCCATGCCCAGAGAACTTCAGGTAGAGTTCGGGGAAATGCTCAGTGGACAACCAAGGCAGGGTAAGGATCAGCATTTACACACTACTCAGAGAATTTTTATTTTCAGGGATGGATTTTTAGCCCAATTCAAGTTCAAGAAAAGTGGTTTCGTGAAAATCGCAGAAAATTTTTTTTCAGAAACTCCGGGGTGCCTGGAGCTCGCAGTGCACCACGCGACGGTTTTATTCGAAAACTGAGTCACTCAGATCACACGAGTACCCAAGCATGCTTGAAACTCATTCAAATGCAAGTGCTTCATTCTGTTGTCTTGATTGTTTCCCACTCATTCTTTTTGGTTTGGGTAACATGTCAAAATCCCATGCCCAGAGAACTTCAAGTAGAGTTCGTGGAAATGCTCAGTGGACAACCCAAGTAGGGTAAGGATCAGCATTTACACACTACTCGGAGAATTTTTATTTTCAATGATGGATTTTTAGCCCAATTCAAGTTGAAGAAAAGTGGTTTCGTGAAACTCGCAGAAAATTTTTTTTCAGAAACTCCGGGGTGCCTGGAAGTCGCGGTGCACCACGCGACAGTTGTATTCCAAAACTGAGTCACTCAGATCACACTAGTACCCAAGCATGCTTGAAACTCATTCAAATGCAAGTGCTTCTATCTGTTGTCTTGATTGTTTCCCACTCATTCCTTTTGGTTTGAGGAACATGTCAAAATCCCATGCCCAGAGAACTTCAGGTAGAGTTCGGGGAAATGCTCAGTGGACAACCCAGGCAGGGTAAGGATCAACATTTACACACTACTCAGAGAATTTTTATTTTCAGTGATGGATTTTTAGCCCAATTCAAGTTGAAGAAAAGTGGTTTCGTGAAAATCGCAGAAAATTTTTTTTCAGAACCTCCGGGGTGCCTGGAGGTCGCGGTGCTCCACGCAACAGTTGTATTCCAAAACTGAGTCACTCAGATCACACGAGTACCCAAGCATGCTTGAAACTCATTCAAATGCAAGTGCCTCTATCTGTTTTCTTGATTGTTTCCCACTCATTCCTTTTGGTTTGGGAAACATGTCAAAATCCCATGCCCAGAGAACTTCAGGTAGAGTTCGCGGAAATGCTCAGTGGACACCCCAGGTAGGGTAAGGATCAGCATTTCCACACTACTCAGAGAATTTTTATTTACAGGGATGGATTTTTAGCCCAATTCAAGTTGAAGAAAAGTGGTTTCGTGAAAATCGCAGAAAATTTTTTTTCAGAAACTCCGGGGTGCCTGGAGGTCGCGGTGCACCACGCGACAGTTGTATTCCAAAACTGAGTCACTCAGATCACACGAGTACCCAAGCATGCTTGAAACTCATTCAAATGCAAGTGCTTCTATCTGTTGTCTTGATTGTATCCCACTCATTCCTTTTGGTTTGGGAAACATGTCAAAATCCCATACCCAGAGAACTTCAGGTAGAGTTCGGGGAAATGCTCAGTGGACAACCCAGGCAGGGTAAGGATCAGCATTTACACACTACTCAGAGAATTTTTATTTTCAGGGATGGATTTTTAGCCCAATTCAAGTTCAAGAAAAGTGGTTTCGTGAAAATCGCAGAAAATTTTTTTTCAGAAACTCCGGGGTGCCTGGAGGTCGCGGTGCACCACGCGACGGTTGTATTCCAAAACTGAGTCACTCAGATCACACGAGTACCCAAGCATGCTTGAAACTCATTCAAATGCAAGTGCCTCTATCTGTTTTCTTGATTGTTTCCCACTCATTCCTTTTGGTTTGGGGAACATGTCAAAATCCCATGCCCAGAGAACTTCAGGTAGAGTTCGGTTAAATGCTCAGTGGACAACCCAGGCAGGGTAAGGATCAGCATTTACACACTACTCAGAGAATTTTTATTTTCAGGGATGGATTTTTAGCCCAATTCAAGTTGAAGAAAAGTGGTTTCGTGAAAATCGCAGAAAATTTTTTTTCAGAAACTCCGGGGTGCCTGGAAGTCGCGGTGCACCACGCGACAGTTGTATTCCAAAACTGATTCACTCAGATCACACGAGTACCCAAGCATGCCTGAAACTCATTCAAATGCAAGTGCTTCTATCTGTTGTCTTGATTGTATCCCACTCATTCCTTTTGGTTTGGGTAACATGTCAAAATCCCATGCCCAGAGAACTTCAGGTAGAGCTCGCGGAAATGCTCAGTGGAAAACCCAGGCATGGTAAGGATCAGTATTTCCACACTACTCAGAGAATTTTTATTTTCAGGGATGGATTTTTAGCCCAATTCAAGATGAAGAAAGGTGGTTTCGTGAAAATCGCAGAAATTTTTTTTTCAGAAACTCCGGGGTGCCTGGAGGTCGCGGTGCACCACGCGACAGTTGTATTCCAAAACTGAGTCACTCAGATCACACGAGTACCCAAGCATGCTTGAAACTCATTCAAATGCAAGTGCTTCTATCTGTTGTCTTGATTGTTTCCCACTCATTCTTTTTGGTTTGGGTAACATGTCAAAATCCCATGCCCAGAGAACTTCAAGTAGAGTTCGCGGAAAAGCTCAGTGGACACCCAAGGTAGGGTAAGGATCAGCATTTCCACACTACTCAGAGAATTTTTATTTTCAGGGATGGATTTTTAGCCCAATTCAAGTTGATGAAAAGTGGTTTCGTGAAAATTGCAGAAAATTTTTTTTCAGAAACTCCGGGGTGCCTTGAGGTCGCGATGCACCACGCGACAGTTGTATTCCAAAACTGAGTCACTCAGATCACACGAGTACCCAAGCATGCTTGAAACTCATTCAAATGCAAGTGCCTTTATCTCTTTTCTTGATTGTATCCCACTCATTCCTTTTGGTTTGGGGAACATGTCAAAATCCCATGCCCAGAGAACTTCAGGTAGAGTTCGGGGAAATGCTCAGTGGACAACCCAGGCAGGGTAAGGATCAGCATTTACACACTACTCAGAGAATTTTTATTTTCAGGGATGGATTTTTAGCCCAATTCAAGTTCAAGAAAAGTGGTTTCGTGAAAATCGCAGAAAATTTTTTTTCAGAAACTCCGGGGTGCCTGGAGCTCGCAGTGCACCACGCGACGGTTTTATTCGAAAACTGAGTCACTCAGATCACACGAGTACCCAAGCATGCTTGAAACTCATTCAAATGCAAGTGCTTCATTCTGTTGTCTTGATTGTTTCCCACTCATTCTTTTTGGTTTGGGTAACATGTCAAAATCCCATGCCCAGAGAACTTCAAGTAGAGTTCGTGGAAATGCTCAGTGGACAACCCAAGTAGGGTAAGGATCAGCATTTACACACTACTCGGAGAATTTTTATTTTCAATGATGGATTTTTAGCCCAATTCAAGTTGAAGAAAAGTGGTTTCGTGAAAATCGCAGAAAATTTTTTTTCAGAAACTCCGGGGTGCCTGGAAGTCGCGGTGCACCACGCGACAGTTGTATTCCAAAACTGAGTCACTCAGATCACACTAGTACCCAAGCATGCTTGAAACTCATTCAAATGCAAGTGCTTCTATCTGTTGTCTTGATTGTTTCCCACTCATTCCTTTTGGTTTGAGGAACATGTCAAAATCCCATGCCCAGAGAACTTCAGGTAGAGTTCGGGGAAATGCTCAGTGGACAACCCAGGCAGGGTAAGGATCAGCATTTCCACACTACTCAGAGAATTTTTATTTTCAGGGATGGATTTTTAGCCCAATTCAAGTTGATGAAAAGTGGTTTCGTGAAAATTGCAGAAAATTTTTTTTCAGAAACTCCGGGGTGCCTTGAGGTCGCGATGCACCACGCGACAGTTGTATTCCAAAACTGAGTCACTCAGATCACACGAGTACCCAAGCATGCTTGAAACTCATTCAAATGCAAGTGCCTTTATCTCTTTTTTTGATTGTATCCCACTCATTCCTTTTGGTTTGGGGAACATGTCAAAATCCCATGCCCAGAGAACTTCAGGTAGAGTTCGGGGAAATGCTCAGTGGACAACCCAGGCAGGGTAAGGATCAGCATTTACACACTACTCAGAGAATTTTTATTTTCAGGGATGGATTTTTAGCCCAATTCAAGTTCAAGAAAAGTGGTTTCGTGAAAATCGCAGAAAATTTTTTTTCAGAAACTCCGGGGTGCCTGGAGGTCGCGGTGCACCACGCGACGGTTTTATTCGAAAACTGAGTCACTCAGATCACACGAGTACCCAAGCATGCTTGAAACTCATTCAAATGCAAGTGCTTCATTCTGTTGTCTTGATTGTTTCCCACTCATTCCTTTTGGTTTGGGTAACATATCAAAATCCCATGCCCAGAGAACTTCAAGTAGAGTTCGCGGCAATGCTCAGTGGACACCCCAGGTAGGGCAAGGATCAGCATTTCCACACTACTCAGAGAATTTTTATTTTCAGGGATGGATTTTTAGCCCAATTCAAGTTCAAGAAAAGTGGTTTCGTGAAAATTGCAGAAAATTTTTTTTCAGAAACTCCGGGGTGCCATGAGGTCGTGGTGCACCACGCGACAATTGTATTCCAAAACTGAATCAGTCAGATCACACAAGTACCCAAGCATTCTTGAAACTCATTCAAATGCAAGTGCCTCTATCGGTTTTCTTCATTTTTTCCCACTCATTCCTTTTGGTTTGGGGAACATGTCAAAATCCCATGCCCAGAGAACTTCAGGTAGAGTTCGGGGAAATGCTCAGTGGACAACCCAGGCAGGGTAAGGATCAGCATTTACACATTACTCAGAGAATTTTTATTTTCAGTGATTGATTTTTAGCGCAATTCAAGTTGAAGAAAAGTGGAGTCGTGAAAATCGCAGAAAATTTTTTTTCAGAAACTCCGGGGTGCCTGGAGGTCGCGGTGCACCACGCGACAGTTGTATTCCAAAACTGAGTCACTCAGATCACACGAGTACCCAAGCATGCTTGAAACTCATTCAAATGCAAATGCTTCTTTCTGTTGTCTTGATTGTTTCCCACTCATTCCTTTTGGTTTGGGGAACATGTCAAAATCCCATGCCCAGAGAACTTCAGGTAGAGTTCGCGGAAATGCTCAGTGGACACCCCAGGTAGGGTAAGGATCAGCATTTCCACACTACTCAGAGAATTTTTATTTACAGGGATGGATTTTTAGCCCAATTCAAGTTGAAGAAAAGTGGTTTCGTGAAAATCGCAGAAAATTTTTTTTCAGAAACTCCGGGGTGCCTGGAGGTCGCGGTGCACCACGCGACAGTTGTATTCCAAAACTGAGTCACTCAGATCACACGAGTACCCAAGCATGCTTGAAACTCATTCAAATGCAAGTGCTTCTATCTGTTGTCTTGATTGTATCCCACTCATTCCTTTTGGTTTGGGAAACATGTCAAAATCCCATACCCAGAGAACTTCAGGTAGAGTTCGGGGAAATGCTCAGTGGACAACCCAGGCAGGGTAAGGATCAGCATTTACACACTACTCAGAGAATTTTTATTTTCAGGGATGGATTTTTAGCCCAATTCAAGTTCAAGAAAAGTGGTTTCGTGAAAATCGCAGAAAATTTTTTTTCAGATACTCCGGGGTGCCTTGAGGTCGCGATGCACCACGCGACAGTTGTATTCCAAAACTGAGTCACTCAGATCACACGAGTACCCAAGCATGCTTGAAACTCATTCAAATGCAAGTGCCTTTATCTCTTTTCTTGATTGTATCCCACTCATTCCTTTTGGTTTAGGGAACATGTCAAAATCCCATGCCCAGAGAACTTCAGGTAGAGTTCGGGGAAATGCTCAGTGGACAACCCAGGCAGGGTAAGGATCAGCATTTACACACTACTCAGAGAATTTTTATTTTCAGGGATGGATTTTTAGCCCAATTCAAGTTGAAGAAAAGTGGTTTCGTGAAAATCGCAGAAAATTTTTTTTCAGAAACTCCGGGGTGCCTGGAGTTCGCGGTGCACCACGCGACAGTTGTATTCCAAAACTGAGTCACTCAGATCACACGAGTACCCTAGCATGCTTGAAACTCATTCAAATGCAAGTGCCTCTATCTGTTTTCTTGATTGTTTCCCACTCATTCCTTTTGGTTTGGGGAACATGTCAAAATCCCATGCCCAGAGAACTTCAGGTAGAGTTCGCGGAAATGCTCAGTGGACAACCCAGGCAGGGTAAGGATCAGCATTTACACACTACTCAGAGAATTTTTATTTTCAGGGATGGATTTTTAGCCCAATTCAAGTTGAAGAAAAGTGGTTTCGTGAAAATCGCAGATAATTTTTTTTCAGAACCTCCGGGGTGCCTGGAGGTCGCGGTGCACCACGCGACAGTTGTATTCCAAAACTGAGTCACTCAGATCACACGAGTACCCAAGCATGCTTGAAACTCATTCAAATGCAAGTGCCTCTATCTGTTTTCTTGATTGTTTCCCACTCATTCCTTTTGGTTTGGGAAACATGTCAAAATCCCATGCCCAGAGAACTTCAGGTAGAGTTCGCGGAAATGCTCAGTGGACACCCCAGGTAGGGTAAGGATCAGCATTTCCACACTACTCAGAGAATTTTTATTTACAGGGATGGATTTTTAGCCCAATTCAAGTTGAAGAAAAGTGGTTTCGTGAAAATCGCAGAAAATTTTTTTCAGATACTCCGGGGTGCCTTGAGGTCGCGATGCACCACGCGACAGTTGTATTCCAAAACTGAGTCACTCAGATCACACGAGTACCCAAGTATGCTTGAAACTCATTCAAATGCAAGTGCCTTTATCTCTTTTCTTGATTGTATCCCACTCATTCCTTTTGGTTTAGGGAACATGTCAAAATCCCATGCCCAGAGAACTTCAGGTAGAGTTCGGGGAAATGCTCAGTGGACAACCCAGGCAGGGTAAGGATCAGCATTTACACACTACTCAGAGAATTTTTATTTTCAGGGATGGATTTTTTGCCCAATTCAAGTTGAAGAAAAGTGGTTTCGTGAAAATCGCAGAAAATTTTTTTTCAGAAACTCCGGGGTGCCTGGAGGTCGCAGTGCACCACGCGACAGTTGTATTCCAAAACTGAGTCACTCAGATCACACGAGTACCCAAGCATGCTTGAAACTCATTCAAATGCAAGTGCCTCTATCTGTTTTCTTGATTGTTTCCCACTCATTCCTTTTGGTTTGGGAAACATGTCAAAATCCCATGCCCAGAGAACTTCAGGTAGAGTTCGCGGAAATGCTCAGTGGACACCCCAGGTAGGGTAAGGATCAGCATTTCCACACTACTCAGAGAATTTTTATTTTCAGGGATGGATTTTTAGCCCAATTCAAGTTGAAGAAAAGTGGTTCCGTGAAAATCGCAGAAAATTTTTTTTCAGAAACTCCGGGGTGCCTGGAATTCGCGGTGCACCACGCGACAGTTGTATTCCAAAACTGAGTCACTCAGATCACACTAGTACCCAAGCATGCTTGAAACTCATTCAAATGCAAGTGCTTCTATCTGTTGTCTTGATTGTTTCCCACTCATTCCTTTTGGTTTGGGTTACATGTCAAAATCCCATGCCCAGAGAACTTCAAGTAGAGTTCGTGGAAATGCTCAGTGGACAACCCAGGTAGGGTAAGGATAAGCATTTCCACACTACTCAGAGAATTTTTATTTTCAGTGATGGATTTTTAGCCCAATTCAAGTTGAAGAAAAGTGGTTTCGTGAAAATCGCAGAAAATTTTTTTTCAGAAACTCCGGGGTGCCTGGAGGTCGCGGTGCACCACACGACAGTTGTATTCCAAAACTGAGTCACTCAGATCACACGAGTACCCAAGCATGCTTGAAACTCATTCAAATGCAAGTGCTTCTATCTGTTGTCTTGATTGTATCCCACTCATTCCTTTTGGTTTGGGAAACATGTCAAAATCCCATGCCCAGAGAACTTCAGGTAGAGTTCGGGGAAATGCTCAGTGGACAACCCAGGCAGGGTAAGGATCAGCATTTACACACTACTCAGAGAATTTTTATTTTCAGGGATGGATTTTTAGCCCAATTCAAGTTCAAGAAAAGTGGTTTCGTGAAAATCGCAGAAAATTTTTTTTCAGAAACTCCGGGGTGCCTGGAGGTCGCGGTGCACCACGCGACGGTTGTATTCCAAAACTGAGTCACTCAGATCACACGAGTACCCAAGCTTGCTTGAAACTCATTCAAATGCAAGTGCTTCTATCTGTTGTCTTGATTGTTTCCCACTCATTCTTTTTGGTTTGGGTAACATGTCAAAATCCCATGCCCAGAGAACTTCAAGTAGAGTTCGTGGAAATGCTCAGTGGACAACCCAGGTAGGGTAAGGATAAGCATTTCCACACTACTCAGAGAATTTTTATTTTCAGTGATGGATTTTTAGCCCAATTCAAGTTGAAGAAAAGTGGTTTCGTGAAAATCGCAGAAAATTTTTTTTCAGAAACTCCGGGGTGCCTGGAGGTCGCGGTGCACCACGCGACAGTTGTATTCCAAAACTGAGTCACTCAGATCACACGAGTACCCAAGCATGCTTGAAACTCATTCAAATGCAAGTGCTTCTATCTGTTGTCTTGATTGTTTCCCACTCATTCCTTTTGGTTTGGGGAACATGTCAAAATCCCATGCCCAGAGAACTTCAGGTAGAGCTCGCGGAAATACTCATTGGACAACCCAGGCAGGGTAAGGATCAGTATTTCCACACTACTCAGAGAATCTTTATTTTCAGTGATGGATTTTTAGCCCAATTCAAGTTCAAGAAAAGTGGTTTCGTGAAAATCGCAGAAATTTTTTTTTCAGAAACTCCGGGGTGCCTGGAGGTCGCGGTGCACCACGCGACAGTTGTATTCCAAAACTGAGTCACTCAGATCACACGAGTACCCAAGCATGCTTGAAACTCATTCAAATGCAAGTGCCTCTATCTGTTTTCTTGATTGTTTCCCACTCATTCCTTTTGGTTTGGGGAACATGTCAAAATCCCATGCCCAGAGAACTTCAGGTAGAGTTCGGTTAAATGCTCAGTGGACAACCCAGGCAGGGTAAGGATCAGCATTTACACACTACTCAGAGAATTTTTATTTTCAGGGATGGATTTTTAGCCCAATTCAAGTTGAAGAAAAGTGGTTTCGTGAAAATCGCAGAAACTTTTTTTTCAGAAACTCCGGGGTGCCTGGAGGTCGCGGTGCACCACGCGACAGTTGTATTCCAAAACTGAGTCACTCAGATCACACGAGTACCCAAGCATGCTTGAAACTCATTCAAATGCAAGTGCCTCTATCTGTTTTCTTGATTGTTTCCCACTCATTCCTTTTGGTTTGGGAAACATGTCAAAATCCCATGCCCAGAGAACTTCAGGTAGAGTTCGCGGAAATGCTCAGTGGACACCCCAGGTAGGGTAAGGATCAGCATTTCCACACTACTCAGAGAATTTTTATTTTCAGGGATGGATTTTTAGCCCAATTCAAGTTGAAGAAAAGTGGTTCCGTGAAAATCGCAGAAAATTTTTTTTCAGAAACTCCGGGGTGCCTGGAATTCGCGGTGCACCACGCGACAGTTGTATTCCAAAACTGAGTCACTCAGATCACACTAGTACCCAAGCATGCTTGAAACTCATTCAAATGCAAGTGCTTCTATCTGTTGTCTTGATTGTTTCCCACTCATTCCTTTTGGTTTGGGTTACATGTCAAAATCCCATGCCCAGAGAACTTCAAGTAGAGTTCGTGGAAATGCTCAGTGGACAACCCAGGTAGGGTAAGGATAAGCATTTCCACACTACTCAGAGAATTTTTATTTTCAGTGATGGATTTTTAGCCCAATTCAAGTTGAAGAAAAGTGGTTTCGTGAAAATCGCAGAAAATTTTTTTTCAGAAACTCCGGGGTGCCTGGAGGTCGCGGTGCACCACACGACAGTTGTATTCCAAAACTGAGTCACTCAGATCACACGAGTACCCAAGCATGCTTGAAACTCATTCAAATGCAAGTGCTTCTATCTGTTGTCTTGATTGTATCCCACTCATTCCTTTTGGTTTGGGAAACATGTCAAAATCCCATGCCCAGAGAACTTCAGGTAGAGTTCGGGGAAATGCTCAGTGGACAACCCAGGCAGGGTAAGGATCAGCATTTACACACTACTCAGAGAATTTTTATTTTCAGGGATGGATTTTTAGCCCAATTCAAGTTGAAGAAAAGTGGTTTCGTGAAAATCGCAGAAAATTTTTTTTCAAAAACTCCGGGGTGCCTGGAGGTCGCGGTGCACCACGCGACAGTTGTATTCCAAAACTGAGTCACTCAGATCACACGAGTACCCAAGCATGCTTGAAACTCATTCAAATGCAAGTGCTTCTATCTGTTGTCTTGATTGTATCCCACTCATTCCTTTTGGTTTGGGAAACATGTCAAAATCCCATGCCCAGAGAACTTCAGGTAGAGTTCGGGGAAATGCTCAGTGGACAACCCAGGCAGGGTAAGGATCAGCATTTACACACTACTCAGAGAATTTTTATTTTCAGGGATGGATTTTTAGCCCAATTCAAGTTCAAGAAAAGTGGTTTCGTGAAAATCGCAGAAAATTTTTTTTCAGAAACTCCGGGGTGCCTGGAGGTCGCGGTGCACCACGCGACGGTTGTATTCCAAAACTGAGTCACTCAGATCACACGAGTACCCAAGCTTGCTTGAAACTCATTCAAATGCAAGTGCTTCTATCTGTTGTCTTGATTGTTTCCCACTCATTCTTTTTGGTTTGGGTAACATGTCAAAATCCCATGCCCAGAGAACTTCAGGTAGAGCTCGCGGAAATACTCATTGGACAACCCAGGCAGGGTAAGGATCAGTATTTCCACACTACTCAGAGAATCTTTATTTTCAGTGATGGATTTTTAGCCCAATTCAAGTTCAAGAAAAGTGGTTTCGTGAAAATCGCAGAAATTTTTTTTTCAGAAACTCCGGGGTGCCTGGAGGTCGCGGTGCACCACGCGACAGTTGTATTCCAAAACTGAGTCACTCAGATCACACGAGTACCCAAGCATGCTTGAAACTCATTCAAATGCAAGTGCCTCTATCTGTTTTCTTGATTGTTTCCCACTCATTCCTTTTGGTTTGGGGAACATGTCAAAATCCCATGCCCAGAGAACTTCAGGTAGAGTTCGGTTAAATGCTCAGTGGACAACCCAGGCAGGGTAAGGATCAGCATTTACACACTACTCAGAGAATTTTTATTTTCAGGGATGGATTTTTAGCCCAATTCAAGTTGAAGAAAAGTGGTTTCGTGAAAATCGCAGAAACTTTTTTTTCAGAAACTCCGGGGTGCCTGGAGGTCGCGGTGCACCACGCGACAGTTGTATTCCAAAACTGAGTCACTCAGATCACACGAGTACCCTAGCATGCTTGAAACTCATTCAAATGCAAGTGCCTCTATCTGTTTTCTTGATTGTTTCCCACTCATTCCTTTTGGTTTGGGGAACATGTCAAAATCCCATGCCCAGAGAACTTCAGGTAGAGTTCGCGGAAATGCTCAGTGGACAACCCAGGCAGGGTAAGGATCAGCATTTACACACTACTCAGAGAATTTTTATTTTCAGGGATGGATTTTTAGCCCAATTCAAGTTGAAGAAAAGTGGTTTCGTGAAAATCGCAGATAATTTTTTTTCAGAACCTCCGGGGTGCCTGGAGGTCGCGGTGCACCACGCGACAGTTGTATTCCAAAACTGAGTCACTCAGATCACACGAGTACCCAAGCATGCTTGAAACTCATTCAAATGCAAGTGCCTCTATCTGTTTTCTTGATTGTTTCCCACTCATTCCTTTTGGTTTGGGAAACATGTCAAAATCCCATGCCCAGAGAACTTCAGGTAGAGTTCGCGGAAATGCTCAGTGGACACCCCAGGTAGGGTAAGGATCAGCATTTCCACACTACTCAGAGAATTTTTATTTACAGGGATGGATTTTTAGCCCAATTCAAGTTGAAGAAAAGTGGTTTCGTGAAAATCGCAGAAAATTTTTTTCAGATACTCCGGGGTGCCTTGAGGTCGCGATGCACCACGCGACAGTTGTATTCCAAAACTGAGTCACTCAGATCACACGAGTACCCAAGCATGCTTGAAACTCATTCAAATGCAAGTGCCTTTATCTCTTTTCTTGATTGTATCCCACTCATTCCTTTTGGTTTAGGGAACATGTCAAAATCCCATGCCCAGAGAACTTCAGGTAGAGTTCGGGGAAATGCTCAGTGGACAACCCAGGCAGGGTAAGGATCAGCATTTACACACTACTCAGAGAATTTTTATTTTCAGGGATGGATTTTTTGCCCAATTCAAGTTGAAGAAAAGTGGTTTCGTGAAAATCGCAGAAAATTTTTTTTCAGAAACTCCGGGGTGCCTGGAGGTCGCAGTGCACCACGCGACAGTTGTATTCCAAAACTGAGTCACTCAGATCACACGAGTACCCAAGCATGCTTGAAACTCATTCAAATGCAAGTGCCTCTATCTGTTTTCTTGATTGTTTCCCACTCATTCCTTTTGGTTTGGGAAACATGTCAAAATCCCATGCCCAGAGAACTTCAGGTAGAGTTCGCGGAAATGCTCAGTGGACACCCCAGGTAGGGTAAGGATCAGCATTTCCACACTACTCAGAGAATTTTTATTTTCAGGGATGGATTTTTAGCCCAATTCAAGTTGAAGAAAAGTGGTTTCGTGAAAATCGCAGAAAATTTTTTTTCAGAAACTCCGGGGTGCCTGGAATTCGCGGTGCACCACGCGACAGTTGTATTCCAAAACTGAGTCACTCAGATCACACTAGTACCCAAGCATGCTTGAAACTCATTCAAATGCAAGTGCTTCTATCTGTTGTCTTGATTGTTTCCCACTCATTCCTTTTGGTTTGGGTTACATGTCAAAATCCCATGCCCAGAGAACTTCAAGTAGAGTTCGTGGAAATGCTCAGTGGACAACCCAGGTAGGGTAAGGATAAGCATTTCCACACTACTCAGAGAATTTTTATTTTCAGTGATGGATTTTTAGCCCAATTCAAGTTGAAGAAAAGTGGTTTCGTGAAAATCGCAGAAAATTTTTTTTCAGAAACTCCGGGGTGCCTGGAGGTCGCGGTGCACCACACGACAGTTGTATTCCAAAACTGAGTCACTCAGATCACACGAGTACCCAAGCATGCTTGAAACTCATTCAAATGCAAGTGCTTCTATCTGTTGTCTTGATTGTATCCCACTCATTCCTTTTGGTTTGGGAAACATGTCAAAATCCCATGCCCAGAGAACTTCAGGTAGAGTTCGGGGAAATGCTCAGTGGACAACCCAGGCAGGGTAAGGATCAGCATTTACACACTACTCAGAGAATTTTTATTTTCAGGGATGGATTTTTAGCCCAATTCAAGTTGAAGAAAAGTGGTTTCGTGAAAATCGCAGAAAATTTTTTTTCAAAAACTCCGGGGTGCCTGGAGGTCGCGGTGCACCACGCGACAGTTGTATTCCAAAACTGAGTCACTCAGATCACACGAGTACCCAAGCATGCTTGAAACTCATTCAAATGCAAGTGCTTCTATCTGTTGTCTTGATTGTATCCCACTCATTCCTTTTGGTTTGGGAAACATGTCAAAATCCCATGCCCAGAGAACTTCAGGTAGAGTTCGTGGAAATGCTCAGTGGACAACCCAGGCAGGGTAAGGATCAGCATTTACACACTACTCAGAGAATTTTTATTTTCAGGGATGGATTTTTAGCCCAATTCAAGTTCATGAAAAGTGGTTTCGTGAAAATCGCAGAAAATTTTTTTTCAGAAACTCCGGGGTGCCTGGAGGTCGCGGTGCACCACGCGACGGTTGTATTCCAAAACTGAGTCACTCAGATCACACGAGTACCCAAGCTTGCTTGAAACTCATTCAAATGCAAGTGCTTCTATCTGTTGTCTTGATTGTTTCCCACTCATTCTTTTTGGTTTGGGTAACATGTCAAAATCCCATGCCCAGAGAACTTCAAGTAGAGTTCGTGGAAATGCTCAGTGGACAACCCAGGTAGGGTAAGGATAAGCATTTCCACACTACTCAGAGAATTTTTATTTTCAGTGATGGATTTTTAGCCCAATTCAAGTTGAAGAAAAGTGGTTTCGTGAAAATCGCAGAAAATTTTTTTTCAGAAACTCCGGGGTGCCTGGAGGTCGCGGTGCACCACGCGACAGTTGTATTCCAAAACTGAGTCACTCAGATCACACGAGTACCCAAGCATGCTTGAAACTCATTCAAATGCAAGTGCTTCTATCTGTTGTCTTGATTGTTTCCCACTCATTCCTTTTGGTTTGGGGAACATGTCAAAATCCCATGCCCAGAGAACTTCAGGTAGAGCTCGCGGAAATACTCATTGGACAACCCAGGCAGGGTAAGGATCAGTATTTCCACACTACTCAGAGAATTTTTATTTTCAGTGATGGATTTTTAGCCCAATTCAAGTTCAAGAAAAGTGGTTTCGTGAAAATCGCAGAAATTTTTTTTTCAGAAACTCCGGGGTGCCTGGAGGTCGCGGTGCACCACGCGACAGTTGTATTCCAAAACTGAGTCACTCAGATCACACGAGTACCCAAGCATGCTTGAAACTCATTCAAATGCAAGTGCCTCTATCTGTTTTCTTGATTGTTTCCCACTCATTCCTTTTGGTTTGGGGAACATGTCAAAATCCCATGCCCAGAGAACTTCAGGTAGAGTTCGGTTAAATGCTCAGTGGACAACCCAGGCAGGGTAAGGATCAGCATTTACACACTACTCAGAGAATTTTTATTTTCAGGGATGGATTTTTAGCCCAATTCAAGTTGAAGAAAAGTGGTTTCGTGAAAATCGCAGAAACTTTTTTTTCAGAAACTCCGGGGTGCCTGGAGGTCGCGGTGCACCACGCGACAGTTGTATTCCAAAACTGAGTCACTCAGATCACACGAGTACCCAAGCATACTTGAAACTCATTCAGATGCAAGTTCCTCTATCTGTTTTCTTGATTGTTTCCCACTCATTCCTTTTGGTTTGGGAAACATGTCAAAATCCCATGCCCAGAGAACTTCAGGTAGAGTTCGCGGAAATGCTCAGTGGACACCCCAGGTAGGGTAAGGATCAGCATTTCCACACTACTCAGAGAATTTTTATTTTCAGGGATGGATTTTTAGCACAATTCAAGTTGAAGAAAAGTGGTTTCGTGAAAATCGCAGAAAATTTTTTTTCAGAAACTCCGGGGTGCCTGGAAGTCGCGGTGCACCACGCGACAGTTGTATTCCAAAACTGATTCACTCAGATCACACGAGTACCCAAGCATGCTTGAAACTCATTCAAATGCAAGTGCTTCTATCTGTTGTCTTGATTGTATCCCACTCATTCCTTTTGGTTTGGGTAACATGTCAAAATCCCATGCCCAGAGAACTTCAGGTAGAGCTCGCGGAAATGCTCAGTGGAAAACCCAGGCATGGTAAGGATCAGTATTTCCACACTACTCAGAGAATTTTTATTTTCAGTGATGGATTTTTAGCCCAATTCAAGATGAAGAAAGGTGGTTTCGTGAAAATCGCAGAAAATTTTTTTTCAGAAACTCCGGGGTGCCTGGAGGTCGCGGTGCACCACGCGACAGTTGTATTCCAAAACTGAGTCACTCAGATCACACGAGTACCCAAGCATGCTTGAAACTCATTCAAATGCAAGTGCTTCTATCTGTTGTCTTGATTGTTTCCCACTCATTCTTTTTGGTTTGGGTAACATGTCAAAATCCCATGCCCAGAGAACTTCAAGTAGAGTTCGCGGAAAAGCTCAGTGGACACCCAAGGTAGGGTAAGGATCAGCATTTCCACACTACTCAGAGAATTTTTATTTTCAGGGATGGATTTTTAGCCCAATTCAAGTTGATGAAAAGTGGTTTCGTGAAAATTGCAGAAAATTTTTTTTCAGAAACTCCGGGGTGCCTTGAGGTCGCGATGCACCACGCGACAGTTGTATTCCAAAACTGAGTCACTCAGATCACACGAGTACCCAAGCATGCTTGAAACTCATTCAAATGCAAGTGCCTTTATCTCTTTTCTTGATTGTATCCCACTCATTCCTTTTGGTTTGGGGAACATGTCAAAATCCCATGCCCAGAGAACTTCAGGTAGAGTTCGGGGAAATGCTCAGTGGACAACCCAGGCAGGGTAAGGATCAGCATTTACACACTACTCAGAGAATTTTTATTTTCAGGGATGGATTTTTAGCCCAATTCAAGTTCAAGAAAAGTGGTTTCGTGAAAATCGCAGAAAATTTTTTTTCAGAAACTCCGGGGTGCCTGGAGGTCGCAGTGCACCACGCGACGGTTTTATTCGAAAACTGAGTCACTCAGATCACACGAGTACCCAAGCATGCTTGAAACTCATTCAAATGCAAGTGCTTCATTCTGTTGTCTTGATTGTTTCCCACTCATTCTTTTTGGTTTGGGTAACATGTCAAAATCCCATGCCCAGAGAACTTCAAGTAGAGTTCGTGGAAATGCTCAGTGGACAACCCAGGTAGGGTAAGGATAAGCATTTCCACACTACTCAGAGAATTTTTATTTTCAATGATGGATTTTTAGCCCAATTCAAGTTGAAGAAAAGTGGTTTCGTGAAAATCGCAGAAAATTTTTTTTCAGAAACTCCGGGGTGCCTGGAGGTCGCGGTGCACCACGCGACAGTTGTATTCCAAAACTGAGTCACTCAGATCACACGAGTACCCAAGCATGCTTGAAACTCATTCAAATGCAAGTGCCTCTATCTGTTTTCTTGATTGTTTCCCACTCATTCCTTTTGGTTTGAGGAACATGTCAAAATCCCATGCCCAGAGAACTTCAGGTAGAGTTCGGGGAAATGCTCAGTGGACAACCCAGGCAGGGTAAGGATCAGCATTTACACACTACTCAGAGAATTTTTATTTTCAGGGATGGATTTTTAGCCCAATTCAAGTTGAAGAAAAGTGGTTTCGTGAAAATCGCAGAAATTTTTTTTCAGAAACTCCGGGGTGCCTGGAAGTCGCGGTGCACCACGCGACAGTTGTATTCCAAAACTGAGTCACTCAGATCACACTAGTACCCAAGCATGCTTGAAACTCATTCAAATGCAAGTGCTTCTATCTGTTGTCTTGATTGTTTCCCACTCATTCCTTTTGGTTTGGGTAACATGTCAAAATCCCATGCCCAGAGAACTTCAAGTAGAGTTCGCGGAAATGCTCAGTGGACACCCAAGGTAGGGTAAGGATCAGCATTTCCACACTACTCAGAGAATTTTTATTTTCAGGGATGGATTTTTAGCCCAATTCAAGTTGATGAAAAGTGGTTTCGTGAAAATTGCAGAAAATTTTTTTTCAGAAACTCCGGGGTGCCTTGAGGTCGCGATGCACCACGCGACAGTTGTATTCCAAAACTGAGTCACTCAGATCACACGAGTACCCAAGCATGCTTGAAACTCATTCAAATGCAAGTGCCTTTATCTCTTTTCTTGATTGTATCCCACTCATTCCTTTTGGTTTGGGGAACATGTCAAAATCCCATACCCAGAGAACTTCAGGTAGAGTTCGGGGAAATGCTCAGTGGACAACCCAGGCAGGGTAAGGATCAGCATTTACACACTACTCAGAGAATTTTTATTTTCAGGGATGGATTTTTAGCCCAATTCAATTTGAAGAAAAGTGGTTTCGTGAAAATCGCAGAAAATTTTTTTTCAAAAACTCCGGGGTGCCTGGAGGTCGCGGTGCACCACGCGACAGTTGTATTCCAAAACTGAGTCACTCAGATCACACGAGTACCCAAGCATGCTTGAAACTCATTCAAATGCAAGTGCTTCTATCTGTTGTCTTGATTGTTTCCCACTCATTCCTTTTGGTTTGGGGAACATGTCAAAATCCCATGCCCAGAGAACTTCAGGTAGAGCTCGCGGAAATGCTCAGTGGACAACCCAGGCAGGGTAAGGATCAATATGTCCACACTACTCAGAGAATTTTTATTTTCAGGGATGGATTTTTAGCCCAATTCAAGTTGAAGAAAAGTGGTTTCGTGAAAATTGCAGAAAATTTTTTTTCAGAAACTCCGGGGTGCCTGGAGGTCGCAGTGCACCACGCGACAGTTGGATTCCAAAACTGAGTCACTCAGATCACACTAGTACCCAAGCATGCTTGAAACTCATTCAAATGCAAGTGCTTCTATCTGTTGTCTTGATTGTTTCCCACTCATTCCTTTTGGTTTATTAACATGTCAAAATCCCATGCCCAGAGAACTTCAAGTAGAGTTCGCGGAAATGCTCAGTGGACACCCCAGGCAGGGTAAGGATCAGCATTTACACACTACTCAGAGAATTTTTATTTTCAGTGATGGATTTTTAGCCCAATTCAAGTTGAAGAAAAGTGGTTTCGTGAAAATCGCAGAAAATTTTTTTTCAGAATCTCCGGGGTGCCTGGAGGTCGCGGTGCACCACGCGACAGTTGTATTCCAAAACTGAGTCACTCAGATCACACGAGTACCCAAGCATGCTTGAAACTCATTCAAATGCAAGTGCTTCTATCTGTTGTCTTGATTGTTTCCCACTCATTCCTTTTGGTTTGGGGAACATGTCAAAATCCCATGCCCAGAGAACTTCAGGTAGAGCTCGCGGAAATGCTCAGTGGACAACCCAGGCAGGGTAAGGATCAGTATTTCCACACTACTCAGAGAATTTTTATTTTCAGGGATGGATTTTTAGCCCAATTCAAGTTGATGAAAAGTGGTTTGGTGAAAATCGCAGAAAATTTTTTTTCAGAAACTCCGGGGTGCCTGGAGGTCGCGGTGCACCACGCGACAGTTGTATTCCAAAACTGAGTCACTCAGATCACACGAGTACCCTAGCATGCTTGAAACTCATTCAAATGCAAGTACTTCTATCTGTTGTCTTGATTGTATCCAACTCATTCCTTTTGGTTTGGGTAACATGTCAAAATCCCATGCCCAGAGAACTTCAGGTAGAGCTCGCGGAAATGCTCAGTGGAAAACTCAGGCAGGGTAAGGATCAGTATTTCCACACTACTCAGAGAATTTTTATTTTCAGTGATGGATTTTTAGCCCAATTCAAGATGAAGAAAGGTGGTTTCGTGAAAATCGCAGAAATTTTTTTTTCAGAAACTCCGGGGTGCCTGGAGGTCGCGGTGCACCACGCGACAGTTGTATTCCAAAACTGAGTCACTCAGATCACACGAGTACCCAAGCATGCTTGAAACTCATTCAAATGAAAGTGCTTCTATCTGTTGTCTTGATTGTTTCCCAATCATTCTTTTTGGTTTGGGTAACATGTCAAAATCCCATGCCCAGAGAACTTCAAGTAGAGTTCGCGGAAATGCTCAGTGGACACCCAAGGTAGGGTAAGGATCAGCATTTCCACACTACTCAGAGAATTTTTATTTTCAGGGATGGATTTTTAGCCCAATTCAAGTTGATGAAAAGTGGTTTCGTGAAAATTGCAGAAAATTTTTTTTCAGAAACTCCGGGGTGCCTTGAGGTCGCGATGCACCACGCGACAGTTGTATTCCAAAACTGAGTCACTCAGATCACACGAGTACCCAAGCATGCTTGAAACTCATTCAAATGCAAGTGCCTTTATCTCTTTTCTTGATTGTATCCCACTCATTCCTTTTGGTTTGGGGAACATGTCAAAATCCCATGCCCAGAGAACTTCAGGTAGAGTTCGGGGAAATGCTCAGTGGACAACCCAGGCAGGGTAAGGATCAGCATTTACACACTACTCAGAGAATTTTTATTTTCAGGGATGGATTTTTAGCCCAATTCAAGTTGAAGAAAAGTGGTTTCGTGAAAATCGCAGAAAATTTTTTTTCAGAAACTCCGGGGTGCCTGGAGGTCGCAATGCACCACGCGACGGTTTTATTCGAAAACTGAGTCACTCAGATCACACGAGTACCCAAGCATGCTTGAAACTCATTCAAATGCAAGTGCTTCATTCTGTTGTCTTGATTGTTTCCCACTCATTCCTTTTGGTTTGGGGAACATGTCAAAATCCCATGCCCAGAGAACTTCAGGTAGAGCTTGCGGAAATGCTCAGTGGACAACCCAGGTAGGGTAAGGATCAGCATTTACACACTACTCAGAGAATTTTTATTTTCAGGGATGGAGTTTTAGCCCAATTCAAGTTGAAGAAAAGTGGTTTCGTGAAAATCGCAGAAAATTTTTTTTCAGAAACTCCGGGGTGCCTGGAGGTCGCGGTGCACCACGCGACAGTTGTATTCCAAAACTGAGTCACTCAGATCACACGAGAACCCAAGCATGCTTGAAACTCATTCAAATGCAATTGCCTCTATCTGTTTTCTTGATTGTTTCCCACTCATTCCTTTTGGTTTGGGAAACATGTCAAAATCCCATGCCCAGAGAACTTCAGGTAGAGTTCGCGGAAATGCTCAGTGGACACCCCAGGTAGGGTAAGGATCAGCATTTCCACACTACTCAGAGAATTTTTATTTACAGGGATGGATTTTTAGCCCAATTCAAGTTGAAGAAAATTGGTTTCGTGAAAATCGCAGAAAATTTTTTTTCAGAAACTCCGGGGTGCCTGGAGCTCGCGGTGCACCACGCGACGGTTGTATTCCAAAACTGAGTCACTCAGATCACACGAGTACCCAAGCATGCTTGAAACTCATTCAAATGCAAGTGCTTCTATCTGTTGTCTTGATTGTTTCCCACTCATTCTTTTTGGTTTGGGTAACATGTCAAAATCCCATGCCCAGAGAACTTCAAGTAGAGTTCGTGGAAATGCTCAGTGGACAACCCAGGTAGGGTAAGGATAAGCATTTCCACACTACTCAGAGAATTTTTATTTTCAGTGATGGATTTTTAGCCCAATTCAAGTTGAAGAAAAGTGGTTTCGTGAAAATCGCAGAAAATTTTTTTTCAGAAACTCCGGGGTGCCTGGAGGTTGCGGTGCACCACGCGACAGTTGTATTCCAAAACTGAGTCACTCAGATCACACGAGTACCCAAGCATGCTTGAAACTCATTCAAATGCAAGTGCTTCTATCTGTTGTCTTGATTGTTTCCCACTCATTCTTTTTGGTTTGGGGAACATGTCAAAATCCCATGCCCAGAGAACTTCAGGTAGAGCTCGCGGAAATACTCATTGGACAACCCAGGCAGGGTAAGGATCAGTATTTCCACACTACTCAGAGAATTTTTATTTTCAGTGATGGATTTTTAGACCAATTCAAGTTGATGAAAAGTGGTTTCGTGAAAATCGCAGAATATTTTTTTTCAGAAACTCCGGGGTGCCTGGAGGTCGCGGTGCACCACGCGACAGTTGTATTCGAAAACTGAGTCACTCAGATCACACGAGTACCCAAGCATGCTTGAAACTCATTCAAATGCAAGTGCCTCTATCTGTTTTCTTGATTGTTTCCCACTCATTCCTTTTGGTTTGGGTAACATGTCAAAATCCCATGCCCAGAGAACTTCAGGTAGAGTTCGGGGAAATGCTCAGTGGACAACCCAGGCAGGGTAAGGATCAGCATTTACACACTACTCAGAGCATTTTTATTTTCAGGGATGGATTTTTAGCCCAATTCAAGTTGAAGAAAAGTGGTTTCGTGAAAATCGCAGAAAATTTTTTTTCAGAAACTCCGGGGTGCCTGGAGGTCGCGGTGCACCACGCGACAGTTGTATTCCAAAACTGAGTCACGCAGATCACACGAGTACCCAAGCATACTTGAAACTCATTCAAATGCAAGTGCCTCTATCTGTTTTCTTGATTGTTTCCCACTCATTCCTTTTGGTTTGGGAAACATGTCAAAATCCCATGCCCAGAGAACTTCAGGTTGAGTTCGCGGAAATGCTCAGTGGACACCCCAGGTAGGGTAAGGATCAGCATTTCCACACTACTCAGAGAATTTTTATTTTCATTGATGGATTTTTAGCACAATTCAAGTTGAAGAAAAGTGGTTTCGTGAAAATCGCAGAAAATTTTTTTTCAGAAACTCCGGGGTGCCTGGAAGTCGCGGTGCACCACGCGACAGTTGTATTCCAAAACTGAGTCACTCAGATCACACGAGTACCCAAGCATGCTTGAAACTCATTCAAATGCAAGTGCTTCTATCTGTTGTCTTGATTGTATCCCACTCATTCCTTTTGGTTTGGGTAACATGTCAAAATCCCATGCCCAGAGAACTTCAGGTAGAGCTCGCGGAAATGCTCAGTGGAAAACCCAGGCAGGGTAAGGATCAGTATTTCCACACTACTCAGAGAATTTTTATTTTCAGTGATGGATTTTTAGCCCAATTCAAGATGAAGAAAGGTGGTATCGTGAAAATCGCAGAAATTTTTTTTTCAGAAACTCCGGGGTGCCTGGAGGTCGCGGTGCACCACGCGACAGTTGTATTCCAAAACTGAGTCACTCAGATCACACGAGTACCCAAGCATGCTTGAAACTCATTCAAATGCAAGTGCTTCTATCTGTTGTCTTGATTGTTTCCCAATCATTCTTTTTGGTTTGGGTAACATGTCAAAATCCCATGCCCAGAGAACTTCAAGTAGAGTTCGCGGAAATGCTCAGTGGACACCCAAGGTAGGGTAAGGATCAGCATTTCCACACTACTCAGAGAATTTTTATTTTCAGGGATGGATTTTTAGCCCAATTCAAGTTGATGAAAAGTGGTTTCGTGAAAATTGCAGAAAATTTTTTTTCAGAAACTTCGGGGTGCCTTGAGGTCGCGATGCACCACGCGACAGTTGTATTCCAAAACTGAGTCACTCAGATCACACGAGTACCCAAGCATGCTTGAAACTCATTCAAATGCAAGTGCCTTTATCTCTTTTCTTGATTGTATCCCACTCATTCCTTTTGGTTTGGGGAACATGTCAAAATCCCATGCCCAGAGAACTTCAGGTAGAGTTCGGGGAAATGCTCAGTGGACAACCCAGGCAGGGTAAGGATCAGCATTTACACACTACTCAGAGAATTTTTATTTTCAGGGATGGATTTTTAGCCCAATTCAAGTTCAAGAAAAGTGGTTTCGTGAAAATCGCAGAAAATTTTTTTTCAGAATCTCCGGGGTGCCTGGAGGTCGCAGTGCACCACGCGACGGTTTTATTCGAAAACTGAGTCACTCAGATCACACGAGTACCCAAGCATGCTTGAAACTCATTCAAATGCAAGTGCTTCATTCTGTTGTCTTGATTGTTATCCACTCATTCTTTTTGGTTTGGGTAACATGTCAAAATCCCATGCCCAGAGAACTTCAAGTAGAGTTCGTGGAAATGCTCAGTGGACAACCCAGGTAGGGTAAGGATAAGCATTTCCACACTACTCAGAGAATTTTTATTTTCAATGATGGATTTTTAGCCCAATTCAAGTTGAAGAAAAGTGGTTTCGTGAAAATCGCAGAAATTTTTTTTTCAGAAACTCCGGGGTGCCTGGAGGTCGCGGTGCACCACGCGACAGTTGTATTCCAAAACTGAGTCACTCAGATCACACGAGTACCCAAGCATGCTTGAAACTCATACAAATGCAAGTGCCTCTATCTGTTTTCTTGATTGTTTCCCAGTCATTCCTTTTGGTTTGGGGAACATGTCAAAATCCCATGCCCAGAGAACTTCAGGTAGAGTTCGGGGAAATGCTCAGTGGACAACCCAGGCAGGGTAAGGATCAGCATTTACACACTACTCAGAGAATTTTTATTTTCAGGGATGGATTTTTAGCCCAATTCAAGTTGAAGAAAAGTGGTTTCGTGAAAATCGCAGAAAATTTTTTTTCAGAAACTCCGGGGTGCCTGGAGGTCGCGGTGCACCACGCGACAGTTCTATTCCAAAACTGAGTCACTCAGATCACACGAATACCCAAGCATGCTTGAAACTCATTCAAATGCAAGTGCTTCTATCTGTTGTCTTGATTGTTTCCCACTCATTCCTTTTGGATTGGGGAACATGTCAAAATCCCATGCCCAGAGAACTTCAGGTAGAGCTCGCGGAAATGCTCAGTGGACAACCCAGGCAGGGTAAGGATCAGTATTTCCACACTACTCAGAGAATTTTTATTTTCAGGGATGGATTTTTAGTCCAATTCAAGTTGAAGAAAAGTGGTTTCGTGAAAATCGCAGAAAATTTTTTTTCAGAAACTCCGGGGTGCCTGGAGGTCGCGGTGCACCACGCGACAGTTGTATTCCAAAACTGAGTCAGTCAGATCACACAAGTACCCAAGCATGCTTGAAACTCATTCAAATGCAAGTGCTTCTATCTGTTGTCTTGATTGTTTCCGACTCATTCCTTTTGGTTTGGGTAACATGTCAAAATCCCATGCCCAGAGAACTACAAGTAGAGTTCGCGGAAATGCTCAGTGGACACCCAAGGTAGGGTAAGGATCAGCATTTCCACACTACTCAGAGAATTTTTATTTTCAGGGATGGATTTTTAGCCTAATTCAAGTTGATGAAAAGTGGTTTCGTGAAAATTGCAGAAAATTTTTTTTCAGAAACTCCGGGGTGCCTTGATTTCGCGATGCACCACGCGACAGTTGTATTCCAAAACTGAGTCACTCAGATCACACGAGTACCCAAGCATGCTTGAAACTCATTCAAATGCAAGTGCCTTTATCTCTTTTCTTGATTGTATCCCACTCATTCCTTTTGGTTTGGGGAACATGTCAAAATCCCATGCCCAGAGAACTTCAGGTAGAGTTCGGGGAAATGCTCAGTGGACAACCCAGGCAGGGTAAGGATCAGCATTTACACACTACTCAGAGAATTTTTATTTTCAGGGATGGATTTTTAGCCCAATTCAAGTTCAAGAAAAGTGGTTTCGTGAAAATCGCAGAAAATTTTTTTTCAGAAACTCCGGGGTGCCTGGAGGTCGCGGTGCACCACGCGACGGTTTTATTCGAAAACTGAGTCACTCAGATCACACTAGTACCCAAGCATGCTTGAAACTCATTCAAATGCAAGTGCTTCTATCTGTTGTCTTGATTGTTTCCCACTCATTCCTTTTGGTTTATTAACATGTCAAAATCCCATGACCAGAGAACTTCAAGTAGAGTTCGCGGAAATGCTCAGTGGACACCCCAGGCAGGGTAAGGATCAGCATTTACACATTACTCAGAGAATTTTTATTTTCAGGGATGGATTTTTAGCGCAATTCAAGTTGAAGAAAAGTGGTTTCGTGAAAATCGCAGAAAATTTTTTTTCAGAAACTCCGGGGTGCCTGGAGGTCGCGGTGCACCACGCGACAGTTGTATTCCAAAACTGAGTCACTCAGATCACACGAGTACCCAAGCATGCTTGAAACTCATTCAAATGCAAGTGCTTCTTTCTGTTGTCTTGATTGTTTCCCACTCATTCCATTTGGTTTGGGGAACATGTCAAAATCTCATGCCCAGAGAACTTCAGGTAGAGCTCGCGGAAATGCTCAGTGGACAACCCAGGCAGGGTAAGGATCAGTATTTCCACACTACTCAGAGAATTTTTATTTTCAGGGATGGATTTTTAGCCCAATTCAAGTTGAAGAAAAGTGGTTTCGTGAAAATCGTAGAAAATTTTTTTTCAGAAACTCCGGGGTGCCTGGAGGTCGCGGTGCACCACGCGACAGTTGTATTCCAAAACTGAGTCACTCAGATCACACTAGTACCCAAGCATGCTTGAAACTCATTCAAATGCAAGTGCTTCTATCTGTTGTCTTGATTGTTTCCCACTCATTCCTTTTGGTTTGGGTAACATGTCAAAATCCCATGCCCAGAGAACTTCAAATAGAGTTCGCGGAAATGCTCAGTGGACACCCCAGGTAGGGTAAGGATCAGCATTTCCACACTACTCAGAGAATTTTTATTTTCAGGGATGGATTTTTAGCCCAATTCAAGTTGATGAAAAGTGGTTTCGTGAAAATTGCAGAAAATTTTTTTTCAGAAACTCCGGGGTGCCATGAGGTCGTGGTGCACCACGCGACAATTGTATTCCAAAACTGAGTCAGTCAGATCACACGAGTACCCAAGCATTCTTGAAACTCATTCAAATGCAAGTGCCTCTATCTGTTTTCTTGATTGTTTCCCACTCATTCCTTTTGGTTTGGGGAACATGTCAAAATCCCATGCCCAGAGAACTTCAGGTAGAGTTCGGGGAAATGCTCAGTGGACAACCCAGGCAGGTTAAGGATCAGTATTTCCACACTACTCAGAGAATTTTTATTTTCAGTGATGGATTTTTAGCCCAATTCAAGTTGAAGAAAAGTGGTTTCGTGAAAATCGCAGAAAATTTTTTTTCAGAAACTCCGGGGTCCCTGGAGGTCGCGGTGCACCACGCGACAGTTGTATTCCAAAACTGAGTCACTCAGATCACACGAGTACCCAAGCATGCTTGAAACTCATTCAAATGCAAGTGCTTCTATCTGTTGTCTTGATTGTTTCCCACTCATTCTTTTTGGTTTGGGTAACATGTCAAAATCCCATGCCCAGAGAACTTCAAGTAGAGTTCGCGGAAATGCTCAGTGGACACCCCAGGTAGGGTAAGGATCAGCATTTCCACACTACTCAGAGAATTTTTATTTTCAGGGATGGATTTTTAGCCCAATTCAAGTTGATGAAAAGTGGTTTCGTGAAAATTGCAGAAAATTTTTTTTCAGATACTCCGGGGTGCCTTGAGGTCGCGATGCACCACGCGACAGTTGTATTCCAAAACTGAGTCACTCAGATCACACGAGTACCCAAGCATGCTTGAAACTAATTCAAATGCAAGTGCCTCTATCTGTTTTCTTGATTGTTTCCCACTCATTCCTTTTGGTTTGGGGAACATGTCAAAATCCCATGCCCAGAGAACTTCAGGTAGAGTTCGGGGAAATGCTCAGTGGACAACCCAGGCAGGGTAAGGATCAGCATTTACACACTACTCAGAGAATTTTTATTTTCAGGGATGGATTTTTAGCCCAATTCAAGTTGAAGAAAAGTGGTTTCGTGAAAATCGCAGAAAATTTTTTTTCAGAAACTCCGGGGTGCCTGGAGGTCGCGGTGCACCACGCGACAGTTGTATTCCAAAACTGAGTCACTCAGATCACACGAATACCCAAGCATGCTTGAAACTCATTCAAATGCAAGTGCTTCTATCTGTTGTCTTGATTGTTTCCCACTCATTCCTTTTGGTTTGGGGAACATGTCAAAATCCCATGCCCAGAGAACTTCAGGTAGAGCTCGCGGAAATGCTCAGTGGACAACCCAGGCAGGGTAAGGATCAGTATTTCCACACTACTCAGAGAATTTTTATTTTCAGGGATGGATTTTTAGTCCAATTCAAGTTGAAGAAAAGTGGTTTCGTGAAAATCGCAGAAAATTTTTTTTCAGAAACTCCGGGGTGCCTGGAGGTCGCGGTGCACCACGCGACAGTTGTATTCCAAAACTGAGTCAGTCAGATCACACAAGTACCCAAGCATGCTTGAAACTCATTCAAATGCAAGTGCTTCTATCTGTTGTCTTGATTGTTTCCGACTCATTCCTTTTGGTTTGGGTAACATGTCAAAATCCCATGCCCAGAGAACTACAAGTAGAGTTCGCGGAAATGCTCAGTGGACACCCAAGGTAGGGTAAGGATCAGCATTTCCACACTACTCAGAGAATTTTTATTTTCAGGGATGGATTTTTAGCCTAATTCAAGTTGATGAAAAGTGGTTTCGTGAAAATTGCAGAAAATTTTTTTTCAGAAACTCCGGGGTGCCTTGATTTCGCGATGCACCACGCGACAGTTGTATTCCAAAACTGAGTCACTCAGATCACACGAGTACCCAAGCATGCTTGAAACTCATTCAAATGCAAGTGCCTTTATCTCTTTTCTTGATTGTATCCCACTCATTCCTTTTGGTTTGGGGAACATGTCAAAATCCCATGCCCAGAGAACTTCAGGTAGAGTTCGGGGAAATGCTCAGTGGACAACCCAGGCAGGGTAAGGATCAGCATTTACACACTACTCAGAGAATTTTTATTTTCAGGGATGGATTTTTAGCCCAATTCAAGTTCAAGAAAAGTGGTTTCGTGAAAATCGCAGAAAATTTTTTTTCAGAAACTCCGGTGTGCCTGGAGGTCGCGGTGCACCACGCGACGGTTTTATTCGAAAACTGAGTCACTCAGATCACACTAGTACCCAAGCATGCTTGAAACTCATTCAAATGCAAGTGCTTCTATCTGTTGTCTTGATTGTTTCCCACTCATTCCTTTTGGTTTATTAACATGTCAAAATCCCATGACCAGAGAACTTCAAGTAGAGTTCGCGGAAATGCTCAGTGGACACCCCAGGCAGGGTAAGGATCAGCATTTACACATTACTCAGAGAATTTTTATTTTCAGGGATGGATTTTTAGCGCAATTCAAGTTGAAGAAAAGTGGTTTCGTGAAAATCGCAGAAAATTTTTTTTCAGAAACTCCGGGGTGCCTGGAGGTCGCGGTGCACCACGCGACAGTTGTATTCCAAAACTGAGTCACTCAGATCACACGAGTACCCAAGCATGCTTGAAACTCATTCAAATGCAAGTGCTTCTTTCTGTTGTCTTGATTGTTTCCCACTCATTCCATTTGGTTTGGGGAACATGTCAAAATCTCATGCCCAGAGAACTTCAGGTAGAGCTCGCGGAAATGCTCAGTGGACAACCCAGGCAGGGTAAGGATCAGTATTTCCACACTACTCAGAGAATTTTTATTTTCAGGGATGGATTTTTAGCCCAATTCAAGTTGAAGAAAAGTGGTTTCGTGAAAATCGTAGAAAATTTTTTTTCAGAAACTCCGGGGTGCCTGGAGGTCGCGGTGCACCACGCGACAGTTGTATTCCAAAACTGAGTCACTCAGATCACACTAGTACCCAAGCATGCTTGAAACTCATTCAAATGCAAGTGCTTCTATCTGTTGTCTTGATTGTTTCCCACTCATTCCTTTTGGTTTGGGTAACATGTCAAAATCCCATGCCCAGAGAACTTCAAATAGAGTTCGCGGAAATGCTCAGTGGACACCCCAGGTAGGGTAAGGATCAGCATTTCCACACTACTCAGAGAATTTTTATTTTCAGGGATGGATTTTTAGCCCAATTCAAGTTGATGAAAAGTGGTTTCGTGAAAATTGCAGAAAATTTTTTTTCAGAAACTCCGGGGTGCCATGAGGTCGTGGTGCACCACGCGACAATTGTATTCCAAAACTGAGTCAGTCAGATCACACGAGTACCCAAGCATGCTTGAAACTCATTCAAATGCAAGTGCCTCTATCTGTTTTCTTGATTGTTTCCCACTCATTCCTTTTGGTTTGGGGAACATGTCAAAATCCCATGCCCAGAGAACTTCAGGTAGAGTTCGGGGAAATGCTCAGTGGACAACCCAGGCAGGTTAAGGATCAGTATTTCCACACTACTCAGAGAATTTTTATTTTCAGTGATGGATTTTTAGCCCAATTCAAGTTGAAGAAAAGTGGTTTCGTGAAAATCGCAGAAAATTTTTTTTCAGAAACTCCGGGGTCCCTGGAGGTCGCGGTGCACCACGCGACAGTTGTATTCCAAAACTGAGTCACTCAGATCACACGAGTACCCAAGCATGCTTGAAACTCATTCAAATGCAAGTGCTTCTATCTGTTGTCTTGATTGTTTCCCACTCATTCTTTTTGGTTTGGGTAACATGTCAAAATCCCATGCCCAGAGAACTTCAAGTAGAGTTCGCGGAAATGCTCAGTGGACACCCCAGGTAGGGTAAGGATCAGCATTTCCACACTACTCAGAGAATTTTTATTTTCAGGGATGGATTTTTAGCCCAATTCAAGTTGATGAAAAGTGGTTTCGTGAAAATTGCAGAAAATTTTTTTTCAGATACTCCGGGGTGCCTTGAGGTCGCGATGCACCACGCGACAGTTGTATTCCAAAACTGAGTCACTCAGATCACACGAGTACCCAAGCATGCTTGAAACTCATTCAAATGCAAGTGCCTCTATCTGTTTTCTTGATTGTTTCCCACTCATTCCTTTTGGTTTGGGGAACATGTCAAAATCCCATGCCCAGAGAACTTCAGGTAGAGTTCGGGGAAATGCTCAGTGGACAACCCAGGCAGGGTAAGGATCAGCATTTACACACTACTCAGAGAATTTTTATTTTCAGGGATGGATTTTTAGCCCAATTCAAGTTGAAGAAAAGTGGTTTCGTGAAAATCGCAGAAAATTTTTTTTCAGAAACTCCGGGGTGCCTGGAGGTCGCGGTGCACCACGCGACAGTTGTATTCCAAAACTGAGTCACTCAGATCACACGAATACCCAAGCATGCTTGAAACTCATTCAAATGCAAGTGCTTCTATCTGTTGTCTTGATTGTTTCCCACTCATTCCTTTTGGTTTGGGGAACATGTCAAAATCCCATGCCCAGAGAACTTCAGGTAGAGCTCGCGGAAATGCTCAGTGGACAACCCAGGCAGGGTAAGGATCAGTATTTCCACACTACTCAGAGAATTTTTATTTTCAGGGATGGATTTTTAGTCCAATTCAAGTTGAAGAAAAGTGGTTTCGTGAAAATCGCAGAAAATTTTTTTTCAGAAACTCCGGGGTGCCTGGAGGTCGCGGTGCACCACGCGACAGTTGTATTCCAAAACTGAGTCAGTCAGATCACACAAGTACCCAAGCATGCTTGAAACTCATTCAAATGCAAGTGCTTCTATCTGTTGTCTTGATTGTTTCCGACTCATTCCTTTTGGTTTGGGTAACATGTCAAAATCCCATGCCCAGAGAACTACAAGTAGAGTTCGCGGAAATGCTCAGTGGACACCCAAGGTAGGGTAAGGATCAGCATTTCCACACTACTCAGAGAATTTTTATTTTCAGGGATGGATTTTTAGCCTAATTCAAGTTGATGAAAAGTGGTTTCGTGAAAATTGCAGAAAATTTTTTTTCAGAAACTCCGGGGTGCCTTGATTTCGCGATGCACCACGCGACAGTTGTATTCCAAAACTGAGTCACTCAGATCACACGAGTACCCAAGCATGCTTGAAACTCATTCAAATGCAAGTGCCTTTATCTCTTTTCTTGATTGTATCCCACTCATTCCTTTTGGTTTGGGGAACATGTCAAAATCCCATGCCCAGAGAACTTCAGGTAGAGTTCGGGGAAATGCTCAGTGGACAACCCAGGCAGGGTAAGGATCAGCATTTACACACTACTCAGAGAATTTTTATTTTCAGGGATGGATTTTTAGCCCAATTCAAGTTCAAGAAAAGTGGTTTCGTGAAAATCGCAGAAAATTTTTTTTCAGAAACTCCGGTGTGCCTGGAGGTCGCGGTGCACCACGCGACGGTTTTATTCGAAAACTGAGTCACTCAGATCACACTAGTACCCAAGCATGCTTGAAACTCATTCAAATGCAAGTGCTTCTATCTGTTGTCTTGATTGTTTCCCACTCATTCCTTTTGGTTTATTAACATGTCAAAATCCCATGACCAGAGAACTTCAAGTAGAGTTCGCGGAAATGCTCAGTGGACACCCCAGGCAGGGTAAGGATCAGCATTTACACATTACTCAGAGAATTTTTATTTTCAGTAATGGATTTTTAGCGCAATTCAAGTTGAAGAAAAGTGGTTTCGTGAAAATCGCAGAAAATTTTTTTTCAGAAACTCCGGGGTGCCTGGAGGTCGCGGTGCACCACGCGACAGTTGTATTCCAAAACTGAGTCACTCAGATCACAAGAGTACCCAAGCATGCTTGAAACTCATTCAAATGCAAGTGCTTCTTTCTGTTGTCTTGATTGTTTCCCACTCATTCTTTTTGGTTTGGGTAACATGTCAAAATCCCATGCCCAGAGAACTTCAAGTAGAGTTCGTGGAAATGCTCAGTGGACAACCCAGGTAGGGTAAGGATAAGCATTTCCACACTACTCAGAGAATTTTTATTTTCAGTGATGGATTTTTAGCCCAATTCAAGTTGAAGAAAAGTGGTTTCGTGAAAATCGCAGAAAATTTTTTTTCAGAAACTCCGGGGTGCCTGGAGGTCGCGGTGCACCACGCGACAGTTGTATTCCAAAACTGAGTCACTCAGATCACACGAGTACCCAAGCATGCTTGAAACTCATTCAAATGCAAGTGCTTCTATCTGTTGTCTTGATTGTTTCCCACTCATTCTTTTTGGTTTGGGGAACATGTCAAAATCCCATGCCCAGAGAACTTCAGGTTGAGTTCGCGGAAATGCTCAGTGGACACCCCAGGTAGGGTAAGGATCAGCATTTCCACACTACTCAGAGAATTTTTATTTTCATTGATGGATTTTTAGCACAATTCAAGTTGAAGAAAAGTGGTTTCGTGAAAATCGCAGAAAATTTTTTTTCAGAAACTCCGGGGTGCCTGGAAGTCGCGGTGCACCACGCGACAGTTGTATTCCAAAACTGAGTCACTCAGATCACACGAGTACCCAAGCATGCTTGAAACTCATTCAAATGCAAGTGCTTCTATCTGTTGTCTTGATTGTATCCCACTCATTCCTTTTGGTTTGGGTAACATGTCAAAATCCCATGCCCAGAGAACTTCAGGTAGAGCTCGCGGAAATGCTCAGTGGAAAACCCAGGCAGGGTAAGGATCAGTATTTCCACACTACTCAGAGAATTTTTATTTTCAGTGATGGATTTTTAGCCCAATTCAAGATGAAGAAAGGTGGTATCGTGAAAATCGCAGAAATTTTTTTTTCAGAAACTCCGGGGTGCCTGGAGGTCGCGGTGCACCACGCGACAGTTGTATTCCAAAACTGAGTCACTCAGATCACACGAGTACCCAAGCATGCTTGAAACTCATTCAAATGCAAGTGCTTCTATCTGTTGTCTTGATTGTTTCCCAATCATTCTTTTTGGTTTGGGTAACATGTCAAAATCCCATGCCCAGAGAACTTCAAGTAGAGTTCGCGGAAATGCTCAGTGGACACCCAAGGTAGGGTAAGGATCAGCATTTCCACACTACTCAGAGAATTTTTATTTTCAGGGATGGATTTTTAGCCCAATTCAAGTTGATGAAAAGTGGTTTCGTGAAAATTGCAGAAATTTTTTTTTCAGAAACTCCGGGGTGCCTTGAGGTCGCGATGCACCACGCGACAGTTGTATTCCAAAACTGAGTCACTCAGATCACACGAGTACCCAAGCATGCTTGAAACTCATTCAAATGCAAGTGCCTTTATCTCTTTTCTTGATTGTATCCCACTCATTCCTTTTGGTTTGGGGAACATGTCAAAATCCCATGCCCAGAGAACTTCAGGTAGAGTTCGGGGAAATGCTCAGTGGACAACCCAGGCAGGGTAAGGATCAGCATTTACACACTACTCAGAGAATTTTTATTTTCAGGGATGGATTTTTAGCCCAATTCAAGTTCAAGAAAAGTGGTTTCGTGAAAATCGCAGAAAATTTTTTTTCAGAATCTCCGGGGTGCCTGGAGGTCGCAGTGCACCACGCGACGGTTTTATTCGAAAACTGAGTCACTCAGATCACACGAGTACCCAAGCATGCTTGAAACTCATTCAAATGCAAGTGCTTCATTCTGTTGTCTTGATTGTTATCCACTCATTCTTTTTGGTTTGGGTAACATGTCAAAATCCCATGCCCAGAGAACTTCAAGTAGAGTTCGTGGAAATGCTCAGTGGACAACCCAGGTAGGGTAAGGATAAGCATTTCCACACTACTCAGAGAATTTTTATTTTCAATGATGGATTTTTAGCCCAATTCAAGTTGAAGAAAAGTGGTTTCGTGAAAATCGCAGAAATTTTTTTTTCAGAAACTCCGGGGTGCCTGGAGGTCGCGGTGCACCACGCGACAGTTGTATTCCAAAACTGAGTCACTCAGATCACACGAGTACCCAAGCATGCTTGAAACTCATACAAATGCAAGTGCCTCTATCTGTTTTCTTGATTGTTTCCCACTCATTCCTTTTGGTTTGGGGAACATGTCAAAATCCCATGCCCAGAGAACTTCAGGTAGAGTTCGGGGAAATGCTCAGTGGACAACCCAGGCAGGGTAAGGATCAGCATTTACACACTACTCAGAGAATTTTTATTTTCAGGGATGGATTTTTAGCCCAATTCAAGTTGAAGAAAAGTGGTTTCGTGAAAATCGCAGAAAATTTTTTTTCAGAAACTCCGGGGTGCCTGGAGGTCGCGGTGCACCACGCGACAGTTCTATTCCAAAACTGAGTCACTCAGATCACACGAATACCCAAGCATGCTTGAAACTCATTCAAATGCAAGTGCTTCTATCTGTTGTCTTGATTGTTTCCCACTCATTCCTTTTGGTTTGGGGAACATGTCAAAATCCCATGCCCAGAGAACTTCAGGTAGAGCTCGCGGAAATGCTCAGTGGACAACCCAGGCAGGGTAAGGATCAGTATTTCCACACTACTCAGAGAATTTTTATTTTCAGGGATGGATTTTTAGTCCAATTCAAGTTGAAGAAAAGTGGTTTCGTGAAAATCGCAGAAAATTTTTTTTCAGAAACTCCGGGGTGCCTGGAGGTCGCGGTGCACCACGCGACAGTTGTATTCCAAAACTGAGTCAGTCAGATCACACAAGTACCCAAGCATGCTTGAAACTCATTCAAATGCAAGTGCTTCTATCTGTTGTCTTGATTGTTTCCGACTCATTCCTTTTGGTTTGGGTAACATGTCAAAATCCCATGCCCAGAGAACTACAAGTAGAGTTCGCGGAAATGCTCAGTGGACACCCAAGGTAGGGTAAGGATCAGCATTTCCACACTACTCAGAGAATTTTTATTTTCAGGGATGGATTTTTAGCCTAATTCAAGTTGATGAAAAGTGGTTTCGTGAAAATTGCAGAAAATTTTTTTTCAGAAACTCCGGGGTGCCTTGATTTCGCGATGCACCACGCGACAGTTGTATTCCAAAACTGAGTCACTCAGATCACACGAGTACCCAAGCATGCTTGAAACTCATTCAAATGCAAGTGCCTTTATCTCTTTTCTTGATTGTATCCCACTCATTCCTTTTGGTTTGGGGAACATGTCAAAATCCCATGCCCAGAGAACTTCAGGTAGAGTTCGGGGAAATGCTCAGTGGACAACCCAGGCAGGGTAAGGATCAGCATTTACACACTACTCAGAGAATTTTTATTTTCAGGGATGGATTTTTAGCCCAATTCAAGTTCAAGAAAAGTGGTTTCGTGAAAATCGCAGAAAATTTTTTTTCAGAAACTCCGGGGTGCCTGGAGGTCGCGGTGCACCACGCGACGGTTTTATTCGAAAACTGAGTCACTCAGATCACACTAGTACCCAAGCAAACTTGAAACTCATTCAAATGCAAGTGCTTCTATCTGTTGTCTTGATTGTTTCCCACTCATTCCTTTTGGTTTATTAACATGTCAAAATCCCATGACCAGAGAACTTCAAGTAGAGTTCGCGGAAATGCTCAGTGGACACCCCAGGCAGGGTAAGGATCAGCATTTACACATTACTCAGAGAATTTTTATTTTCAGTAATGGATTTTTAGCGCAATTCAAGTTGAAGAAAAGTGGTTTCGTGAAAATCGCAGAAAATTTTTTTTCAGAAACTCCGGGGTGCCTGGAGGTCGCGGTGCACCACGCGACAGTTGTATTCCAAAACTGAGTCACTCAGATCACACGAGTACCCAAGCATGCTTGAAACTCATTCAAATGCAAGTGCTTCTTTCTGTTGTCTTGATTGTTTCCCACTCATTCCATTTGGTTTGGGGAACATGTCAAAATCTCATGCCCAGAGAACTTCAGGTAGAGCTCGCGGAAATGCTCAGTGGACAACCCAGGCAGGGTAAGGATCAGTATTTCCACACTACTCAGAGAATTTTTATTTTCAGGGATGGATTTTTAGCCCAATTCAAGTTGAAGAAAAGTGGTTTCGTGAAAATCGTAGAAAATTTTTTTTCAGAAACTCCGGGGTGCCTGGAGGTCGCGGTGCACCACGCGACAGTTGTATTCCAAAACTGAGTCACTCAGATCACACTAGTACCCAAGCATGCTTGAAACTCATTCAAATGCAAGTGCTTCTATCTGTTGTCTTGATTGTTTCCCACTCATTCCTTTTGGTTTGGGTAACATGTCAAAATCCCATGCCCAGAGAACTTCAAATAGAGTTCGCGGAAATGCTCAGTGGACACCCCAGGTAGGGTAAGGATCAGCATTTCCACACTACTCAGAGAATTTTTATTTTCAGGGATGGATTTTTAGCCCAATTCAAGTTGATGAAAAGTGGTTTCGTGAAAATTGCAGAAAATTTTTTTTCAGAAACTCCGGGGTGCCATGAGGTCGTGGTGCACCACGCGACAATTGTATTCCAAAACTGAGTCAGTCAGATCACACGAGTACCCAAGCATTCTTGAAACTCATTCAAATGCAAGTGCCTCTATCTGTTTTCTTGATTGTTTCCCACTCATTCCTTTTGGTTTGGGGAACATGTCAAAATCCCATGCCCAGAGAACTTCAGGTAGAGTTCGGGGAAATGCTCAGTGGACAACCCAGGCAGGGTAAGGATCAGTATTTCCACACTACTCAGAGAATTTTTATTTTCAGTGATGGATTTTTAGCCCAATTCAAGTTGAAGAAAAGTGGTTTCGTGAAAATCGCAGAAAATTTTTTTTCAGAAACTCCGGGGTCCCTGGAGGTCGCGGTGCACCACGCGACAGTTGTATTCCAAAACTGAGTCACTCAGATCACACGAGTACCCAAGCATGCTTGAAACTCATTCAAATGCAAGTGCTTCTATCTGTTGTCTTGATTGTTTCCCACTCATTCTTTTTGGTTTGGGTAACATGTCAAAATCCCATGCCCAGAGAACTTCAAGTAGAGTTCGCGGAAATGCTCAGTGGACACCCCAGGTAGGGTAAGGATCAGCATTTCCACACTACTCAGAGAATTTTTATTTTCAGGGATGGATTTTTAGCCCAATTCAAGTTGATGAAAAGTGGTTTCGTGAAAATTGCAGAAAATTTTTTTTCAGATACTCCGGGGTGCCTTGAGGTCGCGATGCACCACGCGACAGTTGTATTCCAAAACTGAGTCACTCAGATCACACGAGTACCCAAGCATGCTTGAAACTCATTCAAATGCAAGTGCCTCTATCTGTTTTCTTGATTGTTTCCCACTCATTCCTTTTGGTTTGGGGAACATGTCAAAATCCCATGCCCAGAGAACTTCAGGTAGAGTTCGGGGAAATGCTCAGTGGACAACCCAGGCAGGGTAAGGATCAGCATTTACACACTACTCAGAGAATTTTTATTTTCAGGGATGGATTTTTAGCCCAATTCAAGTTGAAGAAAAGTGGTTTCGTGAAAATCGCAGAAAATTTTTTTTCAGAAACTCCGGGGTGCCTGGAGGTCGCGGTGCACCACGCGACAGTTCTATTCCAAAACTGAGTCACTCAGATCACACGAATACCCAAGCATGCTTGAAACTCATTCAAATGCAAGTGCTTCTATCTGTTGTCTTGATTGTTTCCCACTCATTCCTTTTGGTTTGGGGAACATGTCAAAATCCCATGCCCAGAGAACTTCAGGTAGAGCTCGCGGAAATGCTCAGTGGACAACCCAGGCAGGGTAAGGATCAGTATTTCCACACTACTCAGAGAATTTTTATTTTCAGGGATGGATTTTTAGTCCAATTCAAGTTGAAGAAAAGTGGTTTCGTGAAAATCGCAGAAAATTTTTTTTCAGAAACTCCGGGGTGCCTGGAGGTCGCGGTGCACCACGCGACAGTTGTATTCCAAAACTGAGTCAGTCAGATCACACAAGTACCCAAGCATGCTTGAAACTCATTCAAATGCAAGTGCTTCTATCTGTTGTCTTGATTGTTTCCGACTCATTCCTTTTGGTTTGGGTAACATGTCAAAATCCCATGCCCAGAGAACTACAAGTAGAGTTCGCGGAAATGCTCAGTGGACACCCAAGGTAGGGTAAGGATCAGCATTTCCACACTACTCAGAGAATTTTTATTTTCAGGGATGGATTTTTAGCCTAATTCAAGTTGATGAAAAGTGGTTTCGTGAAAATTGCAGAAAATTTTTTTTCAGAAACTCCGGGGTGCCTTGATTTCGCGATGCACCACGCGACAGTTGTATTCCAAAACTGAGTCACTCAGATCACACGAGTACCCAAGCATGCTTGAAACTCATTCAAATGCAAGTGCCTTTATCTCTTTTCTTGATTGTATCCCACTCATTCCTTTTGGTTTGGGGAACATGTCAAAATCCCATGCCCAGAGAACTTCAGGTAGAGTTCGGGGAAATGCTCAGTGGACAACCCAGGCAGGGTAAGGATCAGCATTTACACACTACTCAGAGAATTTTTATTTTCAGGGATGGATTTTTAGCCCAATTCAAGTTCAAGAAAAGTGGTTTCGTGAAAATCGCAGAAAATTTTTTTTCAGAAACTCCGGGGTGCCTGGAGGTCGCGGTGCACCACGCGACGGTTTTATTCGAAAACTGAGTCACTCAGATCACACTAGTACCCAAGCATGCTTGAAACTCATTCAAATGCAAGTGCTTCTATCTGTTGTCTTGATTGTTTCCCACTCATTCCTTTTGGTTTATTAACATGTCAAAATCCCATGACCAGAGAACTTCAAGTAGAGTTCGCGGAAATGCTCAGTGGACACCCCAGGCAGGGTAAGGATCAGCATTTACACATTACTCAGAGAATTTTTATTTTCAGTAATGGATTTTTAGCGCAATTCAAGTTGAAGAAAAGTGGTTTCGTGAAAATCGCAGAAAATTTTTTTTCAGAGACTCCGGGGTGCCTGGAGGTCGCGGTGCACCACGCGACAGTTGTATTCCAAAACTGAGTCACTCAGATCACACGAGTACCCAAGCATGCTTGAAACTCATTCAAATGCAAGTGCTTCTTTCTGTTGTCTTGATTGTTTCCCACTCATTCCTTTTGGTTTGGGGAACATGTCAAAATCTCATGCCCAGAGAACTTCAGGTAGAGCTCGCGGAAATGCTCAGTGGACAACCCAGGCAGGGTAAGGATCAGTATTTCCACACTACTCAGAGAATTTTTATTTTCAGGGATGGATTTTTAGCCCAATTCAAGTTGAAGAAAAGTGGTTTCGTGAAAATCGTAGAAAATTTTTTTTCAGAAACTCCGGGGTGCCTGGAGGTCGCGGTGCACCACGCGACAGTTGTATTCCAAAACTGAGTCACTCAGATCACATTAGTACCCAAGCATGCTTGAAACTCATTCAAATGCAAGTGCTTCTATCTGTTGTCTTGATTGTTTCCCACTCATTCCTTTTGGTTTGGGTAACATGTCAAAATCCCATGCCCAGAGAACTTCAAATAGAGTTCGCGGAAATGCTCAGTGGACAACCCAGGCAGGGTAAGGATCAGTATTTCCACACTACTCAGAGAATTTTTATTTTCAGTGATGGATTTTTAGCCCAATTCAAGTTGAAGAAAAGTGGTTTCGTGAAAATCGCAGAAAATTTTTTTTCAGAAACTTCGGGGTCCCTGGAGGTCGCGGTGCACCACGCGACAGTTGTATTCCAAAACTGAGTCACTCAGATCACACGAGTACCCAAGCATGCTTGAAACTCATTCAAATGCAAGTGCTTCTATCTGTTGTCTTGATTGTTTCCCACTCATTCTTTTTGGTTTGGGTAACATGTCAAAATCCCATGCCCAGAGAACTTCAAGTAGAGTTCGCGGAAATGCTCAGTGGACACCCCAGGTAGGGTAAGGATCAGCATTTCCACACTACTCAGAGAATTTTTATTTTCAGGGATGGATTTTTAGCCCAATTCAAGTTGATGAAAAGTGGTTTCGTGAAAATTGCAGAAAATTTTTTTTCAGATACTCCGGGGTGCCTTGAGGTCGCGATGCACCACGCGACAGTTGTATTCCAAAACTGAGTCACTCAGATCACACGAGTACCCAAGCATGCTTGAAACTCATTCAAATGCAAGTGCCTCTATCTGTTTTCTTGATTGTTTCCCACTCATTCCTTTTGGTTTGGGAAACATGTCAAAATCCCATGCCCAGAGAACTTCAGGTAGAGTTCGCGGAATTGCTCAGTGGACACCCCAGGTAGGGTAAGGATCAGCATTTCCACACTACTCAGAGAATTTTTATTTTCAGGGATGGATTTTTAGCCCAATTCAAGTTGAAGAAAAGTGGTTTCGTGAAAATCGCAGAAAATTTTTTTTCAGAAACTCCGGGGTGCCTGGAAGTCGCGGTGCACCACGCGACAGTTGTATTCCAAAACTGAGTCACTCAGATCACACTAGTACCCAAGCATACTTGAAACTCATTCAAATGCAAGTGCTTCTATCTGTTGTCTTGATTGTTTCCCACTCATTCCTTTTGGTTTGGGTAACATGTCAAAATCCCATGCCCAGAGAACTTCAAGTAGAGTTCGCGGAAATGCTCAGTGGACACCCCAGGCAGGGTAAGGATCAGTATTTCCACACTACTCAGAGAATTTTTATTTTCAGTGATGGATATTTAGCCCAATTCAAGTTGAAGAAAAGTGGTTTCGTGAAAATCGCAGAAAATTTTTTTTCAGAAACTCCGGGGTGCCTGGAGGTCACGGTGCACCACGCGACAGTTGTATTCCAAAACTGAGTCACTCAGATCACACGAGTACCCAAGCATACTTAAAACTCATTCAAATGCAAGTGCTTCTATCTGTTGTCTTGATTGTATCCCACTCATTCCTTTTGGTTTGGGTAACATGTCAAAATCCCATGCTCAGAGAACTTCAGGTAGAGATCGCGGAAATGCTCAGTGGAAAACCCAGGCAGGGTAAGGATCAGTATTTCCACACTTCTCAGAGAATTTTTATTTTCAGTGATGGATTTTTAGCCCAATTCAAGATGAAGAAAGGTGGATTCGTGAAAATCGCAGAAAATTTTTTTTCAGAAACTCCTGGGTGCCTGGAGGTCGCGGTGCACCACGCGACAGTTGTATTCCAAAACTGAGTCACTCAGATCACACGAGTACCCAAGCATGCTTGAAACTCATTCAAATGCAAGTGCTTCTATCTGTTGTCCTGATTGTTTCCCACTCATTCTTTTTGGTTTGGGTAACATGTCAAAATCCCATGCCCAGAGAACTTCAAGTAGAGTTCGCGGAAATGCTCAGTGGACACCGCAGGTAGGGTAAGGATCAGCATTTCCACACTACTCAGAGAATTTTTATTTTCAGGGATGGATTTTTAGCCCAATTCAAGTTGAAGAAAAGTGGTTTCGTGAAAATTGCAGAAAATTTTTTTTTTCAGAAACTCCGGGGTACCTGGAGGTCGCGGTGCACCACGCGACAGTTGTATTCCAAAACTGAGTCACTCAGATCACACGAGTACCCAAGCATGCTTGAAACTCATTCAAATGCAAGTGCCTCTATCTGTTTTCTTGATTGTTTCCCACTCATTCCTTTTGGTTTGGGAAACATGTCAAAATCCCATGCCCAGAGAACTTCAGGTAGAGTTCGCGGAAATGCTCAGTGGACACCCCAGGTAGGGTAAGGATCAGCATTTCCACACTACTCAGAGAATTTTTATTTTCAGGGATGGATTTTTAGCCCAATTCAAGTTGAAGAAAAGTGGTTTCGTGAAAATCGCAGAAAATTTTTTTTCAGAAACTCCGGGGTGCCTGGAGGTCACGGTGCACCACGCGACAGTTGTATTCCAAAACTGAGTCACTCAGATCACACGAGTACCCAAGCATGCTTGAAACTCATTCAAATGCAAGTGCTTCTATCTGTTTTCTTGATTGTATCCCACTCATTCCTTTTGGTTTGGGTAACATGTCAAAATCCCATGCCCAGAGAACTTCAGGTTGAGCTCGCGGAAATGCTCAGTGGAAAACCCAGGCAGGGTAAGGATCAGTATTTCCACACTACTCAGAGAATTTTTATTTTCAGGGATGGATTTTTAGCCCAATTCAAGTTGAAGAAAAGTGGTTTCGTGAAAATCGCAGAAAATTTTTTTTCAGAAACTCCGGGGTGCCTGGAGGTCGCGGTGCACCACGCGACAGTTGTATTCCAAAACTGAGTCACTCAGATCACACGAGTACCCAAGCATGCTTGAAACTCATTCAAATGCAAGTGCTTCTATCTGTTGTCTTGATTGTTTCCCACTCATTCCTTTTGGTTTGGGGAACATGTCAAAATCCCATGCCCAGAGAACTTCAGGTAGAGCTCGCGGAAATACTCATTGGACAACCCAGGCAGGGTAAGGATCAGTATTTCCACACTACTCAGAGAATTTTTATTTTCAGTGATGGATTTTTAGACCAATTCAAGTTGAAGAAAAGTGGTTTCGTGAAAATCGCAGAAATTTTTTTTTCAGAAACTCCGGGGTGCCTGGAGGTCGCGGTGCACCACGCGACAGTTGTATTCGAAAACTGAGTCACTCAGATCACACGAGTACCCAAGCATTCTTGAAACTCATTCAAATGCAAGTGCCTCTATCTCTTTTCTTGATTGTTTCCCACTCATTCCTTTTGGTTTGGGGAACATGTCAAAATCCCATGCCCAGAGAACGTCAGGTAGAGTTCGGGGAAATGCTCAGTGGACAACCCAGGCAGGGTAAGGATCAGCATTTACACACTACTCAGAGAATTTTTATTTTCAGTGATGGATTTTTAGCCCAATTCAAGTTGAAGAAAAGTGGTTTCGTGAAAATCGCAGAAAATTTTTTTTCAGAAACTCCGGGGTGCCTGGAAGTCGCGGTGCACCACGCGACAGTTGTATTCCAAAACTGAGTCACTCAGATCACACTAGTACCCAAGCATGCTTGAAACTCATTCAAATGCAAGTGCTTCTATCTGTTGTCTTGATTGTTTCCCACTCATTCCTTTTGGTTTGGGTAACATGTCAAAATCCCATGCCCAGAGAACTTCAAGTAGAGTTCGCGGAAATGCTCAGTGGACACCCAAGGTAGGGTAAGGAACAGCATTTCCACACTACTCAGAGAATTTTTATTTTCAGGGATGGATTTTTAGCCCAATTCAAGTTGATGAAAAGTGGTTTCGTGAAAATTGCAGAAAATTTTTTTTCAGAAACTCCGGGGTGCCTTGAGGTCGCGATGCAACACGCGACAGTTGTATTCGAAAACTGAGTCACTCAGATCACACGAGTACCCAAGCATTCTTGAAACTCATTCAAATGCAAGTGCCTCTATCTCTTTTCTTGATTGTTTCCCACTCATTCCTTTTGGTTTGTGGAACATGTCAAAATCCCATGCCCAGAGAACTTCAGGTAGAGTTCGGGGAAATGCTCTGTGGACAACCCAGGCAGGGTAAGGATCAGCATTTACACACTACTCAGAGAATTTTTATTTTCAGGGATGGATTTTTAGCCCAATTCAAGCTCAAGAAAAGTGGTTTCGTGAAAATCGCAGAAATTTTTTTTTCAGAAACTCCGGGGTGCCTGGAGGTCGCGGTGCACCACACGACGGTTTTATTCGAAAACTGAGTCACTCAGATCACACGAGTACCCAAGCATGCTTGAAACTCATTCAAATGCAAGTGCTTCTATCTGTTGTCTTGATTGTTTCCCACTCATTCCTTTTGGTTTGGGGAACATGTCAAAATCCCATGCCCAGAGAACTTCAGGTAGAGCTCGCGGAAATGCTCAGTGGACAACCCAGGCAGGGTAAGGATCAGTATTTCCACACTACTCAGAGAATTTTTATTTTCAGGGATGAGTTTTTAGCCCAATTCAAGTTGAAGAAAAGTGGTTTCGTGAAAATCGCAGAAAATTTTTTTTCAGAAACTCCGGGGTGCCTGGAGGTCGCGGTGCACCACGCGACAGTTGTATTCCAAAACTGAGTCACTCAGATCACACTAGTACCCAAGCATGCTTGAAACTCATTCAAATGCAAGTGCTTCTATCTGTTGTTTTGATTGTTTCCCACTCATTCCTTTTGGTTTATTAACATGTCAAAATCCCATGCCCAGAGAACTTCAAGTAGAGTTCGCGGAAATGCTCAGTGGACACCCCAGGCAGGGTAAGGATCAGCATTTACACACTACTCAGAGAATTTTTATTTTCAGTGATGGATTTTTAGCCCAATTCAAGTTGAAGAAAAGTGGTTTCGTGAAAATCGCAGAAAATTTTTTTTCAGAAACTCCGGGGTGCCTGGAGGTCGCGGTGCACCACGCGACAGTTGTATTCGAAAACTAAGTCACTCAGATCACACGAGTACCCAAGCATGCTTGAAACTCATTGAAATGCAAGTGCTTCTATATGTTGTCTTGATTGTTTCCCACTCATTCCTTTTGGTTTGGGGAACATGTCAAAATCCCATGCCCAGAGAACTTCAGGTAGAGTTCGGGGAAATGCTCAGTGGACAACCCAGGCAGGGTAAGGATCAGCATTTACACACTACTCAGAGAATTTTTATTTTCAGGGATGGATTTTTAGCCCAATTCAAGTTGAAGAAAAGTGGTTTCGTGAAAATCGCAGAAATTTTTTTTTCAGAAACTCCGGGGTGCCTGGAGGTCGCGGTGCACCACGCGACAGTTGTATTCCAAAACTGAGTCACTCAGATCACACGAGTACCCAAGCATGCTTGAAACTCATTCAAATGCAAGTGCTTCTATCTGTTGTCTTGATTGTTTCCCACTCATTCCTTTTGGTTTGGGGAACATGTCAAAATCCCATGCCCAGAGAACTTCAGGTAGAGCTCGCGGAAATGCTCAGTGGACAACCCAGGCAGGGTAAGGATCAGTATTTCCACACTACTCAGAGAATTTTTATTTTCAGGGATGGATTTTTAGCCCAATTCAAGTTGAAGAAAAGTGGTTTCGTGAAAATCGCAGAAAATTTTTTTTCAGAAACTCCGGGGTGCCTGGAGGTCGCGGTGCACCACGCGACAGTTGTATTCCAAAACTGAGTCACTCAGATCACACTAGTACCCAAGCATGCTTGAAACTCATTCAAATGCAAGTGCTTCTATCTGTTGTTTTGATTGTTTTTCACTCATTCCTTTTGGTTTATTAACATGTCAAAATCCCATGCCCAGAGAACTTCAAGTAGAGTTCGCGGAAATGCTCAGTGGACACCCCAGGCAGGGTAAGGATCAGCATTTACACACTACTCAGAGAATTTTTATTTTCAGTGATGGATTTTTAGCCCAATTCAAGTTGAAGAAAAGTGGTTTCGTGAAAATCGCAGAAAATTTTTTTTCAGAAACTCCGGGGTGCCTGGAGGTCGCGGTGCACCACGCGACAGTTGTATTCCAAAACTGAGTCACTCAGATCACACGAGTACCCAAGCATGCTTGAAACTCATTCAAATGCAAGTGCTTCTATCTGTTGTCTTGATTGTTTCCCACTCATTCCTTTTGGTTTGGGGAACATGTCAAAATCCCATGCCCAGAGAACTTCAGGTAGAGTTCGCGGAAATGCTCAGTGGACACCCAAGGTAGGGTAAGGATCAGCATTTCCACACTACTCAGAGAATTTTTATTTTCAGGGATGGATTTTTAGCCCAATTCAAGTTGATGAAAAGTGGTTTCGTGAAAATTGCAGAAAATTTTTTTTCAGAAACTCCGGGGTGCCTTGAGGTCGCGATGCACCACGCGACAGTTGTATTCCAAAACTGAGTCACTCAGATCACACGAGTACCCAAGCATACTTGAAACTCATTCAAATGCAAGTGCCTTTATCTCTTTTCTTGATTGTATCCCACTCATTCCTTTTGGTTTGGGGAACATGTCAAAATCCCATACCCAGAGAACTTCAGGTAGAGTTCGGGGAAATGCTCAGTGGACAACCCAGGCAGGGTAAGGATCAGCATTTACACACTACTCAGAGAATTTTTATTTTCAGGGATGGATTTTTAGCCCAATTCAAGTTCAAGAAAAGTGGTTTCGTGAAAATCGCAGAAAATTTTTTTTCAGAAACTCCGGGTTGCCTGGAGGTCGCGGTGCACCACGCGACGGTTTTATTCGAAAACTGAGTCACTCAGATCACACGAGTACCCAAGCATGCTTGAAACTCATTCAAATGCAAATGCTTCTATCTGTTGTCTTGATTGTTTCCCACTCATTCCTTTTGGTTTGGGGAACATGTCAAAATCCCATGCCCAGAGAACTTCAGGTAGAGTTCGGGGAAATGCTCAGTGGACAACCCAGGCAGGGTAAGGATCAGCATTTACACACTACTCAGAGAATTTTTATTTTCAGGGATGGATTTTTAGCCCAATTCAAGTTGAAGAAAAGTGGTTTCGTGAAAATCGCAGAAAATTTTTTTTCAGAAACTCCGGGGTGCCTGGAGGTCGCGGTGCACCACGCGACAGTTGTATTCCAAAACTGAGTCACTCAGATCACACTAGTACCCAAGCATGCTTGAAACTCATTCAAATGCAAGTGCTTCTATATGTTGTCTTGATTGTTTCCCACTCATTCCTTTTGGTTTATTAACATGTCAAAATCCCATGCCCAGAGAACTTCAAGTAGAGTTCGCGGAAATGCTCAGTGGACACCCCAGGCAGGGTAAGGATCAGCATTTCCACACTACTCAGAGAATTTTTATTTTCAGGGATGGATTTTTAGCCCAATTCAAGTTGATGAAAAGTGGTTTCGTGAAAATTGCAGAAAATTTTTTTTCAGAAACTCCGGGGTGCCATGAGGTCGTGGTGCACCACGCGACAATTGTATTCCAAAACTGAGTCAGTCAGATCACACGAGTACCCAAGCATTCTTGAAACTCATTCAAATGCAAGTGCCTCTATCTGTTTTCTTGATTGTTTCCCACTCATTCCTTTTGGTTTGGGGAACATGTCAAAATCCCATGCCCAGAGAACTTCAGGTAGAGTTCGGGGAAATGCTCAGTGGACAACCCAGGCAGGGTAAGGATCAGTATTTCCACACTACTCAGAGAATTTTTATTTTCAGTGATGGATTTTTAGCCCAATTCAAGTTGAAGAAAAGTGGTTTCGTGAAAATCGCAGAAAATTTTTTTTCAGAAACTCCGGGGTCCCTGGAGGTCGCGGTGCACCACGCGACAGTTGTATTCCAAAACTGAGTCACTCAGATCAAACGAGTACCCAAGCATGCTTAAAACTCTTTCAAATGCAAGTGCTTCTATCTGTTGTCTTGATTGTTTCCCACTCATTCTTTCTGGTTTGGGTAACATGTCAAAATCCCATGCCCAGAGAACTTCAAGTAGAGTTCGCGGAAATGCTCAGTGGACACCCCAGGTAGGGTAAGGATCAGCATTTCCACACTACTCAGAGAATTTTTATTTTCAGGGATGGATTTTTAGCCCAATTCAAGTTGATGAAAAGTGGTTTCGTGAAAATTGCAGAAAATTTTTTTTCAGATACTCCGGGGTGCCTTGAGGTCGCGATGCACCACGCGACAGTTGTATTCCAAAACTGAGTCACTCAGATCACACGAGTACCCAAGCATGCTTGAAACTCATTCAAATGCAAGTGCCTCTATCTGTTTTCTTGATTGTTTCCCACTCATTCCTTTTGGTTTGGGAAACATGTCAAAATCCCATGCCCAGAGAACTTCAGGTAGAGTTCGCGGAAATGCTCAGTGGACACCCCAGGTAGGGTAAGGATCAGCATTTCCACACTACTCAGAGAATTTTTATTTTCAGGGATGGATTTTTAGCCCAATTCAAGTTGATGAAAAGTGGTTTCGTGAAAATTGCAGAAAATTTTTTTTCAGATACTCCGGGGTGCCTTGAGGTCGCGATGCACCACGCGACAGTTGTATTCCAAAACTGAGTCACTCAGATCACACGAGTACCCAAGCATGCTTGAAACTCATTCAAATGCAAGTGCCTCTATCTGTTTTCTTGATTGTTTCCCACTCATTCCTTTTGGTTTGGGAAACATGTCAAAATCCCATGCCCAGAGAACTTCAGGTAGAGTTCGCGGAAATGCTCAGTGGACACCCCAGGTAGGGTAAGGATCAGCATTTCCACACTACTCAGAGAATATTTATTTTCAGTGATGGATATTTAGCCCAATTCAAGTTGAAGAAAAGTGGTTTCGTGAAAATCGCAGAAAATTTTTTTTCAGAAACTCCGGGGTGCCTGGAGGTCACTGTGCACCACGCGACAGTTGTATTCCAAAACTGAGTCACTCAGATCACACGAGTACCCAAGCATACTTGAAACTCATTCAAATGCAAGTGCTTCTATCTGTTGTCTTGATTGTATCCCACTCATTCCTTTTGGTTTGGGTAACATGTCAAAATCCCATGCTCAGAGAACTTCAGGTAGAGCTCGCGGAAATGCTCAGTGGAAAACCCAGGCAGGGTAAGGATCAGTATTTCCACACTACTCAGAGAATTTTTATTTTCAGTGATGGATATTTAGCCCAATTCAAGATGAAGAAAGGTGGATTCGTAAAAATCGCAGAAATTTTTTTTTCAGAAACTCCTGGGTGCCTGGAGGTCGCGGTGCACCACGCGACAGTTGTATTCCAAAACTGAGTCACTCAGATCACACGAGTACCCAAGCATGCTTGAAACTCATTCAAATGCAAGTGCTTCTATCTGTTGTCCTGATTGTTTCCCACTCATTCTTTTTGGTTTGGGTAACATGTCAAAATCCCATACCCAGAGAACTTCAAGTAGAGTTCGCGGAAATGCTCAGTGGACACCGCAGGTAGGGTAAGGATCAGCATTTCCACACTACTCAGAGAATTTTTATTTTCAGGGATGGATTTTTAGCCCAATTCAAGTTGAAGAAAAGTGGTTTCGTGAAAATTGCAGAAAATTTTTTTTTTCAGAAACTCCGGGGTACCTGGAGGTCGCGGTGCACCACGCGACAGTTGTATTCCAAAACTGAGTCACTCAGATCACACGAGTACCCAAGCATGCTTGAAACTCATTCAAATGCAAGTGCCTCTATCTGTTTTCTTGACTGTTTCCCACTCATTCCTTTTGGTTTGGGAAACATGTCAAAATCCCATGCCCAGAGAACTTCAGGTAGAGTTCGCGGAAATGCTCAGTGGACACCCCAGGTAGGGTAAGGATCAGCATTTCCACACTACTCAGAGAATTTTTATTTTCAGGGATGGATTTTTAGCCCAATTCAAGTTGAAGAAAAGTGGTTTCGTGAAAATCGCAGAAAATTTTTTTTCAGAAACTCCGGGGTGCCTGGAGGTCACGGTGCACCACGCGACAGTTGTATTCCAAAACTGAGTCACTCAGATCACACGAGTACCCAAGCATGCTTGAAACTCATTCAAATGCAAGTGCTTCTATCTGTTGTCTTGATTGTATCCCACTCATTCCTTTTGGTTTGGGTAACATGTCAAAATCCCATGCCCGGAGAACTTCAGGTTGAGCTCGCGGAAATGCTCAGTGGAAAACCCAGGCAGGGTAAGGATCAGTATTTCCACACTACTCAGAGAATTTTTATTTTCAGGGATGGATTTTTAGCCCAATTCAAGTTGAAGAAAAGTGGTTTCGTGAAAATCGCAGAAAATTTTTTTTCAGAATCTCCGGGGTGCCTGGAGGTCGCGGTGCACCACGCGACAGTTGTATTCCAAAACTGAGTCACTCAGATCACACGAGTACCCAAGCATGCTTGAAACTCATTCAAATGCAAGTGCTTCTATCTGTTGTCTTGATTGTTTCCCACTCATTCCTTTTGGTTTGGGGAACATGTCAAAATCCCATGCCCAGAGAACTTCAGGTAGAGCTCGCGGAAATACTCATTGGACAACCCAGGCAGGGTAAGGATCAGTATTTCCACACTACTCAGAGAATTTTTATTTTCAGTGATGGATTTTTAGACCAATTCAAGTTGAAGAAAAGTGGTTTCGTGAAAATCGCAGAAATTTTTTTTTCAGAAACTCCGGGGTGCCTGGAGGTCGCGGTGCACCACGCGACAGTTGTATTCGAAAACTGAGTCACTCAGATCACACGAGTTCCCAAGCATGCTTGAAACTCATTCAAATGCAAGTGCCTCTATCTGTTTTCTTGATTGTTTCCCACTCATTCCTTTTGGTTTGGGGAACATGTCAAAATCCCATGCCCAGAGAACTTCAGGTAGAGTTCGGGGAAATGCTCAGTGGACAACCCAGGCAGGGTAAGGATCAGCATTTACACACTACTCAGAGAATTTTTATTTTCAGGGATGGATTTTTATCCCAATTCAAGTTGAAGAAAAGTGGTTTCGTGAAAATCGCAGAAAATTTTTTTTCAGAAACTCCGGGGTGCCTGGAGGTCGCGGTGCACCACGCGACAGTTGTATTCCAAAACTGAGTCACTCAGATCACACGAGTACCCAAGCATACTTGAAACTCATTCAAATGCAAGTGCTTCTATCTGTTGTCTTGATTGTTTCCCACTCATTCCTTTTGGTTTGGGGAACATGTCAAAATCCCATGCCCAGAGAACTTCAGGTAGAGCTCGCGGAAATGCTCAGTGGACAACCCAGGCAGGGTAAGGATCAGTATTTCCACACTACTCAGAGAATTTTTATTTTCAGGGATGGATTTTTAGCCCAATTCAAGTTGAAGAAAAGTGGTTTCGTGAAAATCGCAGAAAATTTTTTTTCAGAAACTCCGGGGTGCCTGGAGGTCGCGGTGCACCACGCGACAGTTGTATTCCAAAACTGAGTCACTCAGATCACACTAGTACCCAAGCATGCTTGAAACTCATTCAAATGCAAGTGCTTATATCTGTTGTCTTGATTGTTTCCCACTCATTCCTTTTGGTTTGGGTAACATGTCAAAATCCCATGCCCAGAGAACTTCAAGTAGAGTTCGCGGAAATGCTCAGTGGACACCCCAGGTAGGGTAAGGATCAGTATTTCCACACTACTCAGAGAATTTTTATTTTCAGTGATGGATTTTTAGCCCAATTCAAGTTCAAGAAAAGTGGTTTCGTGAAAATCGCAGAAAATTTTTTTTCAGAAACTCCGGGGTGCCTGGAGGTCGCGGTGCACCACGCGACAGTTGTATTCCAAAACTGAGTCACTCAGATCACACGAGTACCCAAGCATGCTTGAAATTCATTCAAATGCAAGTGCTTCTATCTGTTGTCTTGATTGTTTCCCACTCATTCTTTTTGGTGTGGGTAACATGTCAAAATCCCATGCCCAGAGAACTTCAGGTAGAGTTCGCGGAAATGCTCAGTGGACACCCCAGGTAGGGTAAGGATCAGCATTTCCACACTACTCAGAGAATTTTTATTTTCAGGGATGGATTTTTAGCCCAATTCAAGTTGAAGAAAAGTGGTTTCGTGATAATCGCAGAAAATTTTTTTTCAGAAACTCCGGGGTGCCTGGAGGTCGCGGTGCACCACGCGACAGTTGTATTCCAAAACTGAGTCACTCAGATCACACTAGTACCCAAACATGCTTGAAACTCATTCAAATGCAAGGGCTTCTATCTGTTGTCTTGATTGTTTCCCACTCATTCCTTTTGGTCTGGGTAACGTGTCAAAATCCCATGCCCAGAGAACTTCAAGTAGAGTTCGCGGAAATGCTCAGTGGACACCCCAGGTAGGGTAAGGATCAGCATTTCCACACTACTCAGAGAATTTTTATTTTCAGGGATGGATTTTTAGCCCAATTCAAGTTGAAGAAAAGTTGTTTCGTGAAAATCGCAGAAAATTTTTTTTCAGAAACTCCGGGGTGCCTGGAGGTCACGGTGCACCACGCGACAGTTGTATTCCAAAACTGAGTCACTCAGATCACACGAGTACCCAAGCATGCTTGAAACTCATTCAAATGCAAGTGCTTCTATCTGTTGTCTTGATTGTATCCCACTCATTCCTTTTGGTTTGGGTAACATGTCAAAATCCCATGCCCAGAGAACTTCAGATAGAGTTCGGGGAAATGCTCAGTGGACAACCCAGGCAGGGTAAGGATCAGCATTTACACACTACTCAGAGAATTTTTATTTTCAGGGATGGATTTTTAGCCCAATTCAAGTTGAAGAAAAGTGGTTTCGTGAAAATCGCAGAAATTTTTTTTTCAGAAACTCCGGGGTGCCTGGAGGTCGCGGTGCACCACGCGACAGTTGTATTCCAAAACTGAGTCACTCAGATCACACGAGTACCCAAGCATGCTTGAAACTCATTCAAATGCAAGTGCTTCTATCTGTTGTCTTGATTGTTTCCCACTTTTTCCTTTTGGTTTGGGGAACATGTCAAAATCCCATGCCCAGAGAACTTCAGGTAGAGCTCGCGGAAATGCTCAGTGGACAACCCAGGCAGGGTAAGGATCAGTATTTCCACACTACTCAGAGAATTTTTATTTTCAGGGATGGATTTTTAGCCCAATTCAAGTTGAAGAAAAGTGGTTTCGTGAAAATCGCAGAAAATTTTTTTTCAGAAACTCCGGGGTGCCTGGAGGTCGCGGTGCACCACGCGACAGTTGTATTCCAAAACTGAGTCACTCAGATCACACGAGTACCCAAGCATGCTTGAAACTCATTCAAATGCAAGTGCTTCTATCTGTTGTCTTGATTGTTTCCCACTCATTCCTTTTGGTTTGGGTAACGTGTCAAAATCCCATGCCCAGAGAACTTCAAGTAGAGTTCGCGGAAATGCTCAGTGGACACCCCAGGTAGGGTAAGGATCAGCATTTCCACACTACTCAGAGAATTTTTATTTTCAGGGATGGATTTTTAGCCCAATTCAAGTTGATGAAAAGTGGTTTCGTGAAAATTGCAGAAAATTTTTTTTCAGAAACTCCGGGGTGCCATGAGGTCGTGGTGCACCACGCGACAATTGTATTCCAAAACTGAGTCAGTCAGATCACACCAGTACCCAAGCATTCTTGAAACTCATTCAAATGCAAGTGCCTCTATCTGTTTTCTTGATTGTTTCCCACTCATTCCTTTTGGTTTGGGGAACATGTCAAAATCCCATGCCCAGAGAACTTCAGGTAGAGTTCGCGAAAATGCTCAGTGGACAACCCAGGCAGGGTAAGGATCAGCATTTCCACATTACTCAGAGAATTTTTATTTTCAGTGATAGATTTTTAGCGCAATTCAAGTTGAAGAAAAGTGGTTTCGTGAAAATCGTAGAAAATTTTTTTTTCAGAAACTCCGGGGTGCCTGGAGGTCGCGGTGCACCACGCGACAGTTGTATTCCAAAACTGAGTCACTCAGATCACACGAGTACCCAAGCATGCTTGAAACTCATTCAAATGCAAGTGCTTCTATCTGTTGTCTTGATTGTTTCCCACTCATTCCTTTTGGTTTGGGGAACATGTCAAAATCCCATGCCCAGAGAACTTCAGGTAGAGCTCGCGGAAATGCTCAGTGGACAACCCAGGCAGGGTAAGGATCAGTATTTCCACACTACTCAGAGAATTTTTATTTTCAGTGATGGATTTTTAGCCCAATTCAAGTTCAAGAAAAGTGGTTTCGTGAAAATCGCAGAAAATTTTTTTTCAAAAACTCCGGGGTGCCTGGAGGTCGCGGTGCACCACGCGACAGTTGTATTCCAAAACTGAGTCACTCAGATCACACTAGTACCCAAGCATGCTTGAAACTCATTCAAATGCAAGTGCTTCTATCTGTTGTCTTGATTTTTTCCCACTCATTCCTTTTTGTTTTAGGTAACATGTCAAAATCCCATGCCCAGAGAACTTCAAATAGAGTTCGCGGAAATGCTCAGTGGACACCCCAGGTAGGGTAAGGATCAGCATTTCCACACTACTCAGAGAATTTTTATTTTCAGGGATGGATTTTTAGCCCAATTCAAGTTGATGAAAAGTGGTTTCGTGAAAATTGCAGAAAATTTTTTTTCAGAAACTCCGGGGTGCCATGAGGTCGTGGTGCACCACGCGACAATTGTATTCCAAAACTGAGTCAGTCAGATCACACGAGTACCCAAGCATTCTTGAAACTCATTCAAATGCAAGTGCCTCTATCTGTTTTCTTGATTGTTTCCCACTCATTCCTTTTGGTTTGGGGAACATGTCAAAATCCCATGCCCAGAGAACTTCAGGTAGAGTTCGGGGAAATGCTCAGTGGACAACCCAGGCAGGGTAAGGATCAGTATTTCCACACTACTCAGAGAATTTTTATTTTCAGTGATGGATTTTTAGCCCAATTCAAGTTGAAGAAAAGTGGTTTCGTGAAAATCGCAGAAAATTTTTTTTCAGAAACTCCGGGGTGAATGGAGGTCGCGGTGCACCACGCGACAGTTGTATTCCAAAACTGAGTCACTCAGATCACACGAGTACCCAAGCATGCTTGAAACTCATTCAAATGCAAGTGCTTCTATCTGTTGTCTTGATTGTTTCCCACTCATTCTTTTTGGTTTGGGTAACATGTCAAAATCCCATGCCCAGAGAACTTCAAGTACTGTAGAGTTCGCGGAAATGCTCAGTGGACACCCCAGGTAGGGTAAGGATCAGCATTTCCACACTACTCAGAGAATTTTTATTTTCAGGGATGGATTTTTAGCCCAATTCAAGTTGATGAAAAGTGGTTTCGTGAAAATTGCAGAAAATTTTTTTTCAGATACTCCGGGGTGCCTTGAGGTCGCGATGCACCACGCGACAGTTGTATTCCAAAACTGAGTCACTCAGATCACACGAGTACCCAAGCATGCTTGAAACTCATTCAAATGCAAGTGCCTCTATCTGTTTTCTTGATTGTTTCCCACTCATTCCTTTTGGTTTGGGAAACATGTCAAAATCCCATGCCCAGAGAACTTCAGGTAGAGTTCGCGGAAATGCTCAGTGGACACCCCAGGTAGGGTAAGGATCAGCATTTCCACACTACTCAGAGAATTTTTATTTTCAGGGATGGATTTTTAGCCCAATTCAAGTTGAAGAAAAGTGGTTTCGTGAAAATCGCAGAAAATTTTTTTTCAGAAACTCCGCGGTGCCTGGAAGTCGCGGTGCACCACGCGACAGTTGTATTCCAAAACTGAGTCACTCAGATCACACTAGTACCCAAGCATACTTGAAACTCATTCAAATGCAAGTGCTTCTATCTGTTGTCTTGATTGTTTCCCACTCATTCCTTTTGGTTTGGGTAACATGTCAAAATCCCATGCCCAAAGAACTTCAAGTAGAGTTCGCGGAAATGCTCAGTGGACACCCCAGGTAGGGTAAGGATCAGCATTTCCACACTACTCAGAGAATATTTATTTTCAGTGATGGATATTTAGCCCAATTCAAGTTGAAGAAAAGTGGTTTCGTGAAAATCGCAGAAAATTTTTTTTCAGAAACTCCGGGGTGCCTGGAGGTCACGGTGCACCACGCGACAGTTGTATTCCAAAACTCTGTCACTCAGATCACACGAGTACCCAAGCATACTTGAAACTCATTCAAATGCAAGTGCTTCTATCTGTTGTCTTGATTGTATCCCACTCATTCCTTTTGGTTTGGGTAACATGTCAAAATCCCATGCTCAGAGAACTTCAGGTAGAGCTCGCGGAAATGCTCAGTGGAAAACCCAGGCAGGGTAAGGATCAGTATTTCCACACTACTCAGAGAATTTTTATTTTCAGTGATGGATTTTTAGCCCAATTCAAGATGAAGAAAGGTGGATTCGTGAAAATCGCAGAAATTTTTTTTTCAGAAACTCCTGGGTGCCTGGAGGTCGCGGTGCACCACGCGACAGTTGTATTCCAAAACTGAGTCACTCAGATCACACGAGTACCCAAGCATGCTTGAAACTCATTCAAATGCAAGTGCTTCTATCTGTTGTCCTGATTGTTTCCCACTCATTCTTTTTGGTTTGGGTAACATGTCAAAATCCCATGCCCAGAGAACTTCAAGTAGAGTTCGCGGAAATGCTCAGTGGACACCGCAGGTAGGGTAAGGATCAGCATTTCCACACTACTCAGAGAATTTTTATTTTCAGGGATGGATTTTTAGCCCAATTCAAGTTGAAGAAAAGTGGTTTCGTGAAAATTGCAGAAAATTTTTTTTTTCAGAAACTCCGGGGTGCCTGGAGGTCGCGGTGCACCACGCGACAGTTGTATTCCATAACTGAGTCACTCAGATCACACGAGTACCCAAGCATGCTTGAAACTCATTCAAATGCAAGTGCCTCTATCTGTTTTCTTGACTGTTTCCCACTCATTCCTTTTGGTTTGGGAAACATGTCAAAATCCCATGCCCAGAGAACTTCAGGTAGAGTTCGCGGAAATGCTCAGTGGACACCCCAGGTAGGGTAAGGATCAGCATTTCCACACTACTCAGAGAATTTTTATTTTCAGGGATGGATTTTTAGCCCAATTCAAGTTGAAGAAAAGTGGTTTCGTGAAAATCGCAGAAAATTTTTTTTCAGAAACTCCGGGGTGCCTGGAGGTCACGGTGCACCACGCGACAGTTGTATTCCAAAACTGAGTCACTCAGATCACACGAGTACCCAAGCATGCTTGAAACTCATTCAAATGCTAGTGCTTCTATCTGTTGTCTTGATTGTATCCCACTCATTCCTTTTGGTTTGGGTAACATGTCAAAATCCCATGCCCAGAGAACTTCAGGTTGAGCTCGCGGAAATGCTCAGTGGAAAACCCAGGCAGAGTAAGGATCAGTATTTCCACACTACTCAGAGAATTTTTATTTTCAGGGATGGATTTTTAGCCCAATTCAAGTTGAAGAAAAGTGGTTTCGTGAAAATCGCAGAAAATTTTTTTTCAGAAACTCCGGGGTGCCTGGAGGTCGCGGTGCACCACGCGACAGTTGTATTCCAAAACTGAGTCACTCAGATCACACGAGTACCCAAGCATGCTTGAAACTCATTCAAATGCAAGTGCCTCTATCTGTTTTCTTGATTGTTTCCCACTCATTCCTTTTGGTTTGGGGAACATGTCAAAATCCCATGCCCAGAGAACTTCAGGTAGAGTTCGGGGAAATGCTCAGTGGACAACCCAGGCAGGGTAAGGATCAGCATTTACACACTACTCAGAGAATTTTTATTTTCAGGGATGGATTTTTAGCCCAATTCAAGTTGAAGAAAAGTGGTTTCGTGAAAATCGCAGAAAATTTTTTTTCAGAAACTCCGGGGTGCCGGAGGTCGCGGTGCACCACGCGACAGTTGTATTCCAAAACTGAGTCACTCAGATCACACGAGTACCCAAGCATGCTTGAAACTCATTCAAATGCAAGTGCTTCTATCTGTTGTCTTGATTGTTTCCCACTCATTCCTTTTGGTTTGGGGAACATGTCAAAATCCCATGCCCAGAGAACTTCAGGTAGAGCTCGCGGAAATGCTCAGTGGACAACCCAGGCAGGGTAAGGATCAGTATTTCCACACTACTCAGAGAATTTTTATTTTCAGGGATGGATTTTTAGCCCAATTCAAGTTGAAGAAAAGTGGTTTCGTGAAAATCGCAGAAAATTTTTTTTCAGAAACTCCGGGGTGCCTGGAGGTCGCGGTGCACCACGCGACAGTTGTATTCCAAAACTGAGTCACTCAGATCACACGAGTACCCAAGCATGCTTGAAACTCATTCAAATGCAAGTGCTTCTATCTGTTGTCTTGATTGTTTCCCACTCATTCCTTTTGGTTTGGGGAACATGTCAAAATCCCATGCCCAGAGAACTTCAAGTAGAGTTCGCGGAAATGCTCAGTGGACACCACAGGTAGGGTAAGGATCAGCATTTCCACACTACTCAGAGAATTTTTATTTTCAGGGATGGATTTTTAGCCCAATTCAAGTTGAAGAAAAGTGGTTTCGTGAAAATTGCAGAAAATTTTTTTTTTCAGAAACTCCGGGGTACCTGGAGGTCGCGGTGCACCACGCGACAGTTGTATTCCAAAACTGAGTCACTCAGATCACACGAGTACCCAAGCATGCTTGAAACTCATTCAAATGCAAGTGCCTCTATCTGTTTTCTTGATTGTTTCCCACTCATTCCTTTTGGTTTGGGAAACATGTCAAAATCCCATGCCCAGAGAACTTCAGGTAGAGTTCGCGGAAATGCTCAGTGGACACCCCAGGTAGGGTAAGGATCAGCATTTCCACACTACTCAGAGGATTTTTATTTTCAGGGATGGATTTTTAGCCCAATTCAAGTTGAAGAGAAGTGGTTTCGTGAAAATCGCAGAAAATTTTTTTTCAGAAACTCCGGGGTGCCTGGAGGTCACGGTGCACCACGCGACAGTTGTATTCCAAAACTGAGTCACTCAGATCACACGAGTACCCAAGCATGCTTGAAACTCATTCAAATGCAAGTGCTTCTATCTGTTGTCTTGATTGTATCCCACTCATTCCTTTTGGTTTGGGTAACATGTCAAAATCCCATGCCCAGAGAACTTCAGGTTGAGCTCGCGGAAATGCTCAGTGGAAAACCCAGGCAGGGTAAGGATCAGTATTTCCACACTACTCAGAGAATTTTTATTTTCAGGGATGGATTTTTAGCCCAATTCAAGTTGAAGAAAAGTGGTTTCGTGAAAATCGCAGAAAATTTTTTTTCAGAAACTCCGGGGTGCCTGGAGGTCGCGGTGCACCACGCGACAGTTGTATTCCAAAACTGAGTCACTCAGATCACACGAGTACCCAAGCATGCTTGAAACTCATTCAAATGCAAGTGCTTCTATCTGTTGTCTTGATTGTTTCCCACTCATTCCTTTTGGTTTGGGTAACATGTCAAACTCCCATGCCCAGAGAACTTCAAGTAGAGTTCGCGGAAATGCTCAGTGGACACCCCAGGTAGGGTAAGGATCAGTATTTCCACACTACTCAGAGAATTTTTATTTTCAGTGATGGATATTTAGCCCAATTCAAGTTCAAGAAAAGTGGTTTCGTGAAAATCGCAGAAAATTTTTTTTCAGAAACTCCGGGGTGCCTGGAGGTCGCGGTGCACCACGCGACAGTTGTATTCCAAAACTGAGTCACTCAGATCACACGAGTACCCAAGCATGCTTGAAATTCATTCAAATGCAAGTGCTTCTATCTGTTGTCTTGATTGTTTCCCACTCATTCTTTTTGGTTTGGGTAACATGTCAAAATCCCATGCCCAGAGAACTTCAGGTAGAGTTCGCGGAAATGCTCAGTGGACACCCCAGGTAGGGTAAGGATCAGCATTTCCACACTACTCAGAGAATTTTTATTTTCAGGGATGGATTTTTAGCCCAATTCAAGTTGAAGAAAAGTGGTTTCGTGAAAATCGCAGAAAATTTTTTTTCAGAAACTCCGGGGTGCCTGGAGGTCGCGGTGCACCACGCGACAGTTGTATTCCAAAACTGAGTCACTCAGATCACACTAGTACCCAAGCATGCTTGAAACTCATTCAAATGCAAGTGCTTCTATCTGTTGTCTTGATTGTTTCCCACTCATTCCTTTTGGTCTGGGTAACGTGTCAAAATCCCATGCCCAGAGAACTTCAAGTAGAGTTCGCGGAAATGCTCAGTGGACACCCCAGGTAGGGTAAGGATCAGCATTTCCACACTACTCAGAGAATTTTTATTTTCAGGGATGGATTTTTAGCCCAATTCAAGTTGAAGAAAAGTGGTTTCGTGAAAATCGCAGAAAATTTTTTTTCAGAAACTCCGGGGTGCCTGGAGGTCACGGTGCACCACGCGACAGTTGTATTCCAAAACTGAGTCACTCAGATCACACGAGTACCCAAGCATGCTTGAAACTCATTCAAATGCAAGTGCTTCTATCTGTTGTCTTGATTGTATCCCACTCATTCCTTTTGGTTTGGGTAACATGTCAAAATCCCATGCCCAGAGAACTTCAGGTTGAGCTCGCGGAAATGCTCAGTGGAAAACCCAGGCAGGGTAAGGATCAGTATTTCCACACTACTCAGAGAATTTTTATTTTCAGGGATGGATTTTTAGCCCAATTCAAGTTGAAGAGAAGTGGTTTCGTGAAAATCGCAGAAAATTTTTTTTCAGAAACTTCGGGGTGCCTGGAGGTCGCGGTGCACCACGCGACAGTTGTATTCCAAAACTGAGTCACTCAGATCACACGAGTACCCAAGCATGCTTGAAACTCATTCAAATGCAAGTGCTTCTATGTGTTGTCTTGATTGTTTCCCACTCATTCCTTTTGGTTTGGGGAACATGTCAAAATCCCATGCCCAGAGAACTTCAGGTAGAGCTCGCGGAAATACTCATTGGACAACCCAGGCAGGGTAACGATCAGTATTTCCACACTACTCAGAGAATTTTTATTTTCAGTGATGGATTTTTAGACCAATTCAAGTTGAAGAAAAGTGGTTTCGTGAAAATCGCAGAAATTTTTTTTTCAGAAACTCCGGGGTGCCTGGAGGTCGCGGTGCACCACGCGACAGTTGTATTCGAAAACTGAGTCATTCAGATCACACGAGTACCCAAGCATGCTTGAAACTCATTCAAATGCAAGTGCCTCTATCTGTTTTCTTGATTGTTTCCCACTCATTCCTTTTGGTTTGGGGAACATGTCAAAATCCCATGCCCAGAGAACTTCAGGTAGAGTTCGGGGAAATGCTCAGTGGACAACCCAGGCAGGGTAAGGATCAGCATTTACACACTACTCAGAGAATTTTTATTTTCAGGGATGGATTTTTAGCCCAATTCAAGTTGAAGAAAAGTGGTTTCGTGAAAATCGCAGAAATTTTTTTTTCAGAAACTCCGGGGTGCCTGGAGGTCGTGGTGCACCACGCGACAGTTGTATTCCAAAACTGAGTCACTCAGATCACACGAGTACCCAAGCATGCTTGAAACTCATTCAAATGCAAGTGCTTCTATCTGTTGTCTTGATTGTTTCCCACTCATTCCTTTTGGTTTGGGGAACATGTCAAAATCCCATGCCCAGAGAACTTCAGGTAGAGCTCGCGGAAATGCTCAGTGGACAACCCAGGCAGGGTAAGGATCAGTATTTCCACACTACTCAGAGAATTTTTATTTTCAGGGATGGATTTTTAGCCCAATTCAAGTTGAAGAAAAGTGGTTTCGTGAAAATCGCAGAAAATTTTTTTTCAGAAACTCCGGGGTGCCTGGAGGTCGCGGTGCACCACGCGACAGTTGTATTCCAAAACTGAGTCACTCAGATCACACGAGTACCCAAGCATGCTTGAAACTCATTCAAATGCAAGTGCTTCTATCTGTTGTCTTGATTGTTTCCCACTCATTCCTTTTGGTTTGGGTAACTTGTCAAAATCCCATGCCCAGAGAACTTCAAGTAGAGTTCGCGGAAATGCTCAGTGGACACCCCAGGTAGGGTAAGGATCAGCATTTCCACACTACTCAGAGAATTTTTATTTTCAGGGATGGATTTTTAGCCCAATTCAAGTTGATGAAAAGTGGTTTCGTGAAAATTGCAGAAAATTTTTTTTCAGAAACTCCGGGGTGCCATGAGGTCGTGGTGCACCACGCGACAATTGTATTCCAAAACTGAGTCAGTCAGATCACACCAGTACCCAAGCATTCTTGAAACTCATTCAAATGCAAGTGCCTCTATCTGTTTTCTTGATTGTTTCCCACTCATTCCTTTTGGTTTGGGAAACATGTCAAAATCCCATGCCCAGAGAACTTCAGGTAGAGTTCGCGGAAATGCTCAGTGGACACCCCAGGTAGGGTAAGGATCAGCATTTCCACACTACTCAGAGGATTTTTATTTTCAGGGATGGATTTTTAGCCCAATTCAAGTTGAAGAGAAGTGGTTTCGTGAAAATCGCAGAAAATTTTTTTTCAGAAACTCCGGGGTGCCTGGAGGTCACGGTGCACCACGCGACAGTTGTATTCCAAAACTGAGTCACTCAGATCACACGAGTACCCAAGCATGCTTGAAACTCATTCAAATGCAAGTGCTTCTATCTGTTGTCTTGATTGTATCCCACTCATTCCTTTTGGTTTGGGTAACATGTCAAAATCCCATGCCCAGAGAACTTCAGGTTGAGCTCGCGGAAATGCTCAGTGGAAAACCCAGGCAGGGTAAGGATCAGTATTTCCACACTACTCAGAGAATTTTTATTTTCAGGGATGGATTTTTAGCCCAATTCAAGTTGAAGAAAAGTGGTTTCGTGAAAATCGCAGAAAATTTTTTTTCAGAAACTCCGGGGTGCCTGGAGGTCGCGGTGCACCACGCGACAGTTGTATTCCAAAACTGAGTCACTCAGATCACACGAGTACCCAAGCATGCTTGAAACTCATTCAAATGCAAGTGCTTCTATCTGTTGTCTTGATTGTTTCCCACTCATTCCTTTTGGTTTGGGGAACATGTCAAAATCCCATGCCCAGAGAACTTCAGGTAGAGCTCGCGGAAATACTCATTGGACAACCCAGGCAGGGTAAGGATCAGTATTTCCACACTACTCAGAGAATTTTTATTTTCAGTGATGGATTTTTAGACCAATTCAAGTTGATGAAAAGTGATTTCGTGAAAATTGCAGAAAATTTTTTTTCAGAAACTCCGGGGTGCCATGAGGTCGTGGTACACCACGCGACAATTGTATTCCAAAACTGAGTCAGTCAGATCACAAAAGTACCCAAGCATTCTTGAAACTCATTCAAATGCAAGTGCCTCTATCTCTTTTCTTGATTGTTTCCCACTCATTCCTTTTGGTTTGGGGAACATGTCAAAATCCCATGCCCAGAGAACTTCAGGTAGAGTTCGGGGAAATGCTCAGTGGACAACCCAGGCAGGGTAAGGATCAGCATTTACACACTACTCAGAGAATTTTTATTTTCAGTGATGGATTTTTAGCCCAATTCAAGTTGAAGAAAAGTGGTTTCGTGAAAATCGCAGAAAATTTTTTTTCAGAAACTCCGGGTTGCCTGGAGGTCGCGGTGCACCACGTGACAGTTGTATTCGAAAACTAAGTCACACAGATCACACGAGTACCCAAGCATGCTTGAAACTCATTCAAATGCAAGTGCTTCTATCTGTTGTCTTGATTGTTTCCCACTCATTCCTTTTGGTTTGGGTAACATGTCAAAATCCCATGCCCAGAGAACTTCAAGTAGAGTTCGCGGAAATGCTCAGTGGACACCCCAGGTAGGGTAAGGATCAGTATTTCCACACTACTCAGAGAATTTTTATTTTCAGTGATGGATTTTTAGCCCAATTCAAGTTCAAGAAAAGTGGTTTCGTGAAAATCGCAGAAAATTTTTTTTCAGAAACTCCGGGGTGCCTGGAGGTCGCGGTGCACCACGCGACAGTTGTATTCCAAAACTGAGTCACTCAGATCACACGAGTACCCAAGCATGCTTGAAATTCATTCAAATGCAAGTGCTTCTATCTGTTGTCTTGATTGTTTCCCACTCATTCTTTTTGGTTTGGGTAACATGTCAAAATCCCATGCCCAGAGAACTTCAGGTAGAGTTCGCGGAAATGCTCAGTGGACACCCCAGGTAGGGTAAGGATCAGCATTTCCACACTACTCAGAGAATTTTTATTTTCAGGGATGGATTTTTAGCCCAATTCAAGTTGAAGAAAAGTGGTTTCGTGAAAATCGCAGAAAATTTTTTTTCAGAAACTCCGGGGTGCCTGGAGGTCGCGGTGCACCACGCGACAGTTGTATTCCAAAACTGAGTCACTCAGATCACACTAGTACCCAAGCATGCTTGAAACTCATTCAAATGCAAGTGCTTCTATCTGTTGTCTTGATTGTTTCCCACTCATTCCTTTTGGTCTGGGTAACGTGTCAAAATCCCATGCCCAGAGAACTTCAAGTAGAGTTCGCGGAAATGCTCAGTGGACACCCCAGGTAGGGTAAGGATCAGCATTTCCACACTACTCAGAGAATTTTTATTTTCAGGGATGGATTTTTAGCCCAATTCAAGTTGAAGAAAAGTGGTTTCGTGAAAATCGCAGAAAATTTTTTTTCAGAAACTCCGGGGTGCCTGGAGGTCACGGTGCACCACGCGACAGTTGTATTCCAAAACTGAGTCACTCAGATCACACGAGTACCCAAGCATGCTTGAAACTCATTCAAATGCAAGTGCTTCTATCTGTTGTCTTGATTGTATCCCACTCATTCCTTTTGGTTTGGGTAACATGTCAAAATCCCATGCCCAGAGAACTTCAGGTTAAGCTCGCGGAAATGCTCAGTGGAAAACCCAGGCAGGGTAAGGATCAGTATTTCCACACTACTCAGAGAATTTTTATTTTCAGGGATGGATTTTTAGCCCAATTCAAGTTGAAGAGAAGTGGTTTCGTGAAAATCGCAGAAAATTTTTTTTCAGAAACTTCGGGGTGCCTGGAGGTCGCGGTGCACCACGCGACAGTTGTATTCCAAAACTGAGTCACTCAGATCACACGAGTACCCAAGCATGCTTGAAACTCATTCAAATGCAAGTGCTTCTATGTGTTGTCTTGATTGTTTCCCACTCATTCCTTTTGGTTTGGGGAACATGTCAAAATCCCATGCCCAGAGAACTTCAGGTAGAGCTCGCGGAAATACTCATTGGACAACCCAGGCAGGGTAACGATCAGTATTTCCACACTACTCAGAGAATTTTTATTTTCAGTGATGGATTTTTAGACCAATTCAAGTTGAAGAAAAGTGGTTTCGTGAAAATCGCAGAAATTTTTTTTTCAGAAACTCCGGGGTGCCTGGAGGTCGCGGTGCACCACGCGACAGTTGTATTCGAAAACTGAGTCATTCAGATCACACGAGTACCCAAGCATGCTTGAAACTCATTCAAATGCAAGTGCCTCTATCTGTTTTCTTGATTGTTTCCCACTCATTCCTTTTGGTTTGGGGAACATGTCAAAATCCCATGCCCAGAGAACTTCAGGTAGAGTTCGGGGAAATGCTCAGTGGACAACCCAGGCAGGGTAAGGATCAGCATTTACACACTACTCAGAGAATTTTTATTTTCAGGGATGGATTTTTAGCCCAATTCAAGTTGAAGAAAAGTGGTTTCGTGAAAATCGCAGAAATTTTTTTTTCAGAAACTCCGGGGTGCCTGGAGGTCGTGGTGCACCACGCGACAGTTGTATTCCAAAACTGAGTCACTCAGATCACACGAGTACCCAAGCATGCTTGAAACTCATTCAAATGCAAGTGCTTCTATCTGTTGTCTTGATTGTTTCCCACTCATTCCTTTTGGTTTGGGGAACATGTCAAAATCCCATGCCCAGAGAACTTCAGGTAGAGCTCGCGGAAATGCTCAGTGGACAACCCAGGCAGGGTAAGGATCAGTATTTCCACACTACTCAGAGAATTTTTATTTTCAGGGATGGATTTTTAGCCCAATTCAAGTTGAAGAAAAGTGGTTTCGTGAAAATCGCAGAAAATTTTTTTTCAGAAACTCCGGGGTGCCTGGAGGTCGCGGTGCACCACGCGACAGTTGTATTCCAAAACTGAGTCACTCAGATCACACGAGTACCCAAGCATGCTTGAAACTCATTCAAATGCAAGTGCTTCTATCTGTTGTCTTGATTGTTTCCCACTCATTCCTTTTGGTTTGGGTAACTTGTCAAAATCCCATGCCCAGAGAACTTCAAGTAGAGTTCGCGGAAATGCTCAGTGGACACCCCAGGTAGGGTAAGGATCAGCATTTCCACACTACTCAGAGAATTTTTATTTTCAGGGATGGATTTTTAGCCCAATTCAAGTTGATGAAAAGTGGTTTCGTGAAAATTGCAGAAAATTTTTTTTCAGAAACTCCGGGGTGCCATGAGGTCGTGGTGCACCACGCGACAATTGTATTCCAAAACTGAGTCAGTCAGATCACACCAGTACCCAAGCATTCTTGAAACTCATTCAAATGCAAGTGCCTCTATCTGTTTTCTTGATTGTTTCCCACTCATTCCTTTTGGTTTGGGGAACATGTCAAAATCCCATGCCCAGAGAACTTCAGGTAGAGTTCGCGGAAATGCTCAGTGGACAACCCAGGCAGGGTAAGGATCAGCATTTCCACATTACTCAGAGAATTTTTATTTTCAGTGATAGATTTTTAGCGCAATTCAAGTTGAAGAAAAGTGGTTTCGTGAAAATCGCAGAAAATTTTTTTTTCAGAAACTCCGGGGTGCCTGGAGGTCGCGGTGCACCACGCGACAGTTGTATTCCAAAACTGAGTCACTCAGATCACACGAGTACCCAAGCATGCTTGAAACTCATTCAAATGCAAGTGCTTCTTTCTGTTGTCTTGATTGTTTCCCACTCATTCCTTTTGGTTTGGGGAACATGTCAAAATCCCATGCCCAGAGAACTTCAGGTAGAGCTCGCGGAAATGCTCAGTGGACAACCCAGGCAGGGTAAGGATCAGTATTTCCACACTACTCAGAGAATTTTTATTTTCAGTGATGGATTTTTAGCCCAATTCAAGTTCAAGAAAAGTGGTTTCGTGAAAATCGCAGAAAATTTTTTTTCAAAAACTCCGGGGTGCCTGGAGGTCGCGGTGCACCACGCGACAGTTGTATTCCAAAACTGAGTCACTCAGATCACACGAGTACCCAAGCATGCTTGAAACTCATTCAAATGCAAGTGCTTCTTTCTGTTGTCTTGATTGTTTCCCACTCATTCCTTTTGGTTTGGGGAACATGTCAAAATCCCATGCCCAGAGAACTTCAGGTAGAGCTCGCGGAAATGCTCAGTGGACAACCCAGGTAGGGTAAGGATCAGCATTTCCACACTACTCAGAGAATTTTTATTTTCAGGGATGGATTTTTAGCCCAATTCAAGTTGATGAAAAGTGGTTTCGTGAAAATTGCAGAAAAATTTTTTCAGAAACTCTGGGGTGCCTTGAGGTCGCGATGCACCACGCGACAGTTGTATTCCAAAACTGAGTCACTCAGATCACACGAGTACCCAAGCATGCTTGAAACTCATTCAAATGCAAGTGCTTCTATCTGTTGTCTTGATTGTTTCCCACTCATTCCTTTTGGTTTGGGGAACATGTCAAAATCCCATGCCCAGAGAACTTCAGGTAGAGCTTGCGGAAATGCTCAGTCGACAACCCAGGCAGGGTAAGGATCAGTATTTCCACACTACTCAGAGAATTAATATTTTCAGGGATGGATTTTTAGCCCAATTCAAGTTGAAGAAAAGTGGTTTCGTGAAAATCGCTGAAAATTTTTTTTCAGAAACTCCGGGGTGCCTGGATGTCGCGGTGCACCACGCAACAGTTGTGTTCCTAAACTGAGTCACTCAGATCACACGAGTACCCAAGCATGTTTGAAACTCATTCAAATGCAAGTGCGTCTATCCGTTGTCTTGATTGTTTCCCACTCATTTCTTTTGGTTTGGGTAACAAGTCAAAATCCCATGCCCAGAAAACTTTAACTAGAGTTCGCGTAAATGCTCAGTGGACATCCCAGGTAGGGTAAGGATCAGCATTTCCACACCATTCAAAGAATTTTTATTTTCAAGGATGCATTTTTAGCCCAATTCAAGTTGAAGAAAAGTGGTTTCGTGAAAATCGCTGAAAATTTTTTTTCAGAAACTCCGGGGTGCCTGGATGTCGCGGTGCACCATGCGACAGTTGTATTCCAAAACTGAGTCACTCAGATCACACGAGTACCCAAGCATACTTAAAACCCATTCAAATGCAAGTGCGTCTATCCGATGTCTTGATTGTTTCCCACTCATTCCTTGTGGTTTGGGTAACATGTCAAAATCCCATGCCCAGAGAACTTCAACTAGAGTTCGCGGAAATGCTCAGTAGACATCCCAGGTAGGGTAAGGATCAGCATTTACACAGCACTCAGAGAATTTTTATTTTCATGGATAGATCAATGAAATAAGACTGCTCTACTTTTTTTGTTGACATTTTTAAATATTTAAGTATATTCAGCACCAAGATATAGCTTTCTGGTTCTCTCACCTGTCTTCCTGGCTGCCAGACTCAAGAATACAAACTGTGCACAGACTGTTTTTTTTTTTAAATCAGCAAGACACTAACTTCTGGCATAGTTGCTGAGCTCCAATACAAAGCACTCTTCTCTGCACCAGGACTATCCCACCATAGAGCAAGAAGTTGCCAATTTGGACTACAGACCAGTGCATCCAGCTCAATCTTCTCAGTGGTACATTTAATTAATCAAGAACATTTCACCAACAGAACTTCGAGTACAAAACTTCTTTATTCGCATTATAATTCTCATGAGTGTAACTATTATTTCAAGCATAATGTTTAGTTTATGGTAGTACATGCATATTTACTTGTATCTTGTAGACAAACCTTAATCTAGGAAATTGGAGTGGAACAGGAAGGGTGTGGTTAAACCCAAAATCCTAATAGCCTGTCCTCTAGAATAATGAGTAGAGGAACCACTAAGGAGGGGGAAAATTGGTTACTCTAGGGAAACAGTAATTAAAAGGAGGAGCTAATGTCAACCCTGGAGGTTTTTTTTGGTGCCCCTAAACCCAGGAACAGAAAAGCCAAGCATGCTCACTCTTTGCAAAGCAATATTACCTAAAATGCTCTTGAGGAAATATTACCAATTCACGCTAATTAAACATAGAACCTAAACTATAAATACCACCACTGCTTCTCAGCAGTGTCCATGTTCAGAGCATCAGAGCGGGCATAGAAATGGTGTAGCTCGTCCGGCAGGGATTTGTTGTTCGTGTCGATCTCCTGGCTGCAGCCCTTGTAGTCTGTGATTGACTGTAATCCCTACCACAGCCTCCGGGTGTCAGAGTGCGTTTCAAGCCGCACTCTGTAGCTCAGTTTAGCGTGTGTTATGGCTTCTTCTAATGCATACCGTGATTCCCTGTACAGCTCTTTGTCCCCCCGATTTTTGTTTTCAGGTTAAAGTATGGGTCCCAAAAGAACTTGTGATGAATTAGTAGCCTAGAACTCCTTACTCATTTCCACATAATTTGACTTCCCAATTGTTGACGTATCCATAATCCCACCTCCTTTCTTAAAAAAAAGACAGAGGAGGGCATCAACATTATTCACAACCCTAACCTTAAACACAGCCTGTAGACAGACCTGAATCTGTCTAACTGGAGTGAAAAAGGAAGGGTGTGGTGTAACTCTAATCCTAGAACTAGGAAACAAGCAGTACACCTTGGCAAACAATAGGGACACACTTCTCAGAAAAGATAGACAATTGATCCCGTTAGGGAAATTGCAGTGCAACAGCATCTTAACACAGACAACACAGCCACAGTGCAACGAATGATACAGTAATAATAATACAATACATACAATACTATCAGTACAGTGAGAAGTGTACTAAGAAGAGTTACTCACAGTCCAGAACACACAAAGAACAGAACAGTACACAAAAGAGTCGTATTGCACAATATGAATATAAATATAAATGTATTGGACAGGTCCCTGGCATATATTGCACAAAAACGGTTGTAAACGGGAAAAGAAAAAGAACAGGTATCAGTTTACTGTTCTGTCCAGAAACCGGTCACTGTCAATGTTGCCTCTGTACAGACGCAAGTTGGATGTGTTATACAGTCTTATGGCAGAAGGCAAGAATGTCCTCCTGTAGCGCTCCCTGTCACACCGTGGATGAATCACCCTGTTGCTGAATGTGCTCTTCATATCTACAAGCATGTCATAGAGGGGATGGGAGACGTTGTCCATGATGGCCTCTAGTTTGGACACCATTCTCCTCTCAGCCACTACCTCCAGGGGGTCCAGGCCAGACCCAATGACAGAGCTTGCTCTCCTGATGAGCTTGTTCAGCCTGTTGGAATCCACTGCTCTAATCCCAGAGCCCCAGCATACCACCGTGTAGAAAATGGTGCTCGCCACCACCAACTGATAGAACATGTGTAGCATCTTACTACATACATTGAAGGACCTGAGCCTCCTCAAGAAGTAGAGTCGGCTCTGTCCCTTCTTATAGATGGCCTCGATGTTCTTAGACCATTCCAGTCTATCGTCGATGTGCACTCCCAGGTACTTGTACGAGTCCACCATCTCCATAGTACTCCCATGGATGTAGACAGGAGTAGGTTTGACCTTTTTCCTCCTGAAATCTATCACCAGTTCCTTCATCTTTGTTACATACAATTGCAGGTGGTTCTCCCCACACCACTCCACAAAGCTTCTGACCAGTCCTCTGTACTCTTCCTCCTGCCCACCCTTGATACATCCCACAATTGCAGAGTCATCTGCAAACTTCTGCAGGTGGCATGACCTTGAGTTGTATTTAAAGAGTGAAGTATGGAGGGTGAAGAGGAACGGAGAAAGAACTGTCCCCTGAGGAGCCCCTGTGTTACTTACTGCCTGTTCAGACACACAGTTCTGAAGTCTCACAGACTGTGGTCTGCCTGTCAGATAGTCAGTGATCCATGAGATCATGGAGGCACCGACTTGCATCTCCTCCAGTTTCCTCCTTAGAAGTAAGGGCTGGATAGTATTGAAGGCACTGGAGAAGTCGAAAAACATAATCCTTACGGTGTTCCCAGCCTTGTCCAGGTGTGAGTAGGCCCTTTGCAGCATGTAGATGACTGCATCCTCCATACCAACACTGGGCTGGTAGGCGGACTGTAGGGTGTTCAGTGATGCGCTAACCAGGGGGTCTCAGGTGGGATAAGACCAGCCTCTCCAGTGTCTTCATGACGTGAGAAGTCAGTGCAACTGGTCTGTAGTCATTGAGGACAGTGGGGCGCCCTTTCTTTGGTACCGGGACTGGGCATGATGTCTTCCAGAGAACAGGGACTTCCTCCAAGCGCAGGCTCAGGTTGAACAGTCGCTGGAGCACTCCGCTCAGCTGATCAGCACAAGCCCTCAGAACTCTGGAGCAGACGTCATCTGGTCCTGTGGCCTTACCCTGGTGCAGCCTCTTCAGCTCCCTCTTCACCTGGTCAGCCGTGATGGTCAGCCTGGCCTGGGGGATGGTGCTCATAGCTGGTTCAGTGCTGCAGGTGTTAATGGCGGAGGTGTTGGAGAGTGGCAGATGTGGGGGATGGGAGGGTGATTAGCTGTTGGGGATTGTAGCTGTAGGCGGCCATGATTGTGGGGGGATGGAGGAGGTGTTGGGCAGTCGCAGCTGTAAAGGGTTAGGGAGCGTGTGGCTGTGGGGACCTTGTTCAGAGAAAAGGAGAAAGGCCTGTAGTATCCTCTAACGAGGCACCAGTAAGGTGGGGTTGAGCATTTACTGGGACAATTCTTAATTGTAGCAGTAAGTCACAAAATGATTCTTTTCATGGTATTAGAATCCAGCCTTGCGGGATAACTCAAACAATGCACACACACACACATGGTTACTAATACACGAGAATACATTTTTTAATACATAAAATGTGCATATAAACATAACAGATCTTATTGAGAGGGTTAGCAGAATGCAAGATGTATATATTCAAATCACAAAGAGTTACACATACCAAGAGGACATACATTCAGTATATCATTCATTTAGACCGTTTCTTTAATGAACTTTGTTATAACTTCTACGCTAGATACTCAAAACAAGTACATAACTCTTAGGAATTCAATTGATATTAACTGGTTGGGATAACAATTGAATTCTCGAGCTGTAATGCAGAAAGTTGAATACTCATCCAATCTGTGGGGATTCAGATCTCCCGCGGACAAAGAAGCAAAGGCAGACTTGTTGTTGTCCAATCCGCGCTCTCTGTCTCGGTGCCAAGCAGTATGGTTGCGGCGTGGTTAGTTAGCTAGTTAGTGTTGGCTGAAACTAGCAAGAGTTTGTGCACAAGAGAAAAGTGACTGGGTCGCAGCAGGTCAGGAAGAAGACTGGTTCATTCCTGATCAAGCACTAGTCCTGAATCCTTAGCTGTCCACAGTTCCAACCTGTTCACAAGGCTTGCTGCTGATGCTAACCTCGGGTGGATCCTTTGGTTACACACTAGCAACCTCTGTCCTCGTCTCTTAGAACAAAGGAAAGTCCTACACTTGGACACACTGGCCGTTACGTGGTGGTCCGGGCTGAGTCTGAGGATGTTCAGGTGGAGCCCTGAGGCTGAAATCCAGCAGGCGCGCTGCGAGAATGTTCTGCATTTGGAAAGTGTTCTGCCCTTCCCCACTGTTCTGCCCTGCGGGCCATCCTGCCCTTCAGAGTGTCTTCCCAGGAGCTCTGTGTTGCCTGTTTTTACCTTGAGAACTGCAGATCGTTCATTGGTTGAATTGGGCATCAGAGACCCACGTGGGGTTAACCTGCCCTACCAGTTCCTGATTGGCTGATGATGAGTAACCATGCCCTCTGACCTTAGGGTCGTAAACCAAATTTGAATCAGACTCTCCCTTGGAATCTCAGACTTTTAGGCGCCAGAATTGAGATTATTAAGGTTGCTGGAGAATCTCAGGAATTGGGGAGCTGTTCCTAATCAGGACACTCTATCAGCTAGGGAAACACCTTAATTGTGAACTGTATCAGGCACCACTGAGATGAAGGAGAGAGGGACTGGCAAGGGAGCAGAAAACTTAATTCCTGTATTTTAATAAGCCTCGCCGCTACAGGCCTGAGCAAAAGAAAGAAGGGTTTCTGGGTGCCCTAATCCAAACAGCTTCTAAAACCTATACAAACAAAAGCAAGCAGCGGTATCACCCTGCAACTCCCAGCTGGCAGCCCACTGAAGGTCAGCAGGTGTGAGCCTGGTCAGTAGCTGGATGAGAGACTTCCTGGGAAAAACTAAGGCTGCTGCTGGAAGAGGTGTTAGTGGGGCCAGCAGGGGACACTTACCCTGAAGTCTGTGTGTCTCCTAAAGTCCCAGTATAGTGATGAGGACAGTATACTGTAAAAAGGTGCTGTCCTTTGGATGAGATGTAAAACTGAGGTCCTGACTCTCTGTGGTCATCTAAAGTCCCAGGGCATTTCTTGAATTGAATAAGGGTGTAACCCCGGCCTCCTGGCCAAACATCTTATTGCCCTTTATCAATCATTGGCTCCTAATAGGAATCCCCATCTATGAATTGGCTTCATTATTCTGCTCTCCTCCTCACTAATAGCATACTAATGAGCATACCGGCGAGCTATGGCTGCATCCTGGTGGAGCTGCACACTAGTGGTGGGGGTAAGTTTCTATTACCTGTAAACTGCTTTGAGTGGAGTGTCCAAAAAAGTGCTATATACGAAACAAGTAATAGGTTTATTCCATGATGAAAAGAGAAGAAAGAAAAGACGTTTCGGCTGTGGAGCCTTCTATGGGTGTAAGCTTTGTGTTTTCTTTCTTCTCTTTTCAGCATGGAATAAACTTATTACTTGTTCCTTTGCAGCCTATGCATGCTGACACAGCTACATACCTGAATTATTATTATTAAAAACACAATGGAAGAAATTAAGGAGAACAAAAAGATTATCTAGGGATATTCAACATTGTCCATAATGCAACAGGGGAAATGCCAGTTTCCTCCCTCCAAAAAACAAAACAAAACAAAGAACTAAAGACTAAACATACACCACAACACAACAAAACAGTTTAGGGCCACTTTTTCAATTCCTTGCCTAACAAGTCATAGAATTGGAGCACCTGTTTGTTCCATGAAATCTTAACACTTCCTGTCTGAATGAGGTTTGCTGTGAATGGGGCATTGTCAAGATTCTTTACTTGATGGTACTGTCTGTAGGTAGTGGAGTAAATGCAGGCACTTCTGTCTTGTGCTCTTGCATTGCTGTATGTAATAGCAGCTTGAACTGGATGTAGTGAACCCAAAGCTTGGGTTGCTCTTCATCTTCACTTCATTGGATATGAAATTTGAACATGAGGCACATCTTTATACAAAGGGTGAAGGGAATGTGGAACAAATTACACAGATGTTGAATATGATGTCTTGGTTTTGAAGTAAGATGTGAAGATGGGGTTAATTTTAAGTCCTTTCTGCGTGAAGATTAGACTTCTAAGGCTGGAGTTTATGGCAGGAAGGGGGTTAACTGATAAGGATTCCAGATGGTGAATTACTGATCAAGGAAGGGGGTTTTCGAGGTCTCATTCCTTGCCTGTGAACAGTGCGTTGTAAGTCCTCTCTAAAGACTCTGAGAGGCATTTAGATCTGGAGGTGACAGAAACCTTAGCTGAATGAGTGCAGGAATGCACAGGTTTTTCAAGTGAAAGCATCCCCCTATTGTATGAGCTGTTACCTCACACACGACAAAATAACTCTTAAAGAAATCGATCATGTGTGCTAACTGATGGTCTGAGAAAGTAGTGTAAGGGTCCATTTATATATCGGAAAAGTGTAAGTTGACAGAGAAGAAGGCGAAAAATATGGGAAAAGCTGAGTTTGTCAGAGGGAGTTTGGGGCGAAGACGCCTGTAAAGAAAGCATATGAGTATTGATTGGCAAAAGCACAAGGATGTAGCTCCCACCCTGGTGCACGGCCGGCACCAGTGGTGGCAGATACATGAGGAAAAAAAAAGAAAGAGAAATTGGAATGTGATTACTTAAAAGTGTGTTTACGGGAGAAAAAACCCCCGAAAGAAAATATACTTTACTCGCTACAAAGAGTATGAACAAAAGCAAAAAGAGGCTGTGCAGGAGGATTGAAAGCTGAAAAAGGGGTACAGACTGTCAGACGGTGTTTGGTCTGAGCAGTGGTGAAGAAAAGCAGACGGATAATAAGCGATGTCGAGTTTAATGAGAAGTTACGCTGTTAAAAGGAAAAAGGATTCATGTAGAAGTGAAACAAAATACAGCACATTGTAGTACGAAGAGAAAAAATATATATTCTCGATGTGTATGTGTGTTTTAGGAATTTGTGTGCCGGCATGTATGTGTGTAGCTGTGAGTTTTGGTATACTAAATGACGGTGCGAGTGTGTTTAGCCAGCCGGACTGGCTAGAGCCGTAACTAAAGAGATTGGAAAATATGAGAGTGTCTGAAACGTATAAGTACAGTACAGGTGGACTTAAAAAGGAGTTAGATAAACAGTTTTTGTATTTATATACAATTAGTTGTAATAGGTGAACCAAAGTTGAATTTATTTGAATGGCTTGAAACCAGATACTTCAGAAGAATGCAGGATGAAGGAAGCAGGGACCTGCCCTGTGGTTCAACTGACAGGGAGGAACAGTGAAAAATTTATCACCCAGCTAAGAGCTCTGTCTGGGGAGAATAAACAGTCTTGTGAGAGATCTGTTTACCTGAAGATTAGATCCTGTAAATCCCTTGTAGCCTCTCTATGTCTGTCCCAGTCCAGTGTGTAAAAGGAGTTAAACCTAAAATGTACTGTTAATGGTGTGTTGGTTTCTCTGTTAGGGGATACTGGAGCACGACTGTCATGCTTGTCTCACTTCACAGTGTGCTATAGAGTAATGTATATGGGGAGACGGCAGGAGTCCACAGGAGAATTGGGGCAGCAAGTTTGACTTGCTGAGTACCAGATTTTAACATTCACGTGCACTTATCACGCGAATGTGGGTGGTTTTATCCCAGATCTATTGGATTGAGATATTATGCAGCATTACAAGGAATGACTACCCAGAACAGGGTATCACGTGGCTTCAACTGACTGTGATCACTCAGTATGTTGATGGTATTCTGAGTGCTTCCCCTGACGAGGAAACCCACAAGTCTGAGTTGCTTCAGGTTTAGACTGTCTAATATTAAGCAGATATGATAAGGCCCTTTTGTGTCTAGCATTGTGTAATTTTAAAGGGCCTGGGTGTGATGTTTTTACGGGGTGAGCACAACTTTTAACAGATCTACTTAAGGGGGGAGTGCAGTACAAGGACAAGATTGCCTTGGTTCCAGCAGCAAAAGCCGCCTGTAATAATTTGAAACAAGCTCTCTTACAGGTGCTGAGACTGGGGTTTCCTCAGATCGATCAACCATTCCTTTGTATGTACTGTAAGTGTGGAAAAAGGGTTCTGGGCAGCTGTGCTTACGCAGGAGCACGGAGGTAGGCACTATTATACCATTAGATGCTGTAGCCAAAAGGTGGGGGACCGTGAAAATTTAAGAAAATGTAATACTGTTTACTGATGGGTCCTCTCTGATGCACGAGGGAGAACAGAGAACAGGCTGAGCTGTTACAACAGAATTCGAGGTGCTAACGATCGGAAAATGCCCCTCTGCTGCCTCAGCGCAGCAAGCCAGTTTAGAGCCCTGATGGAAGATTGTAAAAAGAAAGATGTTAAAGGTTTACTGTATATGCATATAATGTATGTATTTGTTGCATGTAGGCCACAATTCTGGATGGCTATGGAGAAATAGGATTCTCTCAAAACGGCAGGGACTCCAGTTAAGAATACTGGGCTTGTCTCTGAACTGATTTGTAGTTTTGCAGCTGCCGACTGAAGTAGCTGTAGTAAGGTGTAAATAACACAATAAAAGAATTCCAGTAACTCAAGGTAACAACTGAGCAGATGCAGATGCCAGACGAGCGGCACCGGGAGAGCAGGAGTCTGAGACTCCTGTGAAACCTCTATTGGGGAAAAGGGAGAATTCAGTTTGGGGCCTTTAATAGATGTTTAATAGTGGTTAGAAAAAAACGTGTAAAGAATGTGGGGTTGTATGATGATGGGGTGTGGGCTGGCGGATACCCAGGTGTATGACAAAGATGATCCCGTGGTGCGGACTGCCCTGCCCCTTGGATACTGATCTTGGGGCATACTACACTGGGAAAGTGTGCCAGGTTGTAATCGCCTCACTAGGGGTAAGTTGGAAGTCACATTGCCACCATCACCCACAGTCTGAAAGACCAACTAAGGAAATATCAACTGAAGGAACACCGTGGGTAGATGCTCTACCTGCGGTCCTGGGCAGTTTGCGGGCTGGAGCAAACGGAACTGTGAGACTGAGCCCATTTGAGATCATCACAGGCAGCCAAAGAAACTCCCTGGAGGCCAAGTTTGGCTAATGGACTGTTGAATTTACTAACTATTACAGTATTGTAGGTTTGTTAACTAAAGCTGTGCACAGGGCTCATGAACAGGTGATGGACGCTTGGGGACCTCCAGTAGATGGGAGACACGACCGGATGCCTGGCGAGTGGGTGTAGGTGAAGAAGAGATACCCTGCCAGACGCTGCAATCCTGCTGGGAGGGACCATATCAAGTGCCACTAACTACTGACCGTGCCATCTGAGTGACAGGACGAGATCAGCACCAGAGACTGAGTGAACAGAAAGAAGGATGTTGTTACCGTTTCTGTGTCTGATGCTTCCTAAGGTGGACCAACAGTGTGCTTGTTAGGCTTGAGGAGCATTACTGGGGATATGGTATCAATACATTCTGGGTGTTGGCATATCTATCAGCCAAAAAATGATAATCAGAGTTGGGTCAATATTGCTATTCCAAGATCCTGACCATAGATCTCCACATGGCTGAGGTCTGAGTTTGGGTCCTGGGGTAGGACTTTATTTATTTGTAGGATTAGGATTGTTTTATGTCCCCCCCCCCCTTTCCCACTCCGATGGCAGGCGGAGCGACGTGCAGGTTGGAGTATTTCCCGGTCGCAGTTAATGGCAACCTCAGCTCAAAGATTTGGTTCAAACCACCAAATGGAGAATGGTGTGCCAACAAGCAGACCCTGCTGATGCGGGATTAACGCTAGGAAAGAGAGAGAGAGGATTGTTTTATGTGTATAAATGTAACTATCACTTGTACGAAAACATCAATCACATCTTGTTGTAACCGTGGAACGCATGTCATAGCAATACATGCCTGTTCACCTAGAAAGGAAAAATCTGCCCTGACATTGTATGTGTAAAAAATAGGCAATACTGACGTATGCCATATTTTATAAGGGGAGAATGAAGTAAGATGTGAAGACGGGGTTAATTTTAAGTCCATTCTGCATGAAGATTAGACTTCTAAGGCTGGAGTTTATGGCAGGAAGGGGGTTAACTGATAAGGATTCCAGATGCAGCTATGAGAGCTAGGGAACCCTCTGGAGACTAATCCCTGACCATTTGGCCAAAAAGCTGTAAACTGGTCAAACACATGACCTCCCCCCTTTACCATAATAACGAATGACGAATCAGAGCAGCAAGGAAGAACTATATAAACCTAAAGTTTGTACCGGCACTTTGAACAATACTTCAGTTTTGTTGTTTCTTGCGGCAAACAAGACTTCGGCTTTATTGTTCCTTGCATGCAATAAACTCATTTGTTTAACTTCATCTCGGGATCCAGAACCTTAACAGTTTCTTTAAAGAAACACCTACATTGGTTAAATTGTAAATTTTAAGCCAATTCTTATGTTCTTAAAACCAGAAACAAACATGGCACTCCAATGTCAGGGATGAACTACCCTGCTGTAGTAGAACCACAGCAAGAATCATTCTTTTATCCTGAAAAATATTTACTGGAATATATAAAAGAAGTTAAAAAAAACTTACAATCAAATGTTTATTTTGAATAAATATTTCAACACAGTTTTAACAAAAGTAATCCCATTCTGTTGCAGCAGATCCCTTTGAAAATACTAGTTTCTCCAACTTAAAATAATTCACTCATTAGAAAAGGTTGTCTCGACACATGCACAAACATAAAGCATATTGAAAGAAGGTATGTGCTTACATCACTAAATATCCACACGTTCACAAAGGAACTTCACCTCATTCTGAATGTACGACACTCCTGTTGAGTTGTGAACACAGCAACACTGCAATGCGTGTAATGTTATCAGGGTCATCTGTGATTTTTAATGAGTCTCACAAATCCAGTCCCTGGTGTGAAAAGCGAAGTGGAAAAAATGACAGAATGGTGTCATTTTATTTTGGTACGTTGATTGCAGATGTAGACTGAAGGTCAACTGCTTGACTGACCTTTACAGCATCTTTAATAATAGACAGTATATACTACAAACAAAAAGGCTTGTCACACTTTTTTAAAACAACAATGTATATAGATGTTTGAGTACTGGATGAGTATCGTGCTGAAAGCATCTTTACTGTTATCGACTGCTTTCCCTTTTTAATGTGACAAAGAATCACTGGCTGCTCTGAACTCTCTGTACTTACATTTAGAGCATTTAATCTGTTGTCACTTCATTAGTGTTTTTTAAATCAATATAAATCCCAACAAAATAAAACCCTTTTATGCAGTTTGATTTTCTACTGTTTTTTTAAAAAAATACAATACAAACATGAGGCCATAATCTTCATGAAAACATTGCCAGGTGCTATGTTTAAATTAAGAGTGGTTTCACATGTCAATTTGTTTTTAAATGTTTCTCTGCTTTTAAAATAAAAACAGGAGAAATTCCATTTGTAAATAAGAAGGAGCTAAAGGATATTCCAACTTGAATTGCAAAACCATGTTTATACCAAATAATGTGGCCTCAAAAAAAGAATGAAAGGATGAAAGGTTTTTTACCAGTGAAACCCCAGAAGCCTTATTTTGAGATCCAAGCAATGGAAATGTTAGGGTGTGCACCCACATTCCAGAACAGGCCTTGTACAGATCCTGAGGGCAGACAGTCAGCCTAGAGAGTCCTCTGTGACCCAGAACTCTCACTTGGTCTTCTCTTCTCTTGGCTGCAGCTTTTCTGTGCTCCTATCCTTAGTCTCGGTGTCAGAGGCCGAGTCCGAGTCCGAGCCCTGCTGCTGTTTCTGCCACATGTCACAGTACAGTCCTCCTTTAGCAATCAACTCGTCGTGTCTGAAAAAGGCAAAAAGACATTTAGGCAACAGTTACAACACAGAGGGACATGGACATTCACAGAACCCTATCTTCTTACAGTTAACAGCCTACAGATAGGGATGATATGGAAGTGGTACAAAACTAACAAAAATAGAGTGGGCACAAACTTGTTTGTATCTAGTACAAATTAGCTTTACATGCTTCATGATATAAATGCCATGGGTGTGGAAGTTTTGTGGTAAAAATAAGGTAAGAATAAAATGTTGAGTTAAGCACAGATCTATCCATTCATATTGCCTCCTGCTTGTAGTCCTTACTCTTTGAAGCACTGCTTGATGAATTCCAGTTTCAATCACCTTAGCATTGCTTTTCAGGGAGAGAACCTCACAAATCACATGTGCTGGGTTGGTCACCTCTGCAGCGAAGTGAGCCACTGTACCGTGTACCCAGCACAGGGCAGAGGGAATTTCTAACTCCTCTTTTCTGGGGTTGATGGGGATCTTTGGGCTTACAATGCCAGATGGTAAACCTGAGGTAATGTCCATGATAAAAGCCCAATCTGCAATTAGGGAGGTGCTGGTTTACCTACAGAAGAGATGTGAAGTAGCCAAAACAAATACAATACTTAACAAAAGCAAAGAAATTCCCTTCAATATATCAGACAGAATCTCAGCTGAAAAGAAAACAATGAAGCAGCAGCCATGACCACGCTTTGCTAGAGAGCTGAGGAAACAGGGCTCAGACTCCCTTGTTACATCAAGAAGTGTTTCTTAATGACAAATCGTCCTTTTGCAAATTTACCACAATAAGTTACATAAATAAACCACACACATCCCCTCTTTCAGCAACAGTGTGCTTTATCTGACCAGGCGCCTCTCTGTCTAGCCCTCCCCGAATTAGGGAAGCAACCAATCGTCCAATTACCTATTCTCAATTTATTCCCTAGATGCCACTCCAGAAGCTCTCCGACATTGAGCCCTCTTAGAGGATCAGCTCCCCGCACATCAGTCTGACCACAGACGGCGATCCTCATGCTTTGCCTAGGAGTGCCTGCTTCTCCTCCAGGTCCCGACGAAGACTTCGCTTCCCAAACCTGGGAGCGCTTCCAGACACTCCAAGTGGCTTGGCTCAGCCGGCCTATTCGGAGCCATTTTTCCCAGTCCAGGACTCGGCCTTCCCTCCCCTTCCTGTGCCTTTGGCTGCCCTTGGCAAGCTTCGGCTGAGCCTCCTCTAAAAGACCCAAAAGCTCACGCGCTTGGTTTCTGGCCACGAACTCTCCGCTGCCGCGCTGTAGCCTTAAGCCTACGGATTCAGCCTGTACTCCTCCGCCGCTGTCTGCAGCGCCTTACTAAATCATAACAATATATATGTAGTTTAATTTTTTCTTAATAAGGAATACTCTGGGAGCAGTGTTGGAATAATGAGTATGTTCATGTCAGTGTAAAGAATGGAAGGGGTGACCAGCTTCTTTCCAAGTCACAAGAGGGCGCTGTGGAAGCAAACCAGCAGCCTTCTTTAGGAAGGGTTAGAAATGGTACTTCTGCTTCTATCCATCCATTTTATAACCACCTGATCCGATACAGGGCTGTGAGGAAGCCAGAGTCTATCTAGGCAAACGACAGGCGAGGCAGGATACACACTGAACAGATATCAGTCGATTGCAGGACACACAGACACACTCACACTAGGAGGAAATTTCCCAGAAGCCAATTAACCTACCAGCATGTCTTTGGACTGTTTGGACTGAGGGTAACACACAATCTCCACACAGAGTGGACCCCAGGACCACAAATGAGCCCAGGGCCCCAGCACTGCAAGGCAGCAATGCTAACCAATATGCCACCATCCCACCGCAATATTAAAATAAAATTACATCTTGTCCTTTTTTAAACCAAATTCATTGGCAGAATTCTGTTATAACCTTATAACCAGGGTATGTTGCTGAGAGGTTCACATTGTTACTATGTTTAGACAAGAATTTTTAAAATGAATAGTCCATTCTTTAAGAAATTAAAATCTTCTAGTAGTGAGAAAACATAATTTAATAAAAATGCAACGTGATGAGATCAAATTGATTGAACAATTTGTGAGTACAGAAAATTTGTGAGGGTTAAGTACCTCTTAGGAAATCTCCAAAAATGGTAAATTCACAAATACAGGACTCAATACCTTATGGGGTAAATAGGGTGTGGTTCCATAGCTTCTTAAACTTAGATTCTGTAGTAATATGTTTGTTAAAATTGTTAACAGTTTCAGTTAGTGTTAGTATTTACTGGTAGTATTTTTAATGAAAATGGACATTCTGGTGAGTAAAATGTTGGTTTTGAGAAACAGAAGGGATGTGAATTAGTTGTGCACATTTGTTGGTAGTTGACAAGCATGGAGTCTCAGTTTGTATCTATTACAATGGTATATGATCCTGTTTGCATGAACAGTGTATCTGAGCACTGTTTCCAGGTGTTTTACTATATTATATATACTCACAGCCCGGATAAGAATGTTAATATATGGCCCACAGCCACCATCCATGCCAGGCACCTTTCGCCATAAGAGCAGCCTCTGCATCACCAGTAACAATATATATCCAATAAACCTTCAATTTCATGTATCTGAATCACATCAAATGAAGACACACATTTCCGCTGCCACCTTGGTGCTCAAAAAAAAGAATATTAGCTTATTCACGTTGATCACTGAATGGAGATCATTCCCATACACAAGTGTATTTTTTTTCATTTGTCTCAGTGGACTGTTTTCTCAGCAGGAAGCTCTGAAGTAGAAATCACCTGGTTTTTAGTGGGTCTACTCACCTGCCACGTTCTGCTATCTGGCCTTCATGAAGCACAAGGATCTGGTCAGCACTGATGATGGTCGATAGCCTGAAAACACACACACGTGTTTTAATACTGAAAAATATCATTCTTTTCTACACACGTTTTGAGTATATTAATTTTTTAAATGATTATAAACATCTGCAACCTGATTCTGTTAAAGGAAAAGAAGGCACAAGGACACAACTAAATACTCTAGCCCTTCAAATCTACAGGCCAGATTTTAAAACAGAAGTGTAAGTACCTGTAGTTCTCTTGCTTCTATAGCTAAAAACGTATGAAACAAGCAAAGTTTAATTCCACACTGAAAAGTAGAAAGAAAACAAAGTCTCGATGTGGATCCTACTTTAGGCACCTTTAGGTTTTGATTCTACAGCCGAGAAGTGTTTTTTCTTTTTTCTGCTATTCAGAAAATAGCAGAAAAAAGAAAACTTTCCTTTATAGCTTGAACACTACATGGAAAACTGTTAGTCTCCATTCAGTGAAGCACTGATACCTACCTATGTGCAACTACAATAGTTGTCCTATTAGTACACACTTTAGCGAGGGATGCTTGGATATTTCGCTCGGTCTTGGTGTCCAAGGCTGAAGTGGCCTGGGAAGCAACAACAAAACAAGAACAGCATCAAAAGGCAGTTTTCCCAGAAAAAACAACCAGTTAATAAGACAGAGGGGCCTGTAGGCTCTAAACACATTTTTGACCCAAGTATTCAAAAGCCAGTTAAGGTTAATGTTGGTGGCTGCATCCTCTCCATCAGCCCAGCAGGTCCTTCTTCTCAGGCAGCGCCTCCGTCTCTGTCAAGGAGTACAGGTGTGCGAGTCTGCCTGCGGCTTGAAGCACACTGTGCCTCTCTTGTGAGTGTGTCCTTTACTACCTCTGTGTCATCATATATCTCTCATTAGTACTCCTTCACCCACACAGGTCCTCAGTCCTTTCATGACCTCCTCTGAGGCCATTCACCAGCAGGCTGACCAGCTCGTGCCCATGCACCGCTGCCTTTCCTCACACTACTCAGAGCTTCCAGTACATTTCTCTTGCCCAAACCTCGCAGTCTCACTCATGTCACAGCTTCTCGTCCCACTCCCTCATACCCACACCTTGCTCCTTAACACTCATAAGCACCTCAGACCTCACTGCTTCATCACATGCCTAGACCAGTCAGAAGTTAGGCAGACCTCTTTCACCGCTCCATACATTATATTCTAGAGAGAGGGTCCCTCTACTACCCCCGCTTTCTGAACTCCACTTACACAATTAAAAAACTCTCATACTGCTGACATATTACAGATACTGTGTTCTGGCAGACACTCTGCCCAATCAGGCTGTTTCTTTAAACACCAGAATTTATAATCCTCAGTGGTTCCTGCTATTACTTGTCCCCTTTCCTGGCGAGTACACACACACACACAAACCACTCCTGCTGCGCTGCACCAGCCTGCTAGGAGGACATATAACACTCGCACCAACACCTCACTCACTCTGCTTGGCAAATTCTTCTGCCTTGACCATTGCTGGATAGATTACACCTACCCTACATAACATGGAGGCTACAGTCTTGCTCCTTCTCCATTCTGAACTCCTTAGTGTTTCTCCTCTCACTGACGTATACAGCCTTTGATCATAAGATCAGCCTAGATGCCTCCCTGAAAATTTTACCCCATATTTTGTCACAGGGTCTCAGCTGAATGCCACGATCATCTTCCGCCCTCTAGAGGGCGCTCCTACCCTTTTGTATTCCAGTTAGTTTTAGTTCTTACACCTATGTCGTGTTACCATTTTTATTATTTAAGCCTGGCATCTCTGCTATTCTGGGCTCAGTATTGGAAGACGGACGCTCAGAGGCCCTCCTAGCATCGTCGCCCACGTCTGCGGCTTGAGGGCACAGGCTTCAGAATGGCGTCCTGACCATCTGAGTCCGGGGCTCGGAGCGCCTTGCTCCATTATGGTTTTATCTTCTATGTTCCTGGATCCCTTTTCCCTGTGTTTGTCTGGATGGATCTCCCAGTACCTGGACCTTGGACTGCACCCTGATTCCCCTTGTTGGACTTCCTTCTGGGCTAGTTTGCTACGTCCCCCGAGCACCGGATCACTGCCGTCACCGCCCCCCATCTGTCATCCGTCCTGATCCACGGCATGTCTTCCCTTTTGACCTTCTCCAGCCACTTCCAGATTATCTGCATAGGGTCTTTACTGACTCCCGTGACACTGAATAATTGCTTTGGTCTTTTATTAAAAAGTGGATCGAGATTATGTGTTGTGAGAAGTGCTATATAAAATTAAAAACATATTACAGCATGTTATTTAGACCAACTAAAAAAGTACACATTTAGTTGTACAACCATTCGTCCATTTTCAGCAGCTGCTTTTATATTCAGAGTCTTGTGGTGATCTGGATCCCAGCCTGGCAGGCACAGGGTACAGTGAGGGTTACACCCTGGACTGGACACTAGTCCATCACAGGGCACACACATGCATATAGGGGTACTTATAGAGATGCCATGATACGATTCAATGAAGTGAATTGTTTAATGCAACAACAAGATGAATTCCTTGTGCACTCTTTGTAATTTAGGGAAAAAAAATTATCTAAATTTGTATTATGCAACTATTTTACTGTGTTCTCGTGCTAGACTAATATCAGTCACCATGGAATCACCCATAAGATTTAGTTCCCATTGATGTCTTTCCCCTGGGTGTCTGGGCTCACCTCGTCCAGAAGGATGATTTGTGGTGCCTTCAGAATCGTCCTGGCAATGGCAACTCTCTGCTTCTCTCCACCACTCAGCTTCAGGCCCCGTTCTCCCACCTGGGTTTCATACCCTGCAAGGGACAGTGGAATCAGACTTCCTTCCTCTTCCCGCTATCTATAAGCAGCTCAAGCAGGGAGCTGTGTCAGCATGCACAGGCTGCAAAGGAACATGTAAAGGTTTATTCCAGGCTGAGAAGAGAAGAAAAGAAACACAACGTTTTGGCTGTGAAGCCTTCTTCGCGTGTTTCTTATCTTTTCTTTTCAGCATGGAATAAACCTTTACCTCTTCCTTCGCTGCTTTCTATAATATAACAATGTGTAGTTATACAGCACCTTGCACCCCAAAAGACTATGAAAGACAACTAATTGAACACTTTTCAGTATTATGGGTAATTAGCAAGGGATTAGATAAGGCAGATCTTGACACAGACCTCTCTGAGCTAGCACCCATGGCAGAAGGTTACTTTACAGCCTGTGCCAAGGTGCTAATAGGTGAGTGGTCTCTGTGTGCATTAAAAGTGGTTGTCATGATTGTCATGATGGAAACTCAAGTCTTTAGAAATCCTTTTATAACCCTTTCCGTCCTATGAGCTTCAACAACTCTTCTTCCAAGGTCCTCTGAAATCTCTTTTGATCAGGCCATATTGCACTTCAACAGAACTTTGTTGTGAAGAGCAGGTAACCACAATTGTCTGATTTTTTCGTATGGCAGGGCAGGTCAAACCCACACCTGAATTGATTGAACTCCTGACTCATTGATTGGAATACCTGACTCCAATTACCCTTTTCAAGATGCCATTATCCGAGAGGCTCACACCAATTTTCCATCAATGACTGTTTAAGCCATTTGTTCAATAAAGATATGGAAATGTAAAATATTGTGTGTATTGTTTGTTAAATAAGACTGTCTTTATTTATTATTATGACTTAGATGAAGATCAGATCACATCACATTTTAGGAGCCATTCATGCAGAAATCCATATAATACCTAAGGATTCACAAACTTTTTCTCACAACTGCACCTGTCTCTGTGAGGTTTCTTGGTCAGGTAGTGAATTTCAAGCAAAGATTCAGCCATGAAAGCCAAATAACTTTCAATACTACTCAGAATTAAAGTTGCGTAAAAGCACAGATCAGGAAGTCCCTGTTTGCACACACACTGGTACAGCAGGTCCCGGGGTGACACGCAGCAGACAGTCAGGCTGAAGGGCTTATCGCACTGCAGGAACAACACAGAACTGAGCCACTACTAAACCCACTGGAACTACAGAAGAGTTGTAAAAAAAAAAACAGAACTGGAATTTACAATGAGCACAAGAGACTTTTAATTTTTAAAATACTAACTGATAGCAATGCCAAGCCCTTAGTTTAGCATTTTTATTACTTTGTCTCCAACTCCTGACAAGCCTTCTATGTTCCTCGTCAATAAAAACAAAAGGCTTCTTCATTCTGCATTGTGTGCCCTGTCAGAATTCCCACCAAAAGCAGCTGTTTTCCTTCATGCCGTATGCTTCAGTGCCAGTTTATGGAAGGTCAGGCCCGTTACCTTCCGGGAAGCTCAGGAGTCTCTGGTGGATGTCAGCGGCCCGTGCTGCCTCCTCCACTTCCTCATCGCTGGCGCTCACGCGGCCATAGCGGATGTTGTTGCGGATGTTGTCATTGAAGAGCACGGTGTCTTGGGGAACCACGCCGATGTGAGCACGCAGGGACACCTGCTTCACCTTGGAAGAAAAACAACAAGCACTAATGAAAAACTTTAAATCAGCCTGTTCTCACCATTTATAGCTTAGTGAAACTCTTAATGTGATTTCAGTTTTCCTGAAATTTTGCATGTCTGTGCTAAGGGCTGCATGGAGGTTGAGGGTTCAGCTCACAGCAGGGTCTCAGCTGAAGAGCCTATGAAATCTGCTGTGATAATGGATTTATAGAGGATGGTGCTTTTACTGCTAGTTTCCTGGTGATATAAGATCAGTTTGGCAGTATCAGCAATCTTGTTTTTTCTACACCTGGAAAGCTGGTTGAAGTGTTAGAGGAGGTGGAGGAAAGAGCTATGGCTGGAGCAGTACAGTAAAATAGTAATTATCCTTTAATCATGTGGTGTTCTCAAAGGTACAGTAACTCTGACATGAGAAAACCATTTTATCAACAACATCTGCTGCAGAGTTACTTCAAAATCTCAAATATTGTCCTCCTTTCACATCTTCCTGTTACGTGAAAATGTACTACGCCGCACCACAGTAGAGAACCCTACCTTGGAGATGTCCTGTCCATCGATCCGGATGCAGCCACCTTGAACATCATAAAATCGGAACAGAAGTCGGATGATGGTGCTCTTTCCTGATCCAGAAGGTCCCACCTGCAGACAGAAACACAAGAGGCTGATTCCCAACAGGAGCCCTGTTCCAGACCAAAGTGGACAAGGGCATCAGTTTCAAAAAACAGGGACACTTTGGCAGCTCGTGTGGGCAGCCTCTCTCAGCACCTTTATGCATCAGACCCACAGAGCTCAAACCCGCTATGCCAAGGGGCAAGCCTCCTGCTAAAGAGCCTTTGATACTCTTGGTTGCCCTGTTGAGTGTCGTCATTGTAAGAGTGTCATCTTGCACAGTGACTTCTTACATGTCTATAACTTTCATCTTAATTTGCCAACAGAGAACTCATTCCTACATCATATAAATACGAGCTTTCATATTTCTAAAATGCAATGAAAATGTATGCATGTCCATTGCATTCTGTGATGTTTAAATACAGAGTCTGGAGTGGGGACTGTGTCAGTGTGTGAGTTGCAAAGAAGCAAGCAGAGGCTAATTCTACTGATAAGTTGAAAAAAATGTTTTAACTGTGAAGCCTTTAGGTTTATATTCCTAAAACAGTACTCCCTAAATTTATTAATTCCTTAAATAAAATAGGAACAAAAACATAACAGACTGACTTTAAAGTCAGAGTGCTGTCTGGTCACCACTGATGCACTGCAGTTGTACTCTATTAAGAGCAGCGGTGACAACAATTGAAACATTCATGGAAACATAACAACAAAATATGTCAGAGGGATACAATTCATTTCACATGATATTTCATTACACAATTAGGCACTGAAACAAAACATGTTGTTAAGCTGTAGCTGTAGTGTAAAACATCTAAAATGTTTATCTAGTCTTAATTTTATGGACAGTTCACAAAACAACAAACATAGATGCATGACAGGGAGTTTGTTTAATTGTGATAATATCTAGCCCAGGGTGATTGGGTGTAATCATACAGGCTAATTGTTCTCAACACTTCAGAAGTAATTTCATTCCAGCACAACACACCCTGGAGGGCATCATTACTGTTATATAACAGCTTATTCAGTACAAGAGACATAGAGTAAGAGTGCTTGTGTTTCTTAAAATATGTTTATGAATGCAACTGAAAAATATTTGTTTCATTACAGAAAACTGCTCCTGACACAGCTGTTAGTTTTGAAAGTGGTGTTGTAGGAATGCACATACACAATACACAGACTTGCTTGGACATCACCTGTGTTAGGATGAGTCACCAAATGGGTTTAGACACACACTGCTACATCAGAGACCATCACAATCTGCTGTAAACAAGGCCTGTATTACAGAATTACTAGACTCGATTTAATTCATTTTTCCATGTGGTTGACTTACCAAAGCCACAGTTTGACCAGGCATAACTGTAAAGGATATATCCTTGAGAATTTCTTTACTGTGAATAAAATGAGATGAATAAAATATAAAATCAATGGAACTGTGTATTCTTGGATTCAGTGTAATTATAGTAAATAGTCCAGAGAGATTAAGTCTGTAGTTGGAGAAACCTTATGTCTATGCTCACAAATTTACTAATGCTAGCATTACCAAAACTACAGTGATTATTTCCACTGATATAGAGCTAATTTGCATCATATAAGCTAAAAAAAACATTGCAAAAATATTAAGACAAGGCAGGGGGCACTGAGTACGTCAATCAGTAAGAACATCAGGACGAGTCTTGAACCTGAGTTGTATAACCTGGTGCTGTGACCAGGAGTTCACAACTAGCCAAACCTGAGGCCTGAAACTAAAACTGAGCAGAGTCTCCTCAGCCTCTTGTATGATAGTAACACTGCACCAGCTGCAGATACATCACTCCAACACTCAGGCAGTGTTGATCACAGTTAACCGCTGTGGACGCTGAGGAACTCGCAGCATGACAAGCGGGGGATGGCTCTAATTAAGTGCATGTTTTGGAGGATAATAAGCACAGTCCTCATATCCCCAGGGCCAGTATGAGAGCCTCGGTGGTGATCGAGCCCCCCTTAAAAAAATTCACATAACAGGAATTCGATTTAATTATTGTCCATTTGCCTGAACCAATGGGGAAGTTTGACAAACAAGCTCCCTATAAACCAGTGGTTTCCAGCTTTGTTCTTGGAGGAACACTGCGTCTTCTGATTTTTGTTCCAGTTAAGTTCTTAATCACAGGCTAACCAATTTCAGTTTTCTATCTGGGACACATTTGTACAGTTATTTTCATCTATTAAAAGGTCAAATGAGATTTGTAATTTGTAATGGTATCAACCCTGTACTAATTTCCAAATTTCAGGTGTCTGAAATATAACAAATTGGACATCAGTTGTGGGAAAAAAAACACTTATTGTAGGACTGTTTGATACAGTGTCATGCTCATCATACAGTATGTGTGTCAACTAGTAAGAAGCATTTAGTCAGTCATACAGGCAAGCAACCTGAGGTGAGGCTGTGTCACGGTCTGTGTGCTGAAACTGTACCCTGGAAACAGGATATCTGGACACACAGGGCTGGCTGAAGAGACAAGTCATCAATCAGCACTGGACATTTAGAACCCAGATAGAATTAAACCAATCCCTGAAATACCTAGTAATCGTATTGACTAAATGGTGCAATTTTCAAGTTTCTTTACTGCTTTTCATTCTTTTGTGTGTGTAACCTTACCCTTCGACATAGCTGAAATACACATTTTCGAATTCCACCCTTCCAAGTTTAAAAAGAAGGTTCCCAGCATTGACTTCATCCTTTACCTGAAATATAAAGATTAAAACATTGCAAAATGATCAGAAGAACCTTCTGTAAAATTCCTGGAATAATTAATATTATTCATGAAAATAATATTGCTATCATACTAAACAAACGTTCACTGTTGAGATACTTCTGCAAGTGCAGATACAAGTTTTTAAAGCTGGTGTGCAGAGGCGTAAGCTACCACCTTTTTGGGATGTAAAAAACTTTCCAAACCGGTTCTGAAAGTGTCATTCATATTCATTATTTACATTATTTACAGTATTCGGAGAACACATGCAATTTTTGGGGAATATTAGCTAAAATCCATAGAGGGAACAGCAAGCGTGTGTGACATCACATCAAACCAGTAACACACTGAAAGCAAATTCAGCACATGCTCAGCCTGCACAGACTAAGAACTGGAATCCTTCTGCAAACAGTAAATCAACAGTCGTGTCTGTGGCCTCGGTCCAATACCACAGACGTGGACTACATAGATATAAGGCATGAAATTAATACAAAACCAGTGTTATGGCTATTGAAAGAGATCACCTCCAATGCTTATTGTTCAGATGAGTTATTAAAGCAAAGAGAAGAGCATTTTCATTTTTTCTGTATTGGAGGGATGCACACATACACTGCCTGGTAGTTTTGCGGTATGGTACAGCATTGAAGTCAGGGAAACAGTTATAAATTGAAATTGCACCCCATAAATGATAAAACATGGCACCCCTCTCTGGAATCTGCTAGCAGTATCAACAGTAAGGGAAAACTTCTAGGATTTAGAAAGTGAGTATCTTAAAATCCATGTTTTGAGCATTAAGTTGAAAATCATAGAGTTTAAAAACTGCAGAACTTGCCACTACCCGTCGCAGAATACCACCCCAAATCGGTGTAGCTGACATGTAAAAATAAAAATGGACTTCAAAGCTCAAATCTGGAACTAAATGTGAATAAAATCACATTTATATGTGACCCAGCTTTATCTAAGGGTGCTATGGACAGAATTATTCTGCTAACATTTGTATAAGTACATTCAGTTACACTGTTACCATCTTAAAAGTTGAATTGTTCCATGTAAATGTATGAAGTAGATAACGAAAATAGCAATACAGTACTGTATAAATAAGCCCCTATGCATTATCGATATGCATTATATCACTGTCGACAAAAATACAATACATTTGACAACAGAAAAAAAACTACTTTGAATAATATTATTTTCAGTTTTTCATCTGATGTTCTATGAACATGGATAGGTTTATTTTCTAGGATAATCAGTTTCTCCTGAAAAGGAGTAAATTATAAACTCAAAAAAACTAATGATCTGAACTAAACTAATTAACTTAACTATCTTAGAGAGGTAGAACTGATCACAGCCAGATGTTTCTCAATAGAGCAGTAGTTCTGATCAAAGCCAGATGTTCCTGTATAGAGAGGTGGTACCGATCATGGCCAGGTGTTCCTCTATATAGAGGTGGTACTGATCATAACCAGGTGTTCCTCTATAGAGAGGTGGTATTGATCATGGCCAGGTGTTCCTCTATAGAGAGGTGGTACTGATCATGGCCAGGTGTTCCTCTATAGAGAGGTGGTACCGATCATGGCCAGGTGTTCCTCTATAGAGAGGTGGTACCGATCATGGCCAGGTGTTCCTCTATAGAGAGGTGGTACCGATCGTGGCCAGGTGTTCCTCTATAGAGAGGTGGTATTGATCATGGCCAGGTGTTCCTCTATAGAGAGGTGGTACCGATCATGGCCAGGTGTTCCTCTATAGAGAGGTGGTACCGATCATGGCCAGGTGTTCCTCTATAGAGAGGTGGTATTGATCATGGCCAGGTGTTCCTCTATAGAGAGGTGGTACTGATCATGGCCAGGTGTTCCTCTATAGAGAAGTGGTATTGATCATGGCCAGGTGTTCCTCTATAGAGAGGTGGTACCGATCATGGCCAGGTGTTCGTCTATAGAGAGGTGGTACCGATCATGGCCAGGTGTTCCTCTATAGAGAGGTGGTACTGATCATGACCAGATGTTGCCATTGCCCTGGCAAAGTAAACACATGACAATCGACTACCAGCACGCACTGCAACAGAGTGACATCTAGTGCTGAATCTGAAAGCACTCACTCCAGGATAATCAACAGGCACATTACTGAAGATTTAAAGGCATCATCTGAACAAGATGTTTTTTCAACTTAAGGGACACAAACTGTATCTGAATATATTGTGGAATTGGTGGAATTTTGAATTACACATATTGAACATCTTGTAATAAGTTAAAAAGTCAGATGTCTAAGGATATTTTAGTATTTAAATATCTAAAATATTAGTATGTGTAATGGTCACATTAATTAATAATAAAAGACACAGAGCATAAGAAAGGCTACAAAGGACCACACGTGGCCGCAGCGCTGCGAAGCACCAATGCTGATCACTGCATCACCATGCCCCCCCAGTGTTGTCAAAGAGAGTTGTGACTGAGAGGAGCCACTCAGCACATTTCCCCTGTTTGGTAGTTAGTAGATAATTAATCTGAGTATCTCGCCCAGCCAGAGCATCAGATGGCCTCACACTCTCACAACCCTGGGGTACAGTGTTGTTCTGGGTTATACAGGCATTTCCACACAGTGTCCACTTGTGCTCTCTCATCCTGTCGTTATTATGTCTGTCACATATGAGCTGTAGTGAATTTACTTGGCCAGATTACATATAAACTTACTTCTTGCTCTTCAGTAAAAAGTTGAAACATGTTCTCCATATCTATGAAAGAGTTTTGGATCATCCTGTTGACAGAATCAAATTATTAATTTGATTAATTTGAAAAAGTATTCATTCAGTTTTAACACATTCTGCACACACACATTCAGATATTAATAAGTGAATTAGAATTAGAATTTTGGAAAATTTGTAAGTGTTAGAAAGAAAAGTTGATATTTTAAAAACAGATAAATCCTCCCAAAAGCCCCAATGCATTGTTAGTGGCTGTTGAGTTGTTTGAGAATTTAGAGACAATGATCAACATCTTGTCAACAGCTGCAGTTCTTAGGAGCTTCAAAGCAAGAAAGGAACTGAGGTGTTTACTGAGTTGTATTGGATCTGAGACACATCAATGAAAGGAATAATCTGGTTTACTTTGGTTAATTAAGTTCTTGGTGAATGATCAATAGTCATTAACAGTGTCCCTGTCACTATACTGGGGCATTAGGACCCATACAGACCTGCAGGGTGAGTGCCCCCTGCTGGCCCCACTAACACCCCTCCCAGCGGCAACCTTAGCTTTCCCAGCAGTCTCCCATCCAGGTCCTGACCAGGCTCACAGTGCTGGGCTCTAGTGGGCTGCCAGCTGTGAGTTGCAGGGTGATAGAGCTGCTGGCTGCATGTCCTCTGACCCCTGCTTTGTCTCCCGACTGTGTGCCTGGATCACCCCTGGGCTTCGTTACCCGTTTGTGTTGGACTTGGACCCAGGCTTTGAATTCAGACTGAAACCTATCTCCCTGATCCTCTGACCTTTCTGCTGCTATGTCTCCCTTACTTAAAACCCCTGGTTTGTTAGGGTTTTGACCCTGGACTGTGTTTTGGGTGTAAAATGCTCTGGACTCTGGCTAGCCAAAGCTCCACTTCTGCCTGTGTGTCTGCATGCAGCCTGCTCCCTGTTCCCAGAGTGTGTGATCCCAGCTCCGGGCATTCGCTATGTGCTGCTTGCAGGATCCCCAATTCAGCCGCCTGTTCATCCCGGGATTGGGTTTTCTCACACTCTGTAATGATGCACTTTGAGTCCCAACTCATTACAGAGTGTTAGAGCAGCTCATTACACTTGTACACTGTAGTTTTATTATATGATTATTGATTATCCTGCTCACTCTATTTCTGGTACATTCTGTAATTCACATTTTTTCCCTCTTTGTAACAATATATATGTAAATCAATTAGCCAGTTTATCCAGAAAATGAAATCAAAAGCCTGTGTAACTGAATCCTCACCTGTAATAAGTACCGAACCAGTTGAGAGGTGTATAGAGCTGAATGATGTAGGTGCCAAAGAGAACATAATCACCAACCTGGAACATGTTGCAAGAAAGTAGAAATTAATCAAACTAAACATTTACATTAATATCAAAACACAAGCCCACCTCAGACCCATACCCACACTGACAGCACAAAGCCCGGCTGGCCAAGTCAATCTGAAAAATTTAAATCCTACTGACCACGGGTCAAGGACAACCGAATCATATTATTCCAAGAATAGGCAAGAGCTCCAAGTGGCTGCAACAAAACATGTCAAATATTTGTACAGTCTGGCAAGCTCAAGGGGTCACAGATGTCATGCAGTTATTACTTCAAAGGCATATGAAACCAAATATGGACTTTTTCACACTGAAAAGTGAATGTGTCCCAATACTTATGGTCAAATCTTCTTCAAATCACTCAGTTGAATTCAAAACATGTTTATGTTCTGAAATGATTAAATGTATGCATGGAATTCCACACAATATAAACATACTGTATATTGGACTACTTATTCATGTTAAACTCATGATCTAAAAAACAAATGGCTTTACTGTAAAGAAAAAAATAGTTTGATGTTTTGCTGTCCTAATACTTTTTGAGGGCACTGTATATAGACATATTAGATCATTATTTGATTTAGGCATTAGAGCTTTAAACAGACAATATGAGCTCTTTAATTAGAAATGCTCTTTCTTTGTGGTCTGTACAGCATAAACCCTATTCCTGTAAAAAAGTGCCATGGGATCTTTGATGACTAAATAGTCAGGACCTTTATGTTACTTGTCACTCACAGGATGACATTTTCCTGTCAGTATCTGATCCAGAGGAATGAAAACAAATTCCTGGTTGATAAAATCCACTTTGGTGGTGCAACAGTGATACATTGCAATACTGAACAAGACCCGCCCTGGACATAACAAGATAAGTGCACACTGTGTTTGAAAATCAGAGTACTACACAGCATGTTTTATTCTTAAGACCTTTGAAATGTAATACATTCCCCCTCTGCCACAGAAAATGAGTTACAACACAACCATGTTGACTTTCGACAGCTACGTACAAATTAGTACATAAAAACCCCAACCAGCATAGCCTGATAGTCTAGGTAAAACGAAATATTACCTATGTAAAGAATTTATCAACACGCAAGGATGATTATGAAAAGAGGGACAGACTGTGTGTAGCAGACCAGAGACAGCCCCTCAGGTGCAATAATTGTTACCTGAAACTTGTTCTCTGTGACAAAGTAGGCACAGAGGAGGGATCCAGCGAGGAGCCCTGAGCCGATGATCAGGTTCTGAGTCTGGTTTAACAGGGCCAGGGAGGCATTGACTTTCCATTCGGACTCCTGCATGAGAGACACACACATGGAGTGGTGTGTATTTGTTTCACATACTAATAATAAAATGAATGGAGACAGTGGATGGCATGCTGACATGCCCTATGCGGAGTCTACTGTAATTGTAAGGAAGATCTGAAAACAGAGATATTGAGGGTTTTTTTTTAATTGTCGGTTGTAAAAATACTGAAGACAATGGGACAATGACATTGCTGGAGCGGGGATCTGTGTGGACAAGTGATCTGCACAGGCTCATTCAGGCCTGAGGAGAAGAGTAAAACACAATTTAAATGTTTCTCTTTCTACTTTTCCACAGTGGAATTTATCTCTACATCACAGTTATATATCTCAACACTGTTATAATAATATAATGAAATTCCACTCAGTACTGTCCTAACATACCAGTATTATGGCACAGTTATTCTCATCTTGATTCTTAATAAATGTTTCAAGACTTGTTTTTCTTAGAATTTCTAGTAGTATTAATGTACTGTAGGTCAGAATTTGTTTAATCAAACAACAACAACCAGCAGAGAAAAAGTAACCAAAGCTCATTCTGCCTCAAAACTCCAATGGGCACAAATCTGTGTTTACATAATCCAAAAGCAGTATGTCTGACAACACATCTTTTAGAAGACAGTCATCATTTATTTACTGAAGGGCTGCCCTTCGTGTGTTTTTAAGAGAAATACAGTACACTGTCTGTGTATCCCACAGGACAGCTTGGTGTCTTGAATGAGTCCATCATCATCCACAACAAAACACCAGTCAGCCTGTTTTTCTACAAATCACCCCAGACTGACATCAGGGTGTCCGACTGCCTTCAGCAGTTCAAATATAAACTTTGTGCAAAACCCTGCAATTAGCCAATATTGTCAAACATATAGAATATAAAGTCTTCAGTGAGTAAGTCTCATTGTAGACTGAGTCAGGAGAATTTATGACATTGCTTTTCTGAAAAAAAACAGTATGATCTGCTACTTAAAATGGAATCTACCACATAACAAAGCATAGCAAATTCAAAGCAATTTTAAATAATAGAAAATTACTGTTGACCTTGATGATCAGATGCAACCTACTAATACAACAGCAAAATTATTGAGTAAGGAACTGGAAATTACAATACAAGCAAAAATACAACAATGAAGAAAAAATATTATCTATATAGATAGTGGTGGCTGTCTTTTGTTTAAAATAATTCTAGTATCAGTGTTCTTCAAGGTTACAGTATGTCTCTTAGCATGTCTGTTCTGAAAGAACAACAATTTAAATGGAATATTTTTCTTACCTGATATTTCAGAATGGCATGATTGAATCGGTTCACTTCATATTCCTCTGCATTGTAGTATTTCACCTTACAACACAAAGACAACACCAATGGTAGACAGAACACTGTGTGAATTGCTTTTGTTCAGAAAAGATTTCATCACCTGCTCAAGATCATGAAGGTTTTTTAAAACATACTTACAAGATTAAAAAAAAAACAAAGACCAGCATTTTGACCACATTCAGGGTCTGTAAATTTCACGGGTTATACACTATCTGAAAAAAATGGCAACATGCATACAGCCTTACAAAACTATTCAGACCTTTACTCAGTTTTCATATTTTGGTGCTTTAATGTTTGCTGTCACGACACTTTGAAGTAGAAAATAATTATATACTTAACCTACTCCACAGATTCAAAACAAAAAACTAAAAGAAAGAACTAAATAGAAATAGAGGAAGAAGCATTCAGTTTTCAGTTTGAAAACTAGTATTCAGTTTGACTTCCAGGTTTTATATACAATGTTAAGATAAAATCTGTACACATTATTTTGTAATTTCACAAAATAGAACACAATGGGATCTGTCTGAATAGTTTTGCGTATGTACGGTACGTAGCAACGCAGGCGGTAATTCCAACCGAATCCACAAGAGGGCGACCACGTCTTCTCAACTCCACCCTTTCAGTCACGAGTTAAAAGTTCTCACGTGCATACTGGAGGCAGAGAGACTCCCGCTCGTATTCTAACACTGCGCAGCTGGTCTTCATTTCTTAGAAGTGAATACGAGTTAGAGACTCCAACAGAGAGATAGTGTAGCTTCACAACTTATTAGCAAATAGAAAAATTGATTTTTCCTTTTTCTTTTTGATCAGATGTCTGACCTAATAGAACAGAAAACAATATTTTTTTCCCCTTTATTCTATAATAGCATCCTGGAAGGATTTTATCACACCTAGAAAACTCCCAATTGAGGAGCTGTGTGACTGCAGAGGATCAGGTAAAGGCTCATTCCTCATTCAACCTAAAGCATGTGCAGGCGAGGGGAGGGGGAGGAGAGCAGGGCAGGGCAGGAAGGCAGAAACCAGTACCGTTTCGAAATTGAGCAGCGAGTCCACAGCCTTGGACTTGGCGTTGTTGTCCTGCGTGTTCATGTCTCGTCTGTACTTGGTTCTCCACTCTGTTATGACGATGGTCAGAGCTGTAGGAAAAGACAGGGAAAAACAGCAGTACTGCAAACCCTGCTTTCAAGGCTACTCTCGTGTTAACTCTGTAATCAACACCCCTCTTCTCTCCATTTTCATACCTTGCATTAAACCATAACAGACTTCTACTCCTTGCTTTCCAAGCTAAAATTCTTCCCATCTACCATCAGAATGCCAAGGTCCTCAGGTAAATCACCTACTAATAACGCAAGATACTGTAAGGTGGGCTGGTTGCTCTTGCTTTTACCTTTCTTATGTTTTATAGCCCCTGACATGACTGGAAAAGCCTAATCATGCGAGTCACTGAGTTACAGGGGGTAACTGAAGGAGTGCAGCCTTGCTTGAGCCTGGCGTGAGGGTAGTACTCACTGAGATACAGGAACATGCAGACGAAGACGATTAGACCAAACCAGGCATTGAAGGAGGAACTGAAGTAGATGATGGCGATGACAATATCAGCAATCGTGGGGAAAATGCTGAAGACAATGTAGCTGCACAAAAGAAGTAGAAACAGTCAGTTTTGCTGTTTATGACGAAGATGTCTAAAAAGGCTCAGAAAGAAAAAAAAGAGGAAGTGTAGACAGGTGAGGAGGGAGCAGGTGACAGGGGTAGAGCAGACAGGTGAGGAGGGAGCTGGAGACAGAGGTAGAGCAGACAGGTGAGGAGGGAGCTGGAGACAGAGGTAGAGCAGACAGGTGAGGAGGGAGGCAGTAAGAGGTGAATGAAGGACATCACTGAATGAAGGACAAACAGATGTGTAGAGAGTAGAATGTGAAAGAGAAAACATGAGTAAATGGAGGAAAAGGAAAATCTGCTACCTGAGCAGGCTGTTGATGGAGGAGGTGCCGCGGTCGATGCTGCGGAGCACCTCGCCCGTGCGGCGGCCCAGGTGCCAGCGCAGGGACAGAGAGTGCAGGTGAGCGAACAGCCGCACCTGCACCAGCCGGTTGGTGTACTGCTGCACCCGAATCCACAGGAAGGAGCGCATGTTGCTCACAAAGCCGGAGGCGCCTGAGTAGAGGAAAGCAAGAGTTCACATATAGCCAACACCCAAGCCTGGTGTAAATAGAATAAATCTGAAAACAGATGTGTGTTGTTTTAGCTATGCTGGAGGACAGCGCAAGATATATATATTACTGCATGTATGCAAGTTTGAAATTTATACTGAATATTAAATAGAAGCATTCTACTGGCACAAAAAGCTTAGAAATGTGCGTGATCTCAGCATGTCATGATGTGTGAAACGTGCAGAGCGCCTTTGTATGAAGTGTAAGCTGTGAGGAGAATGGTACATCACTGGGAGAGCTCTGTACTACCTGCTCCTCCGCCCTGCAGGAACTTGAGCAGAACGTAGATGCAGACAGTTGCAGCTAGAGTCTTCCAGCTGCTTCCATCGGTAAGCTCATTTACTGAGGGAAGACAAATCCGGCAGAAATGACATGAAATATACAGAACAAAAGACACAGTTAGACATCAAAAACAGACCTTTGGTCCAGTTGTTCACCCAACTGTCACCAGCTCACTGATTCTGCGGCCTTCTCCATCGCTGCAACAGTACACAACGACTGGGTGTCAAAGCTTGTTTTGGTTCCTGGGCCAGACACTTGTTTTTGGCTCCATAACTTGTATGCTTTACAACAGGATCTCACAAACTGAGAAACTGCCGTATAGAGGAAATGAATACACACGTTTCAGACCAGAACAAGGTGGGTGGTGAGTTCATCACACTTCTTCCAAGGGATGGGAAACGCCAACGTGTACACATCAGATGTAAAACCAAAATATATACAAATTAAAACAGCAAATTCTTAATACAGTTGTGAGAAAAAGTTTGTGTAGCCTTCGGAGTCCTAATAATATGCTTCTAATAATAAATACACACAATCTGATTAAACAGATTACATTCAAACAACTGCACACAGTACTTTTTTCTGTCTATATTGAACGCATTGTTTAAACTTTCACTGTCTATTTTGACAGAGATGAAGATTAGGTCACATTTTAGGAGAAATTACTGCAGGAATATAGATAGATTCACAAACTTTTTCTCACCACTGTAAATTAACTCCATAATTTGATTTTGCTAATTGTCTGTGTTTCAGCCCATCAAAACTGCAGACCTTGACGGGAACAAAGGCTCCCTCCTCTCTCTACTCTCCAGGGCTGCCATGTCGACTGACAGGCATTGAAAACAGCAATAGTCTCCAGCAATGATGGCTTATGACTCACATCATTCAAGTAAAAACTATCAAATAAATCTCTTTGTTTTTGGAAGAAGCAAGGCTGTAATCAGCACGCCGCTACTGAATTAATGCTTTTGTTCACTCTGCAGACAGTAGAGGTCAGCACATCACTCACAAGATGTGAATAGCATGCTCTGAAAGTCTTTTACTTAGTACTACATTGAATAATAAATAGCACTTGCCATCTTCTTCTAGACAACAGAGCGTCTGGCCACCTCAGACAGTGTGTGGATTATAGACACCATGTGCCTTTTAAGGACCAACTTTACTACTTTTGTACACCTTTAGTAAGGTGGTACAAAAAATAATCCACTGATGTGTTATAAATTAAACAAGGACACAAGAAAGCAAATGAACTTTAGGAGGAAGAACATTTCTGACAACAGGATGGATTACACAAAGGGTGTAGGTGAGAAAGAAAAACTGGACCAGTTTTCCAACGACTCCTTCAGCAAGAGAGAACAGACTTTTCACCTGTTCTAAATCCAAATCTCATCTCTCGCAGAAGTCTTGGGTAGAGATGCAAAGCATTCCTTTGTTGCATGTTTAGTTTTCGTCTCTTGTAGTTTTCCTGTGCTCAAGAGCCCTAAGTAAAAAAATCACTGCTTTTACACTGTACTTTAAAGTGTTTCCCATGTTTATAACTTCTGTGGCCACCCTGCCGGTAACTCGCACCTGCCACCCTCAGATTGGTTTGTCCTTCATGTGGAACGGTAACTGCAGTCATTGATTTATTTTTCAAAAAGCTGAAAAACTCACCAATGTTCCTGTAGTAAATCGGCACAAAGACGTTGATGGCTCTCTCGGCACCCAGCATCCCAATGCACAGCAGCACCAGCAGCTGCAGACGGACGCTGCCCTTTGGCCACATATACGGCACCAGCAGACGCACCTTCTTCCCGAAGTTCTGCCATGTCGACTGACTCTCGCGATTCTGTCCCAGCAGCGGCTGCACGACACAGGAAGGACATTTCAGTCCGTCTCCCTTGACGGCTGTCGGTCAATCAATGCAAGCACTGCATTGAGCACTGCAAGATCCATCCACCCACCATCGGAAAGCACAGATTTCTGGGAAGGGGTCACACAGAGCCTTTCCTGGAAGCACAGGGCACAAGGCTGGACTACTCTCTGGCTGGGATGCCAGTCCATTGCAGGACACGCACAGGAACACAGGGACAAATTAAAGAGTCTTATTATTAACATAGCCTGCATAAATTTGTAAGGTGGGTGGAAACTGGAGAACATGGAGAAAACCCTTACAAACACAGGAGGAACTTGCAAACTCCATACAAATGACAAGCCCATCCAAAACTGCACCATGTGAAAGTACACATGTCTAGAAAAGATACACTGAACATATTCAAGGCACATGCAATATCTTATCACAAAATCACAGCCTTATAACGATTTCAAACTCCCTGGAAATACCCATCAGGAAAGTCTCCTCGGTACAGAGTAGCAAAGACCCTCCATGCCCAAGAGGAGTCTGCTGTCCCCAGGGGAAGTATCACTGTCCTGCCACACTGTTCTTGACTATAATGCTGTGAATGTAATGTACTAAATTAATAAATACCATTAATAAATACTATCTGCTGTGTGTTTCTTTGTGTTTCAGTTTATTAAGACAGAAGTATTTAAATAATAATTTTGTATCTTTTCCACTTCATGAATCCAGTTAAGCACAGGAGTCTGAAAGAGCCTATGCTGCAGTGCAATTATGTTCCTGAATTTTATCAACCTTAAAATGAATAATATCCAAATTATTTTGTAGTTCCACTTCCAAGAATAAGTCATGTTTTCTCAGACCTTAAGATAGCTCCGTTTGCTGAGTTTCATGCACTGTTTCAGCAGGTATCACTGATGATTACTAAAATGAAACATGACACATGTTTCTTTAATTTAATTCCCACTTCCTTGTGGTATTCAAACAACACACTGCATCGTTGTATTCAACTCCAACTTCAGGAGCTCTGTGAATATTATCTCACTCTGTGTAAACACAGGGTTGGACACCAGCTGCAGAATATCTGTGAATATTACACAGGGTTGAACACCAGCTGCAGGAGCTCTGTGAATATTACACACTGTGTAAACACAGGGTTGGACACCAGCTGCAAAAGTTATGGTAACATCTGTGCAAACTTGAAACATGGCAGGCCTGAGCACAGGCTAGCCAATTACCTGCCCATGCTCCAGGTCACGTTCGTCTTCATTGATCAGTAGCATGTATGGTCTCCGTGGCAAGCCTGGGGCCTTCAGCCCTAATATGAATAGTAGTGCTGTTCCAATGTAGCGCAGCAGCCACAGCCCAAACTGTACCTGCAGAAAAGGGAACAACTATCCTTCAGATAACTCAGTAAATGTGAACATGAGAAGAGTTCCTGAATAGCAGATTTTATTCCCTTGTGAATATCCCATGCTTTCCTTTCAAGGCATCTTCACTATGAAACAGATTTTTTTAAAACAATTGCTACATTAATACCATGCGTATATAGGCAATTTATACTAATATATACTGTACTAATATATAACAGTGTTTGGATTTAAGTGCTGTAATCACACATTTAACAAGTGTAAGAGTAATGAATTAGGAATAGCAGACTGCAGGCAAACTCCTTAGACCAGCAAGTCTCTCACTGGGAGTCCAGAGCTCTTCATCTCACAGTTCCCTCAGTAAAGAATACCCAGCTGAGGTTCGAACATGACTGGCAGCTACTTCCAGACACTCTCCAGCCTATGCTAAAGAAATTCTCCCCACTATCCAGACAAAATGCACAGCTTCCAAGTTTCCATCTGTATCGCCATAATAATAGTAAATCCAAAAACAATAATAGTAATTCATAATTTCTTATTAACAGTGTTATGTTGCAAATTAGTATGTTGTTTTACTATTGCTTTAATAAAGCAATGAAGCTACAACAGCAAATTACTCAAGACACAACAACTGTTTCCCAGAAATGGTGACAAACTTTAACTGGAGGCTCTGACAATAATACTGTAAGGAATTCTACCGGCACAGCTTCAGTTTAATGCTTAACAAGTACTGGATTTGAAGGTATGATTGCTGGCTGCAACAGTATTCTCAATAACATGCACAAGCTGGGCACCCTCCTGCAGCGACTGACCCTTGACTACAGAAATTTTTCATCTTGCATCTTGTACTCTGTAGAAAGGCACTATGTTTACTTTTACTACTTTTTATAGCACTTTAGGTTTTGTTACTGTATTCTTGGTTAGAAAAAAGAAAAATTTGAATTTGGAAGTAACAGTGTAACTTGCACTCTGTATTCCACATGCACATGTGCCTTTAGTCTTTTAGTCTACGGCAGATTAAGCTGGGCGCTGCTACACTGATCCAGTCCCATTGACTGATTCTGAAAACACGTATTTAGAAGGCTTGGGTGCTTATGTTGACACACTGCCTATAACTTTAAAACCATTTTGGGAAGTTATAAAAAAGGCAAACAAAATATTAGGTGATTCAATCAAAAATGTAGATTATTAATCACAGGATGTTATGTTAAAATTTCACAATGCACTATCCAGGCCCCATTTAGAATATTCTACACAATGTTGGTTAAAACGCTACAAAAAAATCAGTCCAGAGAAGAGAAACCAGTTATATTCTTAACTTAAAGGAACAATAATCTCTTCTTTCTTGAACACAGAAAACTACAAGGGAACCCGATACAAGTATAAAATTCTTTGAACAGTAAAACAAATCAGAGGACACAGGTGAAAAATACATAAAAGTGACTTTAAAACTCGAGGAATGGGAGGTATTTTGTACCCCTGGTGTTGTGGGATTGTGGGTGGAACAGGCCACCCAGTCGTGGTCTAGAAGCTAATACTTCGGCTTCCTTCAAGAAAGAGCTGGTTGAGATCTGTGATTTATAAGCTACTAACTACTGACTGGGCCAGATGGACTGGATGGCCTTCTTTCGTTTATAACCTTTCTTATATGAGTAATTACACACAAACAAACACTGGGCACTTAAAAACGTATGCTAAAAACTAAATAAGACTTTCTCTTTCCTTCAAGGGCTAATGTATTTATAAGGCTGCTTAATAACGATATTATATATATAAAAATAAAATGTACAAAAATGTTTAAATCAATAATACATCTACAATTCAGCACATAAGGTGACAGTTTATATCACTAAAACCCTTGTGAAACAGCAGTGTATGAAATGAAATTGTAATCTGCATATACAAAAACAGGAACATCAACGTTTGTGTGTAATTTATCTTTACAATTTGACATTGTAAAAATTACAAGCTTATAATACAATTCTCAGCTATAATATGGAGCACGCTGCCTAGCCGTGTTGTTAAAGATAATACCTTTCAGCTTCAGACTTGATGAACCAAATGGCTTTCTCTCATCTGTAACCTTTCTTAGTTTATATGTACCAATACTTATTTTTGTTTTAAAAGACACAAATAAAAAAAACACTCAAAAATTATGCTGATTTACAATCAGCATTTTAGCTACAGTTTTCCTGTCCAGCCCACACCCCACTGAAATACAGTCGTACAGGAAGGGGGGTAGAAGCGACACAGCAAGAGCTGTGACTGTCTCGACAGTGACTGTGACTCAGCAGAACTCGTCCATGCTGTCGTGTTTAGCTGTGCTTTCTGCTTAGTCATGCTGAGGCAGGCACTCAGTGGGGCTGTGCCAATATTCTTATCAGAGGACAAAATACCCCCTTGTCACAAACAGGAAGTTAATCATGATAATTACAAGAAAATACTCATGTTTTTACTCTTCATTTTAATTGTGTGCGTTTATCCAGTGCCAAACTACAAATAATAATATTTTACACTAGATCAAATTACAAATAAGATAAGCTCTGCTTTTAACGAGCGTTGTTTTCTCCTTACTGTCAAAACTCACCTAACCGGTCTGTTACCTGTAACAAACAATATATTGTGCAATACATTAAATTTGGTATGTTTTTAATACCCCTTATAAACTCCCATGGCTAAGCTTTTAAAGCCGACTTAAAAACAAGTTTACTTCTCTAATATTCAGCAGATTTACTACCTCACCTGTCTGCAAGATTCACTTTCTTGCAAAGATTTCAGGAATGTTTTCTTAAATATGGTGAAGGTCTTCTATTTCACTTTACATTTAGCTCCCCTTAAAACTCAGCTCAGCCCTGCTGTTTCTGGGTGGCTTTCAGAGAGGAGCAGCACCAGTGGTGTTGAACACTGGAGACCCCCCTGCTGCTCTGCACCAAGTCAGGGGGCTCTGAGCACACAGTATCTGCATCTGCCACCAGAGCTACAGCGTCGAGCTCATCGTCAAGTAGACTAGTGGCCCTGGCTCTCTACATGGCAGGTATACAGGAGGTAAACACAGCTTAGTAATTCATCAGCTTTGAGGCGCGATGGGGTTGACTTCAGCTGCCAATAAGACGCTCTGCTGTGAAATTGCAGATTTTACCTGATCAAAACGGGTAATTTGAAATATCCAATCCCAAACATTGGCTTGCAGACAAAAGCTGCGACACGCAGGGCATTAGAAAATGTGCTACAACATTCCCATCACAACACCGCTGCCACTTTACCAGTTTTTTTAAAAAAACCTCGGCAACAGCTTCTCCTCCACAGAGACTCAGCCTCTCCTCAGCTGCACACCCGTCTCGGAGGCCCAGGGACGCACCTGCTGACGCCGGGTCTCCAGAGACCACCACCACAGGGAGCTGCTCCAGGACACGAAGGCCAGGTTTTCGGCAGCGAAGGCCAGGGCCCAGAAGAGCAGCAGGACGGTGCTGTGGCCTCGGGTTCGGTCCTGCACCAGCACCCGCCGCCTCTCTGTCCACAGCAGGGTGGCCGCGCAGCCCCAGCCCGCCGCAGACAGGCAGCCGTAGGCCAGGGCGTAGCCGGGGAGCACGCCAGGGCCGGCCGCCTGCCACACGACGCCCGCCACAAACTGCAGCAGCAGCAGCGCCGAGATGCAGAGCTGCAGCGCGTAGAGCTTGGAGCGCGGGACGAACTTGGGCTCCATGGCTGTGCCGAACCTGCGGTAGCAGACGCAGTGGACGGTGCCGCAGAAGAGGGAGAGGGTGAGCAGCACCACGGGGACCAGGGTGAAGTAGAAGCAGGGAGACAGGCCGCCATGGACCCACACGTGTGCCACAGAGCCGTTGGACTCGCAGTAGCTCCCAAGAACAGCCATCGCAGCGGGAAACAGGGCTACAGGGGAGGAAACAAGCGCTTCAGCACCAGAGACGAGGCTCTTTCAGAGGGACCCACAACAACAAGGCCCGCCTGGAGACTCGGAGGTACAATCCCTGGAGCTTTCTGTGTACCAAAAATGTCTATTTCATCTGTCATTTCAAACTGAATACACAGAGCCTGCTGCAGGATATATTATAATAACCCGTTCATTTGGACATACATATTACACTGGCGTACGACACCCAAGAAAAAAAAAACATACAACTGCCTTTTCTAAGCCTTAAATATGAAATAAAATGCTGCCAAAGATTTTGTCAGAGATAGATAAAACGAAAAGAAAGGCTAAGGAAAAGGTCCAGGGTTTTACTTAACTGCACTGAGAAATTGTTCAATTAAGTTGATAACAAGATGACTTCGTTTGTTAAAAGCTTGTTCCTGGATACAAGTTACTGCGGATGGATTCTGTACTGGCGACCCTGGCAGTGAGTATAATTGGACACGATGACGAGTCTCTACCGATACCCTCCGCCTGAGCCCAGCTCGCAGTGTCACGGTGGGTCGGTTCTCCCAGACACTGTCCAGAGGCAGTGCGTTCCCACTGAAAATCTTCTGACGTCAAGTGATTTCACACAGCGAAGAACCCCAGAATTGTAGGATTACATTATACTCTGTTTCTATCTGGGAATTTATCCGACATGAGAAACGGGCTACAGAAATTTGAGTAACTATTATACATTCAAATAATGCTCGTTTAGAATAACTAGAACAAAACAAAGCACCTTTTTCACAAAGCACCCTGTGCCCAGAAAACGTTTCACTTTATTTATAGAAATAATAGTTAAAACATAAAATGTTTTTTTTCTTCTCATTGAAGATTCGTGTCCGAGTATGTCACTCGCTGAAAGTTTATTTCAGGCTTAAACTATTTAGGTGCACCGAGTCATCTCTGCACTCTGAAGCCTACTGCTGTAACAGTTGGCATTTACCGAAGATTTTTTGGTTACTCTTAACGTCTCCTCTTATTCCTTAAGATCTGGTCTGATCACATACAAATAATAATTACCCTTAATTATTTTTGCTGGTTGAGCTTACTGATCTTTTTTCCCTACAGAATATTTTTCAAACGCGCAGACAGTACCCACGTGTAAATGTAAACGAGAAACGCTCACTATCGTGCCTAAACCTTCGCAACACCATCACCAATGTCAGCAATTAAAAAGAAAAAAAGTCACACCAAGTCAACAAGCGCGTCCCTCAAGTCCTGTCCTGTTTGCACATACTGTACCTGCAGTACAGAAACAGCTAGAGCAATACTCACTTGACCTCTGCCGACACTTACCTTCTCAGAAACAGACACGCAGAGGGGCTGTTTGTTTCACAGCTGTGCAGCGCGGCTCGACAAACCGAGCTTGGCAAAGGAACAGCTCTGTCCCTGTAAAGGGTCAATTGCCCCACAGCGCCCTTGGATCAAGTCCGACACTTACAATTTTACAAATGGTCGGCAATCTGCTACCGCTCAGCAGCGTCAGCCACTGGGTCCTAGTGTCCGGCTCAAACAGCTATATCTGTGTTGCCTAGGGTCTAAATTGAACAAAACTAGCCCACTGTTCTTTTAGACTGACGGCGAGCAGCGTTATGGAGAATGACGTTTCTTCATCAGTGCAAAGTGAAGATGAGTGTCACAGATGAGTGTTTACCGACTACAGTAGTGCGACACAGAAAACTACATTTCCCAGAGTTTTAGTGCATGTCGTCATCAAGCAACGCCATTCCTGAACACCCCCGGGACGGGCTGTGCAATCTTATTTTAGCTTTTTTTTCAACACGCGGTGTTATCATTATTATTGCGAATTCGGGAAAGTGCTAGTTAGTGTGTTTGCTTCGATACTTGTAAATGTGTATGTTTATTTATTTTTTTGTTTATGTTTCAGTGTTCGTGATACAGTATACCACGTCTACAAAATCGGGTTCATTTCGTCCTCCAGAGAGTTCAAATTAAATACAGAAATTGGTTAATACAGAACATCGCGGCTCTACCAGTTTGGTAGCCACGGCGTCTGTACTGTCTGCTGGGCAGGCACGCCAAGACCAGAGGTTTGTGACAACATGGTGACTATCCAGCACTTTCTCAAAGGTCATGATTTTGTGCTAAATTCGGAATTTGTAAAAGTTTCTAATACCGTGATTTAATGACTGGTCTAAGAAATTTGGACTGTAGTTCTCTTTAATATGAAAACCACAACTCTATCCCCACCAACTCCAACTAACCGATATTATTCCTGCCTTAATTCCATGTAGCCAATATCTACCCTAGTGCTGACTTCAGCTGGCCAATACTGCCCCAGACCTAACTCCTATTAGTGCCCCAACCCACCAGCGTTGCAGAAGCCCAGACCTTAAGGAGAAATTTTCTTCAGTCAGTGGCTGATGGTCCGGCTACTCTTGCGTCATCGAACAAACACAGTATATATTTTTTAGTTTATTATTTGAAAGATCCATCAGAGGACACATCAGTTTCCCAGTGACAGATAAACACAGTGAAACTTCAGAGCACTTGTTTTCTACTGATATTCAAAATCCTCCCACCACAAGTTTAGTTATTTTTCCCCAGAGATTCTCTTCCTCGCCACACTGACCCAGCTCTGAATCTGTAGGGGCTGGAAAATTATTCTTACAGTTTCAAATGATAACTACAGGCTTGATTCAATTTCAGAAAGTATTCAAATGTAGTGAGTTTACCAAAAATACAAAAAAATACAGGAAACACTCAATATATTAAGTTGCTGAAATTTTATTTTTACATGTATGTATTTTTTTATTTGCTCATTAAGAGTATTTGAAACAGTGTTTATAATGCTAAAGCTTAGAAAAAAAGTGATACTATCCTATTTCAATATTATTGGCATTAGTTAATGGTGAGTAGCTGTGAGATGTCTGCATGTCCAGTGATCTGTGCTCTAGTGCTCCAGACGTTGCAACAGAAAGCCAGAGAAAGTTGTGTCATCATTGGAGTCAGCATAGAGCCCATTGGATGTACTGTGCACCTGTAACCAGATCGAATCTTTGGCTTCCAGCATCAAAACTGCTGCCCCAGAGGACTGGACTGTTTTCTCCAGGTGATCCATGAAAGTGAACTGCAAGATCTCACCATTCTTTTTCAGCGTCACCCATGCATCCTTACTGTAGACAGTTATGTGGTAAGTGAAGAAGTAGACCCCTTTCACAGGAGCGGTGAATTTTCCAGTGTCGGTGCTGTAGACAGCTTGGTCGTTGTAGAACACTTTGGTGAATTTGATGGGCACTCCATCGTTCGGGTAGGATTTCTCCAGCCCCACATGGAAGGCATAAACATCCCCCTGTCTCAGCCCTCCAGGATTTCCTGACGCTCCAGGGGGTCCAGCTTTTCCTGGGGGACCAGCATGACCCCTTTCCCCTCGTGGACCTCAAATGTAAAATAAAAGTTCCACTCGGAGTCAGTAAACGTTTGGCTATAATCACTGGAAGATCATTAATTTAAAATCTAGTACTTAATCATGAGGTAAACTTTTCACTAGCTAAACAAAATCTTGTATCTTATGTAAGTTAAAGTGTCTGCACTGGTGTTTTTGAAAATACTTGTGGTTTGCAAAATAAAGGGCCTTTTAATATGGATCTGCTCTCATGTCGAAGGCTATCAGCAATCTATCAGAATGCAAGACCTAACTCCTGTGGCACAGTTCACTCTGAGGAGCTGCAGGTGTGCTGAACAGGGAAAGGAAAATGTCTGAGGAGGAAGAGCATATATAGTACAGGGCTGTGAGAGGTTGCCCTCAGTGTTATTGCCCACAGTGCCACAGACTCTCTCAATGTCTCTTGCTGACTAAAGGCCGTAGCAGGAAAACTTCATTCAGTAAAGAAAGAAAACAGGAAGACCTTTCACTGTTCGATTTTCATACCTGGGTCACCCTTCTCTCCCTTCGGTCCAGGAGCTGCATCCCTACCGTCTCTCCCTGGCACCCCTGGGGCTCCGGGGGGACCCTGCAGGCAGGTCGTGGTCTCACCAGAACTGGGCCGCACCACCAGCTCCAGCAGGAGCACCAGAAGCAGCAGAGCAGCTGGCAGCTTCTGCAGGAAACACAGACACAGACACCTCAGTGTGCGCAGGGCAAGACTGTCACTCTCATACCCCCGGAGTTACTGCAGCTGGAACTGCAGACTCTGTCTATCCAAAAAGTATATCTACACTGCATTCAGTACAGCTCTTAGAAGACTTTTACAAGATTTTAACTTCTAAAGTAATGCTCTGTTTCTGTAAAATTACTCACTCTTACCATTGTTCAGTGTTTTCCCTTGTCTCTTTGGCTCCAACGAAATTTTCTAAGCTTTTATAGTTTGGGATGAGGATTGTTTTCGGTCTCACCAGCTGAAGTTAACGTGACAATGTTTTGGGAACAACCGATTAACCATTAAATAGATTCTGGAATTTTCCACAGATATAATTATCAATCAGACCAAAGTCTTCTCCTGGATTGGTTTTCATGTATGGATTTCTCTGACATGAACAATGAAAGCTGCCAGGTTAGGAGTGTTACATTTTAAACAGAAATATCAAATATACAAACACTGTGGCAAAAATTAACAAGAGGTATTGACTTTGAGGTCTAGTTTTACAAATTCTGGTATTACAGCGAAATGTTTAAATATTCCTATGACTAGATCCTTTTTTTTTAAAGTTTAATTTATTTGAATTTTCTGAAGATACAAAATATCGAGATAAAAAAAAAAGATACATTAGAAATCCCAGGCTGAAGAATGAAAGTCTGTAGGAGCCTGGAACAAGCTATCCAGCCGTGTTGTTGAAGCCAATACACTGGCTTCTTTCAAGACACAGCTGGATAAGATTCTTCAGTCAGGACAGGAGGCATTTCTTTACACAAAGAGTGGTGGGAGTGTGGAATAAGCTGCTCAGCCATGTTGTTGAAGCCAATACAGCTGTTTCTTTCAGGACACAGCTGGATGAGACTCTTGGATCAATCAGATACTAACTACCAAAAAAATTAGAAGGGTCAAATGAATCACTCTCATTCTTAATTTTATAACAGAAAAACAGCAACAATTACCTACAGTAAATATATGAGCAATGTACAGTATCAAATGGCAATGGAAAGAAAAAAGTCATTAATATATTTACATGCATTTCCATAAACATTGCCGCATTTCTCTAATAAAAGTAAATTTGCTTCCTTGCTTGATTTTTTTAGTCCTGTCACCCCCCCTGTGAATTCCCCTCCCCCAGGTTGAATTCTAGAGTTCTGCAATCCTGTTGCTCAGGCAACATTCGGTTATACAGCACAGCATAGACAGCCATTTCCCGGCTTTGTCTTAATGTATTCCAGGAAAGATGTAATAAAAGCAAATGAGCTGCATTATAAAAGTTATGTAAAACCCCAAAGCTGAGTGCTGCAATTAGTCCTACAAACTGACAATAATCTAAACTATGCACAATTCCTACCTGTGCAGGTGAAACACCTTTATCTACACATTAACCACTAATTGACCCCGTGTGAAAATGCACACATTCCAAACCGAATGAGGTGTATTTGGGTGTCCTTTAAGTGTCACGCCCAGGGGCATCATGGTTTATCCACAGGACAATCTGCCATGATGTAGTAGGCCTGGTTTTGCCAAATTAATTAAATCAATAGACTTTCTATGTTTTTGTTTTGTGTCCACGGTGTTTGGTTGAATCCTGAAACTCCAGTGTCTTACAATCCAGTTGAAGAAATGAACTGACCATATGCAGTGCCTTGAAAAAGTATTCAGGCACCCAACCAGTTTTCACATTCTGTTACTTTAAAGCTTGCACTTAGAAGTAACAAGTGAATGTGTGGCCTACTCCACACATTCAGAACAACAAATAGAGAATTAAATGCATAATATTAATATAATGGGAAAGTCTTGATGGCATAAGTATTCAAACCCTTTGGTGTGGCAAAGCTGAATTAATTTAGGTACACAAAATTAGCTTGAGGAGCCACAGAATAAGCTAAATGGCCTCTGTCTGTGTTCAACAATATTGGTTCACAAGATTTCACTATAAATACACCTGTCTGTGAGGTTCCTTGGTCAAGTAGCAGCCAGCATCCATTTCACCAGTACCTGACTGGGAGACCTTAGCAAAAATGATGGGTGCTGCTGGAAGAGGTATTAGTGGGGCCAGTAGGAGGCATTCACCCTGCGGTCTGTGTGGGTCCTAATGCCCCAGTATAGTGACGGGGACACTATACTGTCAAAAGGAGCCGTCCTTCAGATGAGACATAAAATATGTGATCTATGTGGTCATTAAAAGTCCCAGGGCGTTTCTCGAAAAGAATAGGGGTGTTACCCCGGTGTCCTGGCCAAATTTCCCCCTGGTTTTTATCAGTCATGGCCTCCTGATAATCCTGACTTCATCACTCTGCTCTCCTCCCCACTGAGAGCTGGTGGGAGGGGAGAGTACTGGTGCATCAGCCAGGTTGGGCGCACACTGGATAATTTTTATTATTAATATTTAGTGAATATCAAGCAAGGATTCAACCATGAATGTAAGGGGGGTCTTAGAACAATGGAGTAATAAAGATTATAAAGATAAAGACGAAGAGTATAATATTTGGAATTTTAAAAGATCCTGACTACCCCTTTGAGCATGGAAAATTTGCTCATTAGGAAGTATATGTTGTATCATCCTACAGTACCAAGACACTGCCTCCACCCCGACTTGTCTGCCTCCAAACAGAGCAGCCAGGCAAGGAGGGAGCTGGTTAGGGTGTCTCTATGAGAGCTCCTTAGCTAGGGTGGCTACTAGGCTGCTTACTGACATCAAAAGCTAGTATATTGTCATTCCTCATAGCTTTCCAAGGAACGTTATTGAGACAAGATTTGTTATTGTCTGAGCCCAATGGTCACCCACAGCCCTTAGCAGTGGTTTGTATTTGAAATAGGAACTATAAAATGTTAGAAGAGGCCATTTTCTGGGAGAATAATAGATAGATAAGACTTTATTGATCCCGAAGATTGAGGAATGTCAATTTCTGCTGCCACAAATCCTGTCCTACTCAGCTATCGCCTGTTTAATGCTGAAAATTGTCTTTATCTGCTGCAAACCGAAAAGGCCAAAAACAGGAGAAACGCTGCAAACTGCTAATAAGATTGGATTATTGAATGTACATGTCTGTAGATTAATAAGTGCCAATGAGAGATGTATTTTATGTAACGAAGGCCAAGCACTCAGTAAAGGTCACAGGGAGGTGAATTGTAAATGTCTCACAGCTGAAAATATAAAACTTTTAGTAAAAAAAAACAGAAATGACGGGGTTATGAAATAAATATTTCACCGAGGTGTCTACTTAGGAAGAAAAGGACATGCATCAGTATATATAAAAGGATAAAGTTCGGATTTCCATGTTAAATATTTCAGCAGAGGTAGACATACTTTGTTACAGGTACTAGAAATTTACAGTATATGATTAACAAATCTCCAGGATTTGTTGATCAAATTCGCCAACACTCATTCTAGACAGGAGAAGTACTCATCGACAGGAAAACTGTTGAAGTCTCACCCATCTGTGAAAAGGGTGACAAATCCGTGCAAAATCACCACAGACAAACACATCTTCTATTAAACTTGAAGAACATTAGAAAGCTTACTAGCAAGAGGCCAAGAGCCAATTCACTCCTCTAGCCTGTTTGGTTGGTAGTAGCTAAATGATCTGAGGATCTTGCCCAGATGTTTCTTAAAAGAATCCAGGGAATCAGCTTCAGAAGCATACAGTACATGTGAGAGTATGGAAATGCTACCCACCCCCCTGTTTAATGAAGTGGCTTTTCTTCTCAGTTTTAAAGTCACTTCCATGTAGTGGTAGTCTGTTTCACTGTTCATTCTGAAAAAGTGGGTTTACTTTGTCCGAAATGATTCTAAGTACTTTCTCTCATTGTCTTCCAAGTTGAAGGCTAAAAAAAAGTGAGTGCAATCAAGAGAATTTGCCCAAATTATTTTAGTATATCCTAAACAAATGGTTCTTTAGGTTTATTGTAAACATGAGTGTGTTGCTTATATGGTTAAATTCTAAATGTCAGAATGTCTTCTCATGGGAGCACGGGGCATTATCCTGAGTGAAGATCCAACGGCACCAGAGATACTGTGAAGACCGACCGGTGTGTATGAGGAGAGGGGGGTATAGCAGACAGACCAGGAACAACGAAGAACTGAATTATTATCAAAATAAAGATTGCAAGAAAAACTGTGAAGGGGGTTAGAGGTGAGATATTTGTGTGGAAGAGCATAGATGAGATAAGAAATTTGACTTCTCCTAATTAAACCACCCTTCATTAGAGATGAGACATGCATCACAGGACTGGAAAGGTCATCTTACAAGCTGGTTATAAAAAATAGGACTCAAAGCTTTCAGTATAAATAGATACGGTGTTGAGGACGTGATTGCAGTTTATCAGACCAAGGTTCTAGTCTCACACTGAGAAAGATTACAGAAAAAGCAAAGCAGTATGTTGCCAAACAGAGGTGCCACCCCATTCTGCCCACTTTCTCTAGAATTTTTAGATGTACCCTGATGAGGACGTTCAGATGTTAAGTGATGCTACCTGGACTGCAACCTTAGATCCTGGAGGCGTATAATACATCCCACGTGGTTGGAGCAAAGGTTCACAAGCACAGACATGAGTAAAGTACTATAGCTCTTGCCCTTAGTGTCTAACAATAGGAGTGTAACAATCTCATAGATACAATAAGATAAATAAATTGCTGGGCAAATAAAACCAGCATAAGCAGGTGCAGGGATAGGCAAAGGAGTCATAACTAAAGCAGTGTACAGTTAGTGTGGACAGCATTCAGTAATGGCACTTGCCTGGTGGTGTGTATTCTGTGTTTACAATGAATGAAAGAAAAATGTTTTATTACTGTAGATGCTACAAGCAGAAAGACAAAATAATTATCCTGATGCATACTGAGCTTAATCATTGCTGTTCTTTATTGAAACAGGTATCAAATCCATTTTGCTGTAAAGGCAGCGTTAATCTGTGCATTGTGACTGGTCCTCTCTGAAAAGGGGATCACAACAGCTGTGGGACCGATCACATGAATATTGCAGCGTTCAGACAATGCTAAGCATCACTTTAATAACAAGAGTGCCTCTTATCAGCACTAAGTCTTACCAGTCTTACCATGCCTCTTCAACAGGTAAGGGAGCAAAGACACAGGACCCTGAAGACGTTTCTGCACTCTTGCCTGTCATTAAATCTTCATCAAATTCCACATTTCTAATTCTCTTGTGTGTAACAGCTCTATCAGGATTATAGTAATGATCTGCTTTCTGAACAGTCACAGTCAAATTATTTCACCAAAGCACAGTTGCTGCATAAATCTTAAAACTACTGTAATATAACATCACTGCGCCAGTAACTGTACTGCACTTGTAATACTGTACAGCAGACAGTGTGCATGTGCTGCAATCGCAGCGTCATGGGGACAGGGGCAGGGCGAGGGTGATGGGAGTGTGGTGGTGATGGGAGTGAGGTGATGGGAGTGTGGTGGTGATGGGAGTGAGGTGATGGGAGTGTGGTGGTGATGGGAGTGAGGTGATGGGAGTGTGGTGGTGATGGGAGTGAGGTGGTGATGGGAGTGTGATGATGGGAGTGTGGTGGTGATGGGAGTGTGGTGATGGGAGTGTGGTGGTGATGGGAGTGAGGTGATGGGAGTGAGGTGATGAGAGTGTGGTGGTGATGGGAGTGTGGTGATGGGAGTGAGGTGATGGGAGTGTGGTGATGGGATATAATGCGGTATTTGTAATACTTTGCATTTTAAAAATATATATTTTTATAGATTTGTTACCGTGCTTTACTGCTTCTGTTTTGCTTTAAGAATAGTTTACTGCAGTAAACTATAATGAGGGGTTAAAAACTAAAGATTTAAAATATTTCTTATATCACCCTGCTGTTCTTGTTCATGGACCTCCTAAACTCCTAATCTCCTGAAGCATTTGGACATACTGTATCAGCCTGAGCCTCCTCTGAGTCACCTTGGGGTTTCAATGACAGCAACAGGTACTCCAGCTCTTGGGTGTGCTGTACAGTAGGTAAGTGTGTGCAGAGGTGGTGAAATAGCGTCTCCTGACAGAAGGGGCTCTACATGCTGGGCACTCCCGATGAGTCTGTGCCACAACCATCGGGTACTGAGGAAGGCGTTAAACCACAGGTGGCTGCTTGAGCAAAGCTGTGAGCAAGCGCTGATGATGAGCGGCTGTGATTGGAGGGTGCCGAGACAGCAGCAGCCGTCAGCTCTGGTTCTGTCGTTTCCCCTTCGGCGGAGTAGGGGGAGGGACCTTCGGAATCCTGTCCGTCACCGGGCTGGAAGAGAGACCCTGGGGAAAGAGAGGTGAGGGGGCAGAGGGTCAGAGAGGGACGGAGATAGGTGTGACAGGGAGAGCGTCAGAATGTTACGGGATTCACAGTTTCACAAGTTCTCTCAGGCTGTTAGAAATGATTTCTGGCTCAGTACCAAATTAACACTGACATTGCACGGGCAGTCACAGCTAAGAGAAGAGAGATGTATTTTAGACTGAAAATTTTACTTGCAAAACAATTGTTGGAAGATCTTCCAAGTGAGTAGCTCAAGCAGTAAAGGGGTTTGCATGCAGAGGAGGCTACGTTCTGCAGTCCAGACTAGTGTGAACTGTAATCAACTTTAATTCACTGGGATTCCTAAACTCAGATTCACAATTGGCCGTTAGGGTTTCCTTATCCATTAGATGCAAGAAAATCAGGGTGTTTACAAATGATTGGTGATTTTTGGCTCATCTTGCTCTTTAGGTTGGTAGTAACTTAATGATCTAAGACTCTCATCTATGTGCTTCTTATACTGTTTTTAAATGTTTGCACGGTGTCATGAACCATCACACCACAAGAGGACTGGTCCCAGACTTCCACAATCCTCTGTGTTAAGAAGTACCTTAGATTTTCTGTCTTAAATTCTTTTATCTCATTTCCATTTGAGTCTCAGCATTGCCGCTGATATCGACAAAATCCCTTGCATATACAGTTTATACAGTAAAGATTTTGATTAGCTGAATGAATTCCCCATGTCACCTTTTCTGTTCTGTTTCTGTTAAAAAAAATCGATTCTCTACATCTGTCCAATTATAACTTTCCCTTCTCCATACCAGAGTTGCAGTGCATAAGGCAGAAACATGGATGATTAAAAAAAACAGCAATATGCTGTCAATGATGTTAAAGGTGACATTCTGGAATCTTTTAAGAAGTGGGAGAGCAAAGCTAACTAATTTTCTTCTGATAATCAAATAAAAAATGGCAATCTTCTTTTGTTCAGCTTCTGGAAAGCCTCACTCTCTTGCACTCTCCACCCCTGCCCCAGCACACACCTTCAGAGAGACAGAGTAGCTGTGCCGAGGGGACTCTGGAGGTGGGGTGTTGCCGAACTGTTCAATCACAGACTGGCAGATTTTCCTCGGTATCGGTGGTGGTTTCGCACTTTTCACCCGACCTGGAAAACCAGCCACTCCTGGGGGAGAGAGAACGAGCCAGAGGGTATGACACAGCAGGAGAAGACACATGGAACAAGACGCTTCTGAAAGAGTGGGAGGTGCAAAGACAGAGAGAAACAGCTCCAATATTGTGCAACATCTGGACCCTACTTTTCAAAAGCCCGTTTTGTTCTGAAAAATGAGTTTGTATTTCTGCTTGTACCCCACCCAGGATCCCAGACAACTCCAAGTCCTCTTTAAATATTACCCCTTATCCCAACATTCGTAACTCTAACCTGTAGGAGACGTGGAGAAAGGGGCGCCGTCGGCCTCTGTGGAGCTCGCTAGCTTGACAGCTGACTGGTCTGTGGTGTTCTCACTCGGGTTCATGGAAAGTCTGGACCCAGTTTCCTTAGCACAGGGAGGAAGGTCAAAGGTTAAGAAAGAAGGAAAGATTGCCACACGTGGGATCAGTTCTTTCTAATGTCAAACGTCTACCAACCTAGCACAGAAGAGATCTCCCCTAGAACTGCCTGTATGCAAACAACATTCAGTTATTTCAGTTATTCAGTTATTTCATTCGGTCTGTCATGCAGAGATAGATGGTGTAATCTGGACACATTACTGTAAAAAAACAACAGATCTGACCACAACCTTGTTCATCTCCTATCTCTGTACAAGCCTCTTGTCTTACGACAACCAGTGACCACCAGGACAGTGAGGAGATGGTCAGCTGAGGCTAATGATGCACTGAGGGACTGTTTTGAACAGTCTGGGGGGTACTCTGTGAGCCTTATGGAGATTATATTGATTTTCTTACCCACTGCATCACTGACTACATAAACATCTGTGTTGACAGTGCAGTGCCCACCAGGAAAGTGCGCTGCTTCTCCAATAATAAACCTTGGGTCACCAGTGATCTGAAGGCTGTCCTAAATAGGAAAAAGAGGGCTCTTCGGGCAGGTGACAAGGAGGAATTGAGGCGAGTGCAGAAAGAGCTGAAGGTGAGAGTTAGGGAGAGCAAGGTGGTTTATGGGAGGAAAATGGAGGAGAGGCTGATGGAGAGCAATGTGAGAGAAGTATGGAATGGCATGAGGAAGATCTCCGGATACAAGCTGTCCAGCGGCCAACAGAGTGAGGGAGGCCTGGAGAGGCCAATGAGGTGAATCTTTTCTTTAACAGATTCGATACAGGGTCCACTGTCCATTCACTCCACAGGCCTTCACCCCAGACACCCTCTTCATGTCCTCAGTCACCCCATCATGAGATCCCTCCTATTCCTGCTCCATCTTCCCCTGCCCTGCTCGGCCTACCCATCACAGCTGACCAGGTCAGAAGGGAGTTGAGGAGACTCTATGCAGGGAAGGCAGCAGGTCCTGACAGTGTCAGCTCTAGGGCGCTAAAGATCTGCGCAGACCAACTGGGTGCAGTGCTGCAGTACATTTTCAACCTGTGCCTGAGATTAGAAAGGGGTCCTTCCTCCTGGAGGCTGTCAGGGTGTATAACACTGCCCTAGGCTAGGCCTGTTATCCCTTCATCTGCTCATCTATGGACAGCATGTTGCACTCGTACTTTTGGACACTGCATTGATATACTGTTTATACTGTGGTATTTTCAATATGTAAATGCCTATGCGCATTTTGCACATCTTTTATTGTTTTACAGTGACTATTAGCATATTTTGCACACATCTATTTTGCTAACTCTATTTATTTTATTTTCTATTCTATATACTTATTTAATTATTAATGTTGCAGTTTATTTTTAATTTGTTGGATGTCTGTCTTTCTTGTGCTGGGCTGCTGTAACACCTCAATTTCCCTTCAGGATTAATAAAGTCTTATCCTATCTTATTTCTGGTCTAAATGTAGATCCCCAATGTTTGAATTTGAATTCAGGTTTTACTTCTCACATTAGAACACCAGAGGCTCTGCTGGAGTTTAAATCACTTCAGAACTGAGAACAGGTGTGTGTGGAAATGGTGCTTTGTGGTGCTGTGGAGGTTTACCTGGATTGTGGAGGCACTCTTAGACCCTGGTAGGGAGAGGAACTGGCTCCTTCTCTTCTCTTTCTTCTCAGCACTTTGTCCGTCTTTCTCTGGAGCATCCTTGGGGACTGAGCTACTCCGACTGATGGAGAGGGAAGCAAGAAAAGAGAAAGACAGAAAACCAGTCAGGCCAAAGCAGAGGAACAAAGAGACACAGGTGGAAAACAGAAAGAGAGAAGGGGACAAAGGAAAGGCAGGGATACAGAGTAATTGGAGAAAAATACATTGAGGTTTACAGTACTTACAGGGTCATCAGTGTAATTTTATTACTCAAGTAAACAATCGGAAGCCTCAAATAGGTTGTTCTGCTTCAACTAAACAATGAGAGTTCATCTGATTTGTCAGCACCTGAGCTGAAGAGCACTATTGCAAGCTAAACTGCCCTCAGTGCCTTTTCTCCCAAGGTGGAAACAGGACTTCTTAAGGAGTTTAGTCCATTTCCTTCAAATGGAACCTTTTTAAATGATTAAATACTTGAGTTGAGTGGGGTAACAATGAGATAATTATTTGAGCTATTTAAATTCTCTGTGGCATTGAACAATTACTAATTGAATTAGTGATTGTGTGCAGTGTTACATTAAACTGACATCAACAAGCACAGTGATAGCAAAGCTGTACAGGGAAGATGCAGTAAGAAAGTAATCAGCATCTATGAATTAGAGGACTGTGTCGGCTGAAGGCACTTTACACTTGCAAACATCGGCTGCTGTCTCTTCACCGCACCACCGAGGGCTCTTTCAATCTTTAGTCGCTCTCTAGACCAGCCTGTTCTTACTTGATCACAGTCAGTCAAGTCCTGCGATGTCAGCAGCCGACTCTACACCTGTTCCCTCTCGGTATCCCAGCGCAATGTGCTTCAACTCAACTAGGCTATATATGTCAATTCCACCCATATTATCAAAGCTGATCTAGAAATGATGTAAGAAAAATGCACTCTACAAAAAATATAAAAAAGTAGAAGTGAGAAATAATGAAATCAGAATGAATCAAATGGACAATTAACAACATCACAAACTCAAGTCTTTGTCACCCTCCACTCTCCCTATTTCCATCATCTTTCCTCACTTCTTTCTTTTCCCTCCTTCTCTCTTGCATCCTTTCACTGCCCCCTTCCCATCCCCCCTCCCTGCCTCACTCTGAAGCTCCAGGTCTTGTCTTGTGTCCGGGCTGTAAAGGAGTGATGGGGTGGCCTCCTGCTGCCCCCTTGAGGAATCCAACAGCTATCAGAGAAGCTGCATTTTTGTGTCAGACTGAAGGTCTTGTCTTTCCTGTTTTCCCCTTTCACACAGCAAGTGTTTGGCTCACACACTCTGACTGACCTCTGCTTGGTCTTGGGCTCCTCGCGGACTTGAGAGACAGGGGACAAAGGCTTGTACAGGGTCATCATGGACCGTGGGCGCCCCCCACCTGTCCCTGGCTGGAAAGAGCAATGCCAGGAGTATTGGGATCACAGTATTTATAAAAACAGTACAGGAGGCAGAAGCTGCTGCACTGCCTTTCACTGAGTACGTTTACATAAGTAACAGAGAGTAAGGGTGATCAACACAGCACTAATGGATACAGTGTCCTTGAGAGACAGAGGAGTACTGTAGCTCTAGCCATCCAAAAGAGCATTCAGGCACAGAAGTGAGCCTGCAGGAATCTGGGATCCCAGAATTAGGATCAGACTGAACAGAAGACCTTCGAAAGACACGGTGTTATATGGGTAAGTTCTTGACCTTCTGATCCAGATATCGCAAATTCATGTTAATTTATTATCATGATATTAATTATTATGATTAATAATGATCTTATTTATAAAAACAATAAAAATTAACAACATAAATCTCATCTTGCAGATGCTCAAAGGTAATCTGTAATATGAAAATGAGTTAATGGATAAAAAACAGTATACAGAAGGAGCGACAACGCCAAATGAGGTGATTGAACTAACAGAGGACCACAGGGGTTACTCAGTTTGATGGAAGGAAATACTCTTGTCCCCTGCAGATGCTGTGTCAGTGTGTTTCACTATGTGGGTGTTTCAATGTCTCAGTCTGTGCAACGTGTCAGTGTGTCAGAGTGCACGACGCGTCATCCTGCCTCACCAGCTGCCTCATTCCATACTGCTTTTCCACTTTGCTCCGGAGCTGGGAGAAGCACTCCTCCATGCGCTGGTGGAACGGGCGCAGGTCCTCAGTCACCCTCTGGCCATGCAGCTCTATCCCTTCCTCCAGCAAGGGGATCTGAGAAAGAGGAGCAGGTTTATAAAGGGGGGCGAGGAGGCTTCAGCCTGTGTAATAATAATAATTCCCTACACTTATACAGTATAGCGCTTTTCTGGACACTCCACTCAGAGCACTTTACAGGTAACGGGGATCCCCTCCTCCACCACCAGTGTGCAGCCCCACCTGGACTATGCAACAGCAGCCATAGTGTGCCAGTCCGCTCCCCACACACCAGCTCTCAGTGGGGAGGAGAGCAGAGTGATGGAGCCAGTTCAGAGATAGGGATTATTAGGAGGCCATGACTGGTAAAGGCCAGGACACTGGGGAAACACCCTGGGATTTTTAATGACCACAGAGAGTCAGGACCTCGGTTTTACATCTCATCCAAAGGAAGATTTATGTCTTATCCGAAGGACAGCACCTTTTTACAGTATAGTGTCCCCGTCACTATACTGGGGCATTAGGACCCACACAGACCTCAGGGTGAGCACCCCCTGCTGGCCCAACTAAAACCTCTTCCAGCAGCAACCTTAGTTTTTCCCAGGAGTCTCCCATCCAGGTACTGACCAGGCTCACACCTGCTGAGTGTCAGTGAGTTGCCAGTTGTGAGTTGCAGGGTGATATACAGTAGCTGCTGGCAATGTTTGAAGATGACAATCACAAAGCTTCAGTGGAGGAGACTGGACAATTTGCAACTACTGGTTAAACTTTTTAGTTCTTTGAGTATTTGTCCATAGACTCTTATAACCCAATTTGATATGGTGGAGTAGGAGGAAAACACAGAACTTCCAGTACTTAAATGGAAATGGAAATTTAAATAATTCAATTAATGAATGACAAAGCAATGGGTATCTATGGCCAGTCTTTGCTTTCTGTTGCAAACCTGCTTCTTTTAATTACCAGCTAAGGAAAATCAAATATAGTACCTGCCAGGCAATTAAGTCCTGAAGCTGCAAGATCCTCTGTTTCTCCTCTGGGTGATCCCTCATGTACTCCTCTGTAAAAAAAGCCTAAGAGAGAAACAGATAAAGAGACAGACTCACTGATGCTCCTGGACACAGATGGATCATCACAGCCAATGGGCTTTTCTGTGTAGAATATGTGCAGAAAAATGGTTGATATTTTTACAGATCAGGGGTTTGATACAATTACAATATAGAGCAATCATTACATCAATGTAAAGGTTCTGACTCTAGCGTGCTATGCAAGTAAACTATAAAGAAAAATAAGCCCCTGAAGTCAGGGAATACCGTTACACGGCACATTGATATTGTATTCTCCAGCACAGCTTGATAAACGAGCAGTAATCACACCCAAACATAGATAGGAGAAATATTTATTAACGCTAAATAACACAACTGTACAATACACAACAATCATACTGTGATCAGATATGTACAGCTCTGTGAGTTCCAGGGCTCTACCTCCTACAGACATATGATTGAAGTGGAACACATATGCACTTACGGTACACTATTCACGGTTTTATACAAGTACAGTATTTGGTATAACAATGTATGGAAAAAAGTACAAATACTCTACAAGTACTCTGTGCTTTAACATCCCATCCCCTGTTGCAGGCACTGAAACAAGGTTTGAAGAACTGGATGGGTGAAGAATTTTCCAGAACATTGATGATGATGATGATTATGACTGTCCTTATTCCTGTCTCTGTCTGTCTGTTCCTATATCTCTGCTGTCCATAAATTGCCTTTGTCCCTTCGTCAGTCCTTATGGAGACTAGCTTAATAGTCTCACTAAGAATGTTACAGACACTGTTGAATATTTATGTTTTAAAGTGGCTGTTTAATGATCAGGTGACGCCAAAATCACAACAATATGTTCACACTAACCTGCAGGAAGACACACTATCCTCTATGAGAGAAATAATTTCCTCAATGTAAATTTTGTGATAAAGTAAAGTGGTTTATTGAATGGAACAGGTCAAGGTTTATTCCATGCTGAAAAGAAAAGAGACACCAGTTTTTTTTTCTTTTTCTTTCAACATGGAATAAACCTTTACCTGTTCCTTTACAGCCTACGCAGCTCCCTACTGGAAGTGGTTTATTAAATGTTATTAGTTGGTGTTATGTTACAGTATATGTTAAATTGTTAAAACGACCTGCTAGTTTGGCATTATTGTCTTTATGCATTTCATGGTACTACCCTGATGGTACTCTCTGTGGAATTAATGGCTGCAGAGAATATTCTTGTCACATGCATTGAAAAGAGGCTGTCTAAGTAGTGTTATAAAATAAGGTATTTTGTTTAGATGGCTAATTGCCGGACTGTGTGGAGCTCAATTTGTTCTTTGGACTGTCTGGGCTGTCTGCTTTTTGTGTAGCTTTTCCTATCAGGTATACTGTTAACCAGACAGCTTTGATAACATTGACTAGGATTTTTCAGTTTTTCAGTGGATGAGTGTTGAAGATTTTGAAATACAGCTAATTGAATTGCAGTGTTCAGACATATCAAACTTAGAGTCTGGGATCTGCGAAACACTCTTGAGGCTACTGAAAGTGATCACAGCGTATCTAACGTGGCCCATTGAAATTTGACTGTCTGAAGCAAATGGCTTTTTTTTACTGCCTTCAATATTTGGATCAACGTACCTCTGTGAACAGGTATTTTCATACATGAAGACAATTCTTTATCCCTCCAGTAGCCGATTAACAACTGAACACTCAGCGGCTTGCGTGTCAACGAAACTGAGATTGGAGAACTCAGAAAGGGAAAGTAAGGGCAAGGATCACACTAAATGGTAAGATGTGCACATTAATTTACTAATTTTAAATATGATTGTATTTTAATATTTTGTTATTAAATATTTACGTTGCATTAATAACATTTTAATACAATTATACATTTATAGATATTAATTTAATTTTTATTCATTGAAATGTACAACATGTATCAATGGCTTGCACATATATTAAACCAAGTGAATGAGCTGCCTCTTCTGAGAGATTGCAGACCCCTGGTCTAAAGTGCAAATATAAAAGACACAGTGATTGTGCCAGCTGTGCTTGAATTGAACCACTGATGATAAGGTTTAGGATGAACAAATCCTAAACCTAAATGGTTAAGCCTGTAGTAGCTAATATACAGTAAAGCCTATTTTTTCTCTGTCTTTGTGCAAAAAGATGATCACAGGAACAAAGTGCATATTCCTGTTTATAAAATATCAGGACAAATTATTGCAAATCATGAAAACTGACAGAAAATTCTTATGTCAATGTTACAGTAGCATAGATTGCTAGCTTTCGTTTGAAAACAATTGCCAAGCCCTGCTAATAATAACACAGCAAATAAACCAAATGAATAGTTTTTTTTCATTTGGTAGCATGTTGTAGAGAATTACAGAGTCAAGCAAAGTCAAGCACAGTTTATATCATTCTCTCAACTTAATATGAGAAATATGCTGACCACTGCTTTAGATCTCTGTATTATAGATACTGTAAGTTTGACTTTTGTTAATTTGGTTTATATTCCTTATTATTGAATTACATGCATCGCTTGCAAATGGTGATAAACTTTGAAAAAAATCTTTAATATGTTAAGACAGGTTTCTGGGCTCTAGAGAGCTCATTTAGTAAAGGTGTGTGCTCAGCTGCAGGCTGGCCTCTGTAGTGCCAAGTCAACGCCATTGTGTTATCACTGTGCTGTTTGATGTTAGTGTGTATTTTAGCTTTTCTTTTCAAGGGTCAAGAATTTAAAAATCATTCATTTACATATTCATATTGATAAGTATGAATGGGAAATTGATTTTCATTGGAATGAAAAAAAAATCTGTTCGCCATCTCGAAAGGGATTTTAAAATAGATTGTAAAGTTGAATATTCAATATACTGTATGAAGCACTTAAGCTCACTCTGCAGATGAATCTCCTGTCAATTTCACCAATGCAATTTGCTTTAAATACTGTTGAACTTACATTTAGCTAAAAAGTAAACCACTAACTAGTTCCCAGTATATGACAGAATATATATGTTTAATTTATATAAATATTTGTTCAACTAAAGATGGGCTCTATTTCACACAGGAATTATGGATTGCAACAGACAGAGGCCTTGGAGACAAAGGCAGCAGGATTGTCATCATGGATAGAGAATTGTACTTTCTAGAGGCGCACAGGTAACTAAAGAACCAGGAACACTACAGAAAAACAACACACTGATCTACCTGCCTCGGCAAAGGAAATCTGACAAATCCTCCAGGGCATGGTGGAGGCCACAAGGATCACAGTAAAACTTCTACGTACCGTACTACCTAAAATTCACAAACCCGCGAGAGCTGGATGATACCACACATAGTATCATGCGGCCAACCCACAGTATCAGACCGCAGCAGAAAGTCCTACAGTTCTGCAGAATTCATTGACTATTATCTCAGCCCAGCCTCCACCAAACACAACAGTTACTGTACATCAAGGAGTCTGTGGAGAAAATTAAAGCAATTAAAGCAGGACACCAGTGACGGATATCCTTTTCACGAATTACATCGACAGCCTGTACACTAACATAGACACCAGCCAGCAATCCCACACATCACTGCGTTTCAACCCCAGCCAACAGGGCCCTCAAAAACAAGCTTGAAACACTGCTGGGAGGAAAGATCGTAAAGCAATGCAGAATTATCTCAGCCTACAGGAAAAATAAGAACTGACTGGATATCCTGGTAAGGAGCAAGCTCCCAGCATTAAACACCAGACACACACAGACTCAGGAACATGGACAGACCTTCTCATACTTGGCGAAGCCGCCCATGACAGCAGCATCCACTATGCCATTTAGCAGCATGGACATGGGAGAAACAGGAAGACGGGCATCACCACGGTGCTGCCTCACCACTCGAGCAATCTTCTCATTGGTCGACTGCATGGTCTCCACAGCAACCTCCACAGGGCTGAGGGTCACCTGGAAGGCAGACAGCTGTGGTGATGTGGTGAGAAAGACACAGACTGGCAACCAGAAGGAGACGGGCAGAAAGGGTGATAAACAGGAGGACAGAGAGACTCAGAGCTGGTGCTGCACACAGACAGAGAGACTCAGAGCTGGTGCTGCACACAGACAGAGAGACTCAGAGCTGGAGCTGCACAGAGACAGAGAGGCTCAGAGCTGGAGCTGCACACAGACAGAGAGATAGGATAGGCTGTGCTCCCACTGCCAGCGGGGAGAAATAGAGACAGAAGTGCACTTCCTACTGCACTGTGACAGATACTCTGGGATTAGAGAAACATTCTTCCCAAAATTCAGAAATCTAATCCCAGAGTTCCCACACCTGCCAGAATCACAACGGGTCCCAATCCTACTAGGAGAGGGAGGAGGGAACTCAGTTGAACTGGCAGCCCAGTATGTGATCTCCTGTCCCAGCCTGAAGAACAGTGAGTCTGTCTCCCAATAATGCTCCAGCCGCCTACAGAATATGTCAATATTTTATAATATGTCTTTGTTGTAAATGTCTGAAATATGTCTGTAGATTTTATTTTACTTCTATTTTTTGTTTTGTTTAATGTAAATATCATTACTTTCATTTGCTTTGGCAACACTGATTGTACCCATCGGTCATGCTAATAAAGCACCTTAAATTGAATTGAATTGAATTGACTCAGAGCTGGCGCTTCACACAGACAGAGAGACTCAGAGCTGGAGCTGCACAGAGACAGAAAGACTCAGAGCTGGTGTTGCACACAGACAGAAAGACTCAGAGCTGGTGCTTCACACATACAGAAAGACTCGGAGCTGGTGCTGCACACAGACAGAAAGACTCAGAGCTGGTGTTGCACACAGACGGAGAGGCTCAGAGCTGGTGCTGCACACAGCCAGAGAGACTCAGAGCTGGTGATTCACACAGACAGAGAGACTCAGAGCTGGTGCTGCACACAGACAGAAAGACTCAGAGCTGGTGTTGCACACAGACAGAGAGACTCAGAGCTGGTGCTTCACACAGACAGAGAGGCTCAGAGCTGGTGCTGCACACAGCCAGAGAGACTCAGAGCTGGTGCTTCACACAGACAGAGAGACTCAGAGCTGGTGCTGCACACAGACAGAGAGACTCAGAGCTGGAGCTGCACACAGCCAGAGAGACTCAGAGCTGGAGCTGCACACAGACAGAGAGACTCAGAGCTGGAGCTGCACACAGACAGAAGGACTCAGAGCTGGTGTTGCACACAGACAGAAAGACTCAGAGCTGGTGTTACACACAGACACAGAGGCTCAGAGCTGGTGCTGCACACAGACAGAAAGACTCAGAGCTGGTGCTGCACACAGACAGAGAGACTCAGAGCTGGTGCTGCATACAGACAGAGAGACTCAGAGCTGGAGCTGCACACAGACAGAAAGACTCAGAGCTGGTGTTGCACACAGACAGAAGGACTCAGAGCTGGTGCTGCATACAGACAGAGGGACTCAGAGCTGGTGCTGCACACAGACAGAAGGACTCAGAGCTGGTGCTGCACACAGACAGAGAGACTCAGAGCTGGTGCTGCACACAGGCGGACAATGCTACAGGACCTTAAAATGACAATCTAAGTAGGGTAAGAGGCAGCAAAGGGAAACAGACCATGATGAAGTACAGGCTCAGTGACCACAGCCTGACCATAGAAACTGCACACAGGCAGATAGCCCTTCTGCCAGTGAGGAGAAGCAGGGACACAGATGCACTTTCTGGGATTAAACAAACATTATTTGCCAAAATAAGAAATCTGCACACAGGTGAACAGAGAGACTCAGACCTCATGCTGCACATAGTCAGACAGAACCACAGACTTACTGTGTCCATGCTGATGACCTCATACCAGCGCAAGATATCAGGTAGTTTGTATGCTGTTTCATAGGTAGTGCGTTCAATCCACATGGACTGAGAAAGAAGAACAAAATGACTGAGAGAGTGAGACAAAAAATGATTGAAAGGGAATTCAATTATCAAATTGACACAGTTCTCTTTTTTTCATCTTCATTTCAGCTGTGATTATATTCACAAGCAATTATCACATGCCAAGATGACAGACAGTATGACTGACAAGGTGACTTTCAAAATGTTTTGCTCAAGCCCCAGATATGTTCCATCTTTAAACCTCCTAAAAAAGTCCAGGTGAAGATCCAAACCATACCTGTGTAAGAGAGTGAGAGGAGGCTTCTGGTGCAAGCCACCATCTTGGCTCAAACCTAAGCCATGGGGTGGCCTTGAGCCAAGATGTCAGATTGTTTAATTAGACACACCTGGGTTTTGATCACAGATCTTGAGTGAAAGAGGACATTTACTGTTTCCCTGGAGGCGGGGTACCAAATGTCCACTCAGGACAATAACACAGTGCAGCCCTCACTACAGATGCCCCTGTCCCTCTGATCCCACTCAGAACTATAACAGTGCAGCCCTCAATAAAGACGCTCCTGCCCCTACTCACTGCAAATTCATTGTCAGGGTCTTTGGGTCCCTTTCTGATTGGCCGGGAGTATGTGAAGCGCTTGACTTTATTGACCTTGTAGAAACTGGAGGAGACACAAGGAACAGAAGTTACAGCCCAATCTGAAACTCCCAGAGGTGATCTTGACAGACACTGTACTCTGCACTTATTTCATTCATTACTTCAAAATGTAAAATTGTGAAATATTTTGTTTATTTATGAACTTCTTTGAAACCTCTAACTGATTCTACTTAAGTTGGTAGCTTACAGATGCACGTGTGCACTGACACACCTACAGGAGGGATGAGGAGACAGGAGAAGGGGAGGGGAAGACAAGGAGAAGAGAGTACATACTCCAGAATCTGGTCTGGGACACTGTGGTTCCTGATATGGGCTGGCTCCACCAGGACTGGCTGTACTGTAAAGCACTGGATATCTATGATTCAGTCAAGGACGTTCAGCTCTGAAGGAAGAGAGCAAGTCATACGTACTCGTGCATAACATGAGTTACTCTGACACACGAGAGGGACTGGGGCACACTGAAACGCACTTGAACGATGCAACACACTGGAACAGGAAAGCACATCCATTAACGGATAGTGACACAAAGACACAATGACACAGTCAAGACCGTGAGATTCTGAAATGAGGTGATTTTGGATAGTTTTGGTTCAAGAACTCAACTTGACTAATGTTTACACCACCAACTGCTTCAGACTCAGCAAAAAGTTATGGGCATAGAGTTTGAACACAGATTTGTGATTAAACCATGAAAATAAGAGGCATTTCAACCCAGAAAGGGTTCCAGAAGAAATTATCCTAATCCTTGATGACTGTGGAAAGACTTTGAGATTGATTGTCTACCTATTGGCAACTAAATAAGCAAGATGACCAAATGTTCAAATTTTGTAATCCTTATGTTCTAATGTACTGAAGGAATATGAAAATTCTGAGAGCTGCACCTGAGACTACAGAAGAACAATTATGTCACATCGTCCTGCTACTTCTTGTCTAGTTTACATCATTCCCTGTATTTCTGGACCTTGTTGTCTCTCTACCGTCTTTCCAGGTTTCAGAGGATACACTGTCCTGGAGAGCTGTGGATGTCTTCAGTAGGGGGCGCTGTGCTCTTCATCCTCTCTGCACTGGGGAACTGTGACAGCAGCTGCAGCTCAAAGTCTTCTCTCCTCTCATACTCTCGCCCACGGTGGATAAACACCTTGTTCTGCAGAGACGGAGTGTAGAAAGAGAGATCGTGTGGGAAAGAAATGTAGTGGAGGAAGGAAGAAGCATCTCATAGAGAGTCTACATTTTCAGAAAGACACTTTTAACCAATTGAAGGCTGCAGAGGAGCCAGAGCCGTTCTTGACACACAAAGTGTGCAAGGTAGTATACATCCTGGACAGGATGCCAGTCCATCGCAGGACAGACACACAAACACAGATATCAGGGTCAAATTTCACAGTAGCCATTTGACATATCATACAGTATGTCTTTGGATTGTGGGAAGAAACTGGAGCATCTGGAGGAAACCCACGTGACCATGGAGAGAACAAACAAACAGACAGCACCCCAGGACCAGAACTGACCCCAGGGCCCCAGCACTGCGAGGAGGTAATGCTATCCAGTGCACCACCACACCACCCATTCTTAAAGACAGTCACATGTCTTTCTATAAACACACATACACAGTACTGACCCTGAGGAAGGAGGGGAAGCCCAGTCCATAGTATCCCACAGCAAAGTAATCTGGACTGGGGCGCAGCACCGTCATGATGTTCTGATAGAACTTCGCCTGGATCTGCTGCTCTCAGAGAGTGACAGAGACAGAGAGAGACATCAGGAGATACAGGGGATACAGAGTGGCACAGAAAGGGCAGGACAGAGGGCGAAGGGTGTGAGAGTGATGGAGCTCAAGGATGCCCTGGAGGGCTGTGGATGTCTTTAGTAGGAGGAGGGGCTCAAGGGAGAGAGAGATGGGGGAGAGGTCTTTGTCCCCCAGTAAAAAGCATTTTATGATGCTGGCAGAGACTCAGAATGGCATCATTGTGAGGTACAAAGAATAACTCCAAAAATCTGTATTCCAGGTAAATAGAAGCGAGACAGTATCATTTGCATTTGTAATCATGAGATTAACAGGAATAAGTACAATATAATAAATGTTATTTTTAAGAAATTGTATGCATATATTTTTCATCATATTAGAACAAAATATAATCATATTAGAACAAAAATATTTAGAAAATGTTATCATATTAGAAAGAAAATATTTGCTGAACTTACTGATTACAGTATGACACTACTGATGTATGATTACATTGCATTGCAGATTGTAAAAGTCAATATTTCATTTTATATCTCTTTGAGACAATAATTGCATTAAATCTATTATCCACTGAGCTCCCCAAAATTGATGCGATAAATCTAGATACAATGTACAACAAATATTTAAAATTAGGAAAACATTCAAGTTTGTAAAATATCAACAAGGACAAAAATGAAACAAAATTGTAACTTGTCTGCACTGACAGTGTGAAGCTGTCAGCAACCTCAGATTTCTGTCATGGCAAGAACATCACAAGCCTCAGACAGATCAAGTTATTGAATTTAACTCACTATAAAATCCGCATCATCAGAGAAAGATTACTTACCTCCCAAAAATAGAGATAGAAGAATCGATTGAACAGACATACTGTATTTGTGTTGCTAATATTACAATGTTATCTAAAGAATATAACCCCAAAACATAGCAAACAGACAGAAAGGCCAATGGAGCATTCTTGATCAAATATTCTGAAAATCTATCAGTCAGGTGAAGAAAGTGTAAGTTTGGATCAAACTGCTTTCACCACAAACTAAAAGATTAGGGCAGAAATTAAAAATTACCAGGACCCAAAGACTTAAAGGTCAACAAAAGCTCATGGCAGGAGTTCAGAGTCCAGCTCCACACTGTAGAGCCCAGGAAAAGATGCCAGTGGACAGCATCAGACATATCAGGAAGCTGCAGACCATGGGAGCAGGGACACAGGACATACAGTACAACTCTTACTCGTAACGGTGCAGAAAGGTCAACCCCAATTACAACTGAGGCACCAGTGTGAGCAGTAATGTAGGAAAAGGTTTTGTATTATAAATTCCTGAATGTTGAACACGAATATTTATACCCTACACACACTTCTAACTAAACTGTACAATAAAAACACAAAAACAAAAGACAATGTATCTTGTTTTATCAATTAGTTCCGTTCAGCTCCCACTGTTTGATGTTTTAGAAGCTTATTTAAAGCTGTGTAAGGGGGATGTCTACAATGTAATCAAACCAATGTTCTCAGAGAATCTGTGTGCAGTGGAAATCTGCAAGAAAAGGAATTCTGCACTCAGGGAAGTGGGTGAGGGAGGGCTGCGGTCCAATTCTGCTCAGTTTTTTCATTAATGAACAACCACAGTAGTCTGCGGTCTGTGATAGCACTCTACACAACAGAGAAACTACACTCCTGCTCTGTGCTGATGGCCTAGTCCTGCTGTTGCCCACAGACCCACCAGGGAAACACTCCTCCAGATACTCTTACCAGGGTCTCATACATGTTCAGCAAACACATTTAAAGAAAAGGCATGCAGGGGTCTCTACAATATGAAGAGACACTTCTTTAAAATTAAACCCTTTACAAAAATCTTCACCAGCCAAACTCCACCCAGACTGAGTCCGAAAGCATAGCTCCAGTTTGAGTTCTGTAAAAATATATTTATCAAGAACAGCTCTTGACGACCATGAAGGGCAGAAAATCTGTAAACGGTAATTCAAAAGAGACAAAGAGGCACTTCCTGCTATACTGCTGCAAAAACAAAGATGTAAGGGAGAAATATTTACAAAAACCTTAGGAATCGGGTGGCTGAACCTCCTAGATAGCAAAACACGGATTCTCCTATTAGGACACTCTTCTTCAGCTAAGAATGCAGCTTGGCTCTACCCAAGTAGAGCGCTGTCCAAAACACTTGTCATTAAGCAGTTCTGACAGTTCTGACTGGCGCTCATGTTGGGTGGTGTAACAAGCACAGCAGGGACATTTGTTATCACTTTGTCAAACGGCCCAGAATGCCTGCCTGAAACAAGGTTTGATTGAATTAATAAGACAGAGGCAGATGGAGAGAGCAGGAGAGGAGGAGTAGGAGCTGAAGGCACCATAAGGCCGACAGCCTCACCGATCCCTGCAGAGTGCATTTTAGCTGAGTGGAAACAGTGACGTAGAAATATGGGCACCACACGAAAATTACCTGGAGATCCCAAATGAGCCCAATGTCTGTCAGCAAAACTGGCTCTGTGGTGGAGTGGAGGAAATATTTAAGCACTTCATCATGGGGTTTGGCACTCCGTCAGAGGTATTCACAGAACTGACAGACTCCCATTTCACCCTTTCTCTGCCCAGCTCTCTGTCACATCCATCTGTTGTGCTATCCCTCGCCCTCCCTTCTTTATTATGAATTTCCTGACCTTCCACCTCCTCCTTCTCACCCGCTCCTGCTCCCCTCGCAGTCTGACCTCGCTGCCCCCGCTGTCAGCATGACCAGCCCTCCGCCCTCCCACACTCACTGACCAGGTTGGCGCTGAGCATCTCGTAGTCGAAGATCTCATTCTCGTACTGCTGCGCCAGCTCCTTGCACAGCACCAGAGCCTCCTCCCACATCTAGAGAAGAGCCAGAGAGAAACAGACGGGGAGAGGAGTAGAGGTGGGTGTTGTCCTCCATGTGACAGGAGCAGGGAGCCTCATTAGCGGGACTGAGCCTAAGAGCTGCACATTGGCTTCAGTCTCTGAGGGCCTGTGGTGACACAGGAGCACATGAGCTCACAGGGGACCTGAGACCACCAGCCTGGGGCCTCACTGTCTCCAGGGTCGCCGTCTGCAGCCTGACACTACAGGGAGTCCTGCAGCTCCTTGCACCTGCACAGAACGTTCATAGGAACTCCCATTTCTTTAACTCACAATTACTTTAAGCCAAAATATCATTCTTTTACTTTTTCTTCTTTATGCTTAAATTGATATACTTATTAGATACGTACGGTATACATGACCTCCAAATGCTTTCTGAAAAAGTGAGAATTTTGTTTTTACAAAATGCTAAGAGGTGTCTTGTCGGTTGGCAAAAAAACTTGCAAGCCAAAGAGACAGGTGTCTGACAATGCAGTTAAGAAAACTACTGATGCTTAACACACGAGACAATTCCTGGCTTTGTTCTGGTAAGGAGTAAATAAAATCAAAATGCTTCAGCTTGCACTTAACAATTCCTCTTAGTATCTTTACCTCTATAAACATTTACTCAAGCTTTTAAATAAAGATTAGACAGAGGCCAAACTAACATTTTTTTCAGAGTCAATAAAAATCTTTCATTCTGGTGATACTATTTCCAAAGTCTGTATGTCTGGGAGACATTGTCTTCATACGGTGTTCAAAGACTTGCAGTCAGGCAGAGCCAGTCCCCAACAGACAATTCTGAAGTCCTGTGTCTTCTCCACGAGAGGGCGCCATTTTCAAATGTGATGTCAGATATTGTCAGCTGAATTGCATGACTAAAGAACATTAGGAGGACATTCAGTACTTTTAGCCTGTCTTTTAATAGTCTTTAGAAGTGTTTGTCTTCTAATAATCTGAGAATCCAGTGATTGAAGGGTATAGCTATGAGGACAGGTGAAAAGTTATTTTGACTTGATAACTCTCCGTGGAAAAATTAAGCTTCTATCGTTGTTTCAAAATTGTCTTTCAACAAGCTTACAGTTCTATCCCATTGTTCAAGACTCTGCTCACATGTCTTTTAAGTGTTTAATGTCACTTAAATTTACAGAAATATAATGAACACAGGAGGGCTAAAGGTCATCTGTTTATTATGTTCTCACCATTGACGTTGTACTATACATTTTCTACAACATTGGTTGTGACAAGACAACATAAGAGAGAAGAAGACAAAAACCTTAAAGGGCTAAATGACTACAGTATGTGTTTGACTTTTCCAAACATTAGAAAATCAATGTATTTTTCAATACCTTGCCCTTGTCAAAGTAGTCAATTATCTTGCCGTAGAGACTGTCCTTCACCTGTCTGTGGGTGTGCAGTGTCTCAAACCCCTGCATTTGTGCTGAGAACGGCTCATCAGACCACTGCCAGGAAACAGAAACAGTGAGTCTACACATGCAATGAGCACACTTCCACACAATGACACAGTTAGAATAAACATGCATAGTTAACAGCCCAACCCATCCAGAAAACACATCCAGAAGAAGGGATGAGATAAGCACTGCATGCAAACTACGAGAAACTCAATAGAACTGTATCTTAATAATAATACAGTGTGTGATCTCTTGTCCCAGCCTGAGAAACAGACAGTGAGCCTGTCTCTCAATAATAATAATACAGTGTGTGATCTCCTGTCCCAGCCTGAGGAACAGACAGTGAGCCTGTCTCTCAATAATAATAATACAGTGTGTGATCTCCTGTCCCAACCTGAGGAACAGTGAGCCTGTTTCTCAATAATAATAATACAGTGTGTGATCTCCTGTCACACCCTGAGGAACAGACAGTGAGCCTGTCTCTCAATAATAATAATACAGTGTGTGATCTCCTGTCCCAGCCTGAGGAACAGACAGTGAGCCTGTCTCTCAATAATAATAATACAGTGTGTGATCTCCTGTCCCAGCCTGAGGAACAGACAGTGAGCCTGTCTCTCAATAATAATAATACAGTGTGTGATCTCCTGTCCCAGCCTGAGGAACAGACAGTGAGCCTGTCTCTCAATAATAATAATACAGTGTGTGATCTCCTGTCCCAGCCTGAGGAACAGACAGTGAGCCTCTCAAGTAATATTAATATGTTATTTGCTAATTGATATTGCTGAGGTCTCCCTATAACTTATTGGTCGTGCCAATGAATATCTTTGAATTGGAAATTTGAATTTCTGTTAGGGAAGACTGAGTGGAGGAAGAGGGAGAGAGGTGAAGAAGGGGCAGGAAAAGAGCAAAAGTGAGCAAAAATGATCGATTTAGAATGAAAGAGGGGGAGAGTGGGTGGAAAAGCCTCTTACCTTCAACAGCTTGGCGTGGAGTAGAAGAGTGAAGGCAGCCTCTGTGTAGTTCTCATAGCGTAGATGAAGATCTCTCAGCTTGTGGAGGTATCTGAGAGACCGAGAGAGATTTATTTGAGTTAGAAGTATTGACAATGTGAGATAAAGTGAGTCAAAACTGAAGACAGAACTAGATACAGTACCCTGACTGGGTCAGACCCATGAACAGTTCCAGGTGCAGAACCTAGACACAGTCAGATCCATGAACACTGACAACACCCAGATACATGGACTCAGTCAATACCAGCACATGGCACTCTCTTATAGGATAGAGATTGTCTGGTCAAAACCAGAATACCCAGAATACCCAGGTGAATAAGCTCCAGTACCTTGACCTTCTAACACCATTAAATAAAATAACATACATTTAGTTGAATTAAGTTGTAGTCACACAGGAAATTTTATTCCGTTCTCTTGTCTTGTTATCAAACAGTGGTTAAAGCTTAACAATGTCAAAAACAATCCAACCAATAAAATCCATTGTTTAGGGTCATTTGTATGTTCCTAATAGACTAACGCATTTATGTTTATGCTATTTGTATTTATACTATATGCACCATAATGCACAGTTTTTGAACATGAGGGTATTTTATTAAGTGCAGGTGCTTTTTGCTCATTGCCTTTTTATATCCTTTTTTAGAATTGTCATCCATACACTTTATGTCCCCATTACAAAGATACAATATGTACAGTACACAAAGTACATACAGTACGTACCCTGTACAGTAGCTGTATAAATGAAGTATACCCCTTAAGCTTGTTCCATATACAGTGTGAATTAAAATGGAAATAAGCATAAAACACTGTATTATATACAGTACTGTAAGCAACAGTATGTACAATATGTATGCTGTACAAAATAGGTCTATGACCAACCTTGAACACAATATAACGTGAATACTACTGTACATAACAACTTTACTCAGCTTAATTTGTTTTCCTCTCTCTGTTTTTTTCAGTGATAAAAAGTCCATGGCTTCTTGCTCTTTAAAAATCTAATGCATACAGAATTACCTGCCTGCTCAGTGAGCTCATGCTTTGCTGACAGTGATTGAAGCAGAATGACAGGGAGCCAGGCGCCCTCTTCCATCAGGCTGCACGGTTCCTTGACCTGACAGGTGACTAAGAAATACTGGACTCAGAAGCTCAGGCCTCAGCCTCAGAGACTCCCTGACCAGTGTCTGCTGTTGCACCGTCCGTCCTCAAGCCCACAGAAGCGTGCCTGACAGTGTCACCAGCCTCCAGACCACAAGCTCTTGCTCTAGAGATGGAGCAGCTGTTGCTGTGATATCTGATTAATCGGCTTTGAATGCCAGTCTTTCCCTGGGGCCTCTGTGTTAATTTGATTATTGTCGGTGACACATTTGTTTCTGTTGCACTTGTAATAGTAGAAGTAGCCTGGAGCCTTAGAGGCAAAGCTATTGTCAGTGTTTTAACTCGGGGCCCAGCACTGCTACACTCCCTCTATCCGAGACATTAATCAGAAAACCCTGCCAAATGCACTCCGTTACAATGAGCTACTCCAGCCTGGGAGTCTGGGAAAGTATCTCTCCACATGCATCTCTATACAGCTTGGCTGGGCTGTATAAACAACAGGGCTGTGAATGCTACTTTACAACAGGCACGTCACCAGAGGCAAAAGTAGCACACTAATGTATTGAAGGCATTTGCGGATAAGAATATCAATACTTTATTCTAATGTAGCACTTTTCAGTAAGAAAGGAGCAGAGGGTATTGTGGTGTCCAGTGAATGTTCAGATGCAGAGCACCATGAGGTTGATAATAGACTGTTACATGTATACTGAACTACTGGTACTATTCACTGTAGGATGTCTGCATCTGTAAACTCTTTGTGATTTAATGCATCCAATAATTCCAACCTCTAAGATGTTTAGTACTGTCAAGGAGTGAAGGTACTTGATTTCTGATTTAGGCGAAGTGGGTTAGAGTTAGAGACACAGTGGGAGTCATGCTATTCTCACCACTAAACCATGCGGCTTACCACAACACTATTAGAGAAGACTAGAGTTCCACCTTTAAATTATAGATCCCTCATTTGTGAATAAGAGCCAACACTGAATAAATAATCTAAATAGGAAAATAGGACAGTGTTTACTCTGTTAAGACACACAGACAGGGAGAGAAGCTGGTGGTCAGAGTGCAGGGTCAGCAATTTATACCACTATACCATTATACCACACCCCTGGAGCAGCTGGGGTTAAGGCCTTGCTCAGGGGCCCAACAGGGTAGGATTCCTCTGCAGACCATGGGATACGAACCTGCAATCTTCCAGCTGCAAGTGCAAATCCTGAGCCACAGAGCCACCGTACCGCTACAGTGGATATTTTGCTTACCTGATATACATCTCCTGTCGGTCTATCTCCTTGTAGAAGTTCTGTTGAGAAGCAGACATAATACAGTTAAGTTCTTCTGTGTCTTGACACAACTTATGTCAATTTAAAGCACAGAAACACATACTGTATTAAGTCTGGGTCACACTGCATGGTTTATCTAAAGTTGACATTTTTGAAGACTCCTGATGAATAAATACCTGCCTGATGGGTCAGTGTGATGGAGCTACTGTATATTGCAGCTTGCAAATACACTTGAGGCAAACTGGTTTATTTTAAAACAAATTAAAGTTGTGCAGATGATTTGCATTGTCCGTTGCAACATCAGGCCAGGAAAAGAAAAGAAAAAATAACTTGTTAATAGTTAAGAGGCCTTTAAGAGCCCTGTAGTAACAAAGGGAGAAGTTTCTAAGATAAAAGGCAGAATCCCAGGCCAGTGAGAATGTTCTGTTGCAGAGCTCAGAGATGGTCTCACTGTACTTTTCCTGGAAACCCAGGCTACTACTAAGTTTTGAAGACTTTACTGTATCTACCATTTTTAAATCCTTATGAAGAGGTTTTGTAGAGTCTAACATCTGGCTTCGATAATTAAACTTCTCCTGGTTTTCATGGAAGACCTGAGCACCTGTGGGATTATTTACACCTCTTCTCAAATGGTGCCTAGTGTAGGTCAGCCTAGCGGGTGAAAGAAACACAGTGCAGCACAGAGCACATGAAGAAAGGAAGACTTAAGGACAGAGAGGAATATCTTAGGCAGAAGAGAGCATGTGAGACAGAAAGAAAGACAGGGCACAGGACACTTCTCAGGGACAGGTCTGTGAAAGAGACGGTGAGGGAGAGACTGAAACAAGCAGAAGCTCAGTTGGTCAGAGGGGGGTGTGCTCAGAGAGTAAAACAGAGACGCAGGCAGGACAACAGACCTGCAATAAGACACCCAGAGCTGGAAAGAGGGAGAAGTGAACTGATAGTACCAGCAGGTTGACGGTGCAGCGCATTCGGTAGGCCTCATTATCATCGTACATCACGGCTCTGTAGTCCAAGAGGCGCTCCATCAGTCCGGTTACCAAGGTAATGAACTGCTGGCAATGTCCTGCCAGGGAGGGGTGCTGCCTGTTGCACTCCAGCAGGCTGGGAATAGGGAGACAAGGAGAAGGGCGGAAGGAGGGGGGGGGGGCAGGGGGGGGATGAGAAACATAAACAGGACAAGTCACTACAGTGTATTAGAATAAATCACTCAATGCCACTGGCAACAATGCTCAGTTGACATGACATGATAAAATGCCAGCGATAATGTGTTGTGGTCAGGGATTGGAATCTGTGGTGTGTTTAATGTTCTTGTGGCCAGTTGACTCCTGCGAGCTGTGCTCTGTGATCCAGCTGCAATGCTGAGGTGTGAGCACACACAGTGACCCCCCCATCCCCTCCATCCACGGGGGAGAAAAGCCAGGCTGGGTTACAAGTTGTTCTCTCGCTGACAGTCAAATATCCGCCGGGGTCTCCTAGAGTCTTCAGGACACTCACGTTTTCTGGAAGAGCAGTTTGTACTGCTGGTCGCCACGGCCTCCCTCCACCTCACTGTCCAACTTCTTAATGATCTCATCTTCGAACTGCAGGGGACAAGCACAGCACACAGCCGGGATGCATCTCGTCTCTGTGCTAGTTTTCATGTATTCATGACTAAATGGACATCAGCATATCAGAAGTGGCTCATATTTCAAAGTCTAAGGCTACAATTTTTAGCTAATTTCAAAAGAAGTATCGTAATGAGATACAGTACAGTACTTTAAACACGAGAAGTGTTTAAACTGGTATTTTCGCAAAAGGTTAATGTCTACATAGCTCATGAATAAAGAGAGTAGTGAAGTGTGTTACTGGAGATATACAGCATACAGATTTATTTCCCCATTACAATCATGCGTGCTGCAAAGACTGGATCATCTCAGGGGACCTGTAGAACCACAATTCTCTGGCTGCACTACCTGTTACCTCTGTTCCTGTGCTGAGCACACATGTACACACACCATGCGATATACTCCAGTGCCCCTTAGCTCTACATACTGGAGAGTTCCCAATCTCCAGTCACATAGTTGTCACGATCGCTACTCCTCCTCTTAAGGGCGCTCCAGCCCTTCCTTGTTCTGTCCCATTACCCACACCTGTTCCTTATTCCAGCCCCTCTTTAGTTCCCCCTTAAAAGCCGGATGCAGACATCATTCGAGGCTCTTCATTGAATTCTGTTTCGTGTGAGCCCGGGTCCTGCTGCGTCTGGCTCCGTTATGGTTTTAACTTTCTGTTCCTGATTCCCCCCGCCGGTCCCGACCCGGTTCCTGGTTTTTAATCCCCTGGATGGATCACCTGGCCATGGACTTTTGCTTCTGTTTTGGTTTCCCGTTGGGACTTCGTCTTGGATCGTTCGCCCCAGACTCACTTTCCCTGGACACCTGCACACCTAGGACACGCCCCCCTGTCTCCATACCCGTCTCCTGCATGACTTTTTTCTAGTGTTTCCTCACTATTCCGGATTGTGTCGTCTGCATAGGGCCCGGAAAGAACTGTTCGTGACAATAGTATTGTAAAACGTTGTATTGTTCCCCGATTCTAGTCCACACTGCTGTCATCCCTCATCACTACCACACTACAGTGTACCCCAACTCCTATCCACACCACAGTGCTCCCCAAATCTAGACATGGTTTTAATCAAATTCAATCCCAGGGAACAGATTAACCTGTAAGATCATTCATGGAAACTCACACGATCTAATGGTTCCCATCCAATGACTGGATCTGTTCAATGTGTGCTATAATAATAAGTGGCTCTCACAGTGCTGAAGTTGCCCCTGATGTTGTATTCACACAACATCATGTCGTAGAAGAGTGGGAGGGTGAGTCTCTGCAGCTCAGGCTCTGGCACCAGTGTCACTTCCAGCAGGGGGCCCACCAGGTCCGGGATAAACGCCATCTTGTGCTGCCCTGTAAGAACACACAGGCACACAGTGTGGACATACTGGCACAGTGCTGGAGTACAGGATAAAGATCAGATAAGATAAGATCACTTTATTGGCCATATACAATTTCTTGTATAAGGAATTTGTCTTTTCGCATACCCCAGCTTGCTCTCCATGAGACACAGACAGGGAGAGAAGCTTGGGGTCAGAGCACAGCGTCAGCCATTTATACGGCGCTCCTGGGGTTAAGGGCCTTGCTCAGGGGCCCAACGGAGTAGTATTCCTCGGGATATGAACCAGCAACCTTCCAGCCACAGGTGCAGGGCTGGTGTGTGGTCAGTGCAGACAGTACTGGGGCGCAGGGCTGGTGTGTGGTCAGTGCAGACAGTACTAGGGCACAGGGCTGGTGTGTGGTCAGTGTTGACAGTACTGGGGCACAGGGCTGGTGTCTGGTCAGTGCAGACAGTACTGGGGCGCAGGGCTGGTGTGTGGTCAGTGCAGACAGTACTGGGGCGCAGGGCCGGTGTGTGGTCAGTGCAGACAGTACAGGAGCTCAGGGCTGGTGTGTGGTCAGTGCAGACAGTACTAGGGCGCAGGGCTGGTGTGTGGTCAGTGCTGACAGTACTGGGGCGCAGGGCTGGTGTGTGGTCAGTGCAGACAGTACTGGGGCGCAGGGCTGGTGTGTGGTCAGTGCAGACAGTACTGGGGCGCAGGGCTGGTGTGTGGTCAGTGCAGACAGTACTGGGGCGCGGTCAGCTTGCTCACTGTCAGAAGTCTCTGTGCCTCAATGTCTTACCAAGCCGGTTCCACATATCCCTGATAGTGGCTCCAAGGACTCCACGCATATCCCCATACCTGCAGAGAGAGGTGGGAGGGAAAGGAATTACCAGAGAGAAAGCGAAGAAAGGGATACGAGATCAGAAGAATAATTACAAAGATCCACCCCAGTGTGAGTTGGTTCATGTCTCTCTGTTCTTTCTGAAAAATTGCTGGGTTGACTGTGTCAGTGCCTTCAGTTCAGGCCTCCCTGTAGTCAACAGTATATTTCTATTGTTTTGTACTGTAGGAACCAATGTGAGTCTGTTGGTACAGATCACAGACTGTGAAAAAATCCCAGCAGCTCTTACTTAGTGAGTTCCTTTGGTTTCCAAAAGCGAAACCTATCAAATGTGTATTACTCTTTTATAGAAATGATTTAACTTTTTCATTTATCTGTTTGTTCACATCACTTTATTAAAAAAAATACCTTCAAAATGTTGTGAACATCAGCTCTAAAATCAATGGCGAGCCCTTAAGACTGCTGGCACAGCTGTATGTCCAGCAGATCCTGAGGAAGGCCTCTGCCATCACTGAGGACTCATTTCTATCCTTCATCAGTCTTTTGAACTTTTGAAGGAGGACGTCTTCACAGCAAAATAAAGACAAATAAAAGAATATTTTCTTTGTTCCAGAGGCCATCAGGTATTTCAACAATGAGTGCAAACATATTATCACTATGATCTCTATTGGATAAAGGCCCCTCTACAAATGTACATGTACTTTAGTACTGTCTTAAATATCTGAGTCCCCACAATGTACAATGTTACTTTCATAATCAATTTGGAATGGAATTGAATTGAACGTGGAGTTTTAAGTTAGGTTAAGACATACAGTATACTGTAATTGCAGGAGGTAGAAAGTGGAAGAGAAGATAATCGGTGTGTGTTTATTGTTATCAGTAAACATGTGGACATTACTGCAGGAAAGGTGAAAGAGTTCTGACCTGCAGAGGATGGCTGCTCTCTTGGTGGGGGAGAAAGTCTCCAGCTGCAGGCTCCTCTGGGTCAGGAATGCCACAGACAGGTGAAAGAAATTATTCCACAGCTGCAGGCAGAGGGAGAGCAGAGAGGAGCCACAGTGAGTGTGAAAATAGAGACATCTTGACATTAATTCCCCATCTATGAAATGGCTTCTTTACTCTGCTCTCCTCCCCATTGATAGCTGATGTGTGGTGAGCGTTCTGGAGCACTATGGCTGCCGTCACATCACCCAGGTGGGGCTGCACATTAGTGGTGGTGGAGGGGATCCCCATTACCTGTAAAGCGCTTTGAGTGGAGAGTCCAGAAAAGTGCTATATAAGTGTAAGCAATTATTAATTATTATTATTAATACCACAGAATAAAAGAAAAAAAAACACGACCAAATGAGAGGCCATTTGGTAGTTAATTGATCCAGTATCTTGTTCAATTGTGTCCTGAAACATCCTACTGTATGAACTTAAACAATATCTTAGAAGAAGGCTTCACAGCCGAAACGTTGTGTTTTCTTTCTTCCTTTTTTAGCATGGAATAAACCTATTACTTGTTCCTTTATATCCTAGGTGGTTATTCCAGAATCCCACAACACCTTTTGTAAAGTTGTGGATCCTGACTTCAGTTTTAAAAGAATGTTCCCTGCTTTTGGATAATATCCTGTGGTTTATGATCAATACCTGTCTCGATTTTGGATACTTGAATCAAGATCCCTTGTAGTTTGTTTTCTCTCACACCTCAGAGCCAGAGCAGAAGAAAGATGTCACACCCCCCTCACATGCAGTGTGAGAACAAACCTCTAATCTCATACAATATAAGCCTCAGGTTTGCAATGCTGGGCTGAACACTGAAGCAGGTTTCAGATGCAGTTTGACAGAAGGGGTATTTACTCCCAGGACTCTGCCACAGCTTTTTTATTACCTGTATTTAAGTGCAAACTAACAATTCTTCTGCTTCCCTGGCACCTGGCTGAGGGGGGCATTACACAGGGAAAGCCATTGAGAACAAAGTTCGACAAACTTCCACCAACTGCAGTTGATCATATAGTATGTGTATTTATACAGTATATATTTATTCTATATTCTATACAATTTCACACTGCTGATCTCAAAAATCTGTCTTCTCAGCGTCCCCCCTAATCCAGGAAACTCATCTTTAACACTTCCACATGTTAGAGCATAAAGTCACCAGGCAACAGCATTATTATCGACATGAAGCTGACTTAGTTATTGATTATTAATACTTTATTTGTTTATCTTACTTGTTAATTAATCATTACAGTTGTAATTATTCATATCTAGTGGGGGAGCTAGTTTCCCAGGTTTGTGTCAAGTCCTTGACCAGAAGAAAAAGTGAAAGAACAAACACTTTCTTACTGTTACATGGGAAACTGTCGTCTTACAAAGATTGACTATATCTGAAATATAGAACATGGAAAGGTTTATTCAACGCTGAAAAGAAAAGAAAAGAGACACAACGTTTTGGCTGTAGAGCCTTTCTTCTTCTTACATTATAAAAATAATGGAAGAACAAAAAGAAAAGAACTCAAATATCTTAGTCTTGAACATAAAATACTACAAGCAGGTTTGATTCAAGTATTCGAAATCCTCTAAGGCACTGACAGGCAACCCAGCAATTCTTCAGAAAGAACAGTGAAAAATGAACCACCTCACACTGGGCTGGATCTTTGTAATCATCCTTCTGATCTCGTATCCCTTTATCCTCTTTCTGTCTCTTAATTCCTTTTCCTCCTGCCTTCTTCAGGTGTGAAGGCTCCACAGCTGAAACGTTGTGTCTCTTTTCCATGGAATAACCTTCACCTGCTCCATTGCAGCCTATGCATGCTGACGCAGCTCCCTACTTGAAAATGTGAAATACTGTATGTTCTATATGAAGGCTGTGTATTCTTTGGGTTAATTATTTAGATTAAATGGAGGTTAATTGCATTAGGGTTCATTATACAGCAGGCATACATGATCAATAGCAGTCGGGCTGTTGTTGAATCCCTTGGCCTGGCCTGTCACTGCTCACTTTCCACTAGCATGCCAGAATTAACTGTTATTTGCTTTTTATCTTAAGCTCTGTGCACAGGTAACATCTCAGTTTTCCTCTGGTGTGTGCTGGAAATACAGTACTTGATCAACCACTGGGCCTGTGTCCATCCTTTCCCTGCTACTGACCGCTCAACAACATGACGTGACCCAGTGGGTTCTGCAGGTGTCCTCTAAGGGAATATCTTAAGGAATGCGAGTCCTACTGTATCACACGATTGTCATTTTGCCACAAGTCCACTCAACAGTGTCTGTTGCCGGACTAATTCTCATAGACACAGGTGAGCCAAGCCCTGCTGAAGAGCTGCCTCAATCTGAGATGGGGGCCTCAAGGTTTCACCTACTTGCCTGCTTGTCGCCCTGACACAGACGACACAGTTAAACTGTAAATACAGCCCTTGGTTCAGAGCACAGACTAGGCAATGATGAGCTACTGTACTTCTTAGTTATTAATTTTCCTTAAAGTGAGTAGCACTGAAGAAAATACAGTCTGCTTGCGTCAGTGTACTCTAAAGGGTTTTTCCTCCACAGGCTGTTAGTTCATCACGTGTCCTGCTTTGGGAGTACGTCACTCAGAGAGAGCGTCAGTGCAAGCTCGTTATGTGAACGGCCATCTCTGCTGTAAGCTGCCCTATGGCAATGAGCTTCCGAATTGCAAATTTCTGAAGCAGCTTGTTCGCTTTGTTTTGCACTGGATTTCTCCTTTAATTTGTTCATTTTTTCTCAGAGGGTTCAGCCAACAGGGGGCAGTGTTGCACATTAATGTTGGTGTTGGAAACCTTGTATCAGCTGTCAGTTCTGCACAGGGCAGGTTTGGTGCTGTGCTCCAGTAGCCAGTCTCAGTCCCCACGCTCTAATGCCATGTGAACACCTGGCTAGTGCGCCTTAACTAGCAGAAGCAGGAAGAGCTGTTTGCATGTCAGGGCTCTGACATTGACCGCAGGAGTTAATAGCTGTGGCAAAAGTCTAATCAAGGCACATCACACCCATTAAGGAAATGACAAGCCCTATAGCAAAGATGCTACAGTAAGTACTGTAGGTAACCTTAATGCTCTACAAACATTGTCAGTTGTCTTACACAGTAAAAAATCATTCAAAACTTGATAGTTGCAGAAATTAATTAATATGAGTATTGCAATGCAAGGACCTGTGTCACTATCCCGCTATCTGGAGCTGTGTGCTAAGGGTACACAAAGCACTGGAGGACTGAAGAAGACATGCTTGATAAGCCACACAGAAATACTGAAGCAACAGGAAACTCTACACATGTGTTGTCTCTTTTACAGTGAAATTCTCAAACCTCCTGCACACCATCGCAGCGCTCGCTAAAAGGGACTCTGCTGCCCAGCATTTCAATAAGGTTGAGCAAATGAAATGCAAATGTGATTTTGTCTGAATTCGTATCCTGGCAGAGAGGATTCTGTGCATGTCGTGATCAGTGCTGCCAGCTAGGTAATAAATTACTGATACATAAGCAGATTATTTTTATGTTATTAAAATTGTTCCTGAAAGACGATACTGATTGAAGGGAAACTTTAGTTTCAAGGAGGTTCTCTTTTCCACTTTGCACCTTTGGACTTCTGAAGACTGTTGTCAGTTTTGGTTTCTCTATTATATGAAGTGCTTTGGTGGTGACTCATGCACTATGCATTATTATGAAAAAAAACAAGAATCCAGTCTGAGAACAGGCTACCTTTTTCTCTAATCAGGATCTGAACAGAAAATGACAACCTGGCAAGTTAAAAAAAATGGAAAGGGGCAAAAAAAGCTGCGACTGTCAAACAGAAACAGAATCACAAACCTGCCCTCTAGCAGCCAAACAAGCTAGCTGGGCTCAATGGCCTCCTCTCGTTTGCAAGGTTTCTTGTGTTTTGTCTTTCACCTTGAGTCTCTGGCGAGAGCTGTGCCCAGGGAGCAGGCAGGTCAGAGCTGTTTGTGTTCATCAGAATTGAAGAGGTGGGGTGTGTGTCAGTGATGGAGGAGGAGCGGATCAGAGGAACATACCTAGTGGGGTTCACATCCTCAGCCCTGCTCTCTAATGTCATTACAGTTGAGCAAAGGGGAGGCTGGGCCCGAGCAATTCAATTACACGGCAAAAAAGAAAAAGCTGATTGATTTGGCTAGTGGACGCTGATTATAATGACTTAGATTGTCCTTGCAAGACAAACATCTGGAGAGAATTATATTCTTCCAATCTCAAATGGGCTTTAAATTGAATATAAATGAAAATAAAAACATATGCAACACTCCACTGGTAGCATTTTGAAGCACAGGAGTCATACGAGCTTGAGAAACAACGGTTTCCACAGAAGAGGAGCTGTGGGACGCAGCAGTCAAGACTGTAATGTTCCTCACTGAGGGGGCTCCTTCACTGCTGACTGACCACACAGTTTTTATATTTGACTGAGGTGGACCTGCTGACACGTTTTGAAAATGAGAAAACAGGAGATGTGGTGAATCAAGCTTCACAATGTGGCTTAGAAGCTTGCTTACACATGCATGATCCTTGTGCAAAAAGAAAACGTGTGTTCTGTATGGGCCCCTCCTCAGTTAGTGGACTGGAGACACCACTGCACATACTGTAGAGATAGCTGGTTCACTCTTTATTGTGTGTTGAAGTAATTTCCAGACCAGCCTACCTAAAAATCCCCAGACCACATAGACAAATATTTACACATCTGAGGGAGGAAAATGGAATCTGGTCTCAGTGAGCCAAAAGAAATGGTATCACACTTTAACATCTATCCCTCCCAGCACACAACTGGGCTAGCTAAAAGGAAACACTTAAACAAACTAAATTGCTTGATAAAATATTCAGCAGTTGAGGCTGTGCAGTAGGATGCTGCAGGCTGCTAAAGGAAATTGAAATTGTGAATGGTCCATCTCTCCCCAGCGAAACATCCCTGGAGGAATGAGAATCAGGACCTTTGCAGCACTGCATTTCTGCCAGGGCTGTGCTTTTAAATATAAATAAAATCATGCATCTTAAAAGACTTTTATCTGATCATACGCAGATACTGCTGATAACACTTAACTTGATTTTCAACGCGTATAAAATCATGCATGTTAAAATAATTTATACATAGTTTTTTCATTTACAGAAAATAAAATGTACTTGATTTTTATCTGCAGTTTCTTCCTTCATTTCATTGTAAACCTGTGCTCAGTTACTGATTCCACAATGCTTCTATAGAAAGTAAAAGTTAGAGCCCCTTCTCTTACATCAATGACATGAGATCTTTAATGACCCAGTAGTCAGATCCTTGGTTTATCATTTCATCCAAAGGAACACAGAAGAGTGTTCCCAGTTACCATACTGGGACATTGGATTTATAATCCAGCTCCAGGGGGAAGAGCACCGCCTACTGGTGTACCTAGTTTTCCTTAGAAGTCTCCCATGCAAGGACTGACAAGGTCCAGCTTCTTGTTGCACTCAGAAGATTAGATCTCCCATTGATACAGGACTTCCTTCTACAGAGAAATAAACCTCTAAATAATGAGACTCTCACCGCACTGTCAGCCCAGTGGAAATACTGGAGCTCGGACCACACAGGAGACCTATCTCAGCTCATTCCTAGCGTTTGCAGAACTCTAGAAACCCTTACTGTCATGACCGCACTGTGCCATAATGAGAGATGTGAAGCTACAGCAGAGCAACAGCTCAGTCTGAACAATCAGCATAAATTTCCAGAAAATGCAACAATCCTCATTGTCGAGGAAAACAACACTACAGAGTCAACCTGTTGATAGAAAGCGAATGGGAATGGGAATGGGGGTATGGTAGTGCTCTAATTGCACAGTGACTAATAGAACTAATTGAACTTAAGGAAATAAAAGATGTAATTCACAGCCACAATTAACACAATTCTTCCAACAGTCTCTTGACTGTATTGACGTAATAACCACTGACTTGAAAATGTACTTGATGTTTTTCTAATGTAGCCCCTGTCTATAAAAAGAGTAACAAAACAAAAAGAAACAAACACAACCAAGTTATTAGTAATTAATAATAAAAAGCCTTGCATTTTACAGCCTTTTTTTTCACCTCAACAATTTCAAACTGCTTCACATACTGGTGGAGACTCATTTCAGAGGTGCAGTTACTCTATTCCAGCAGGCTCACTTTAGACCAATAACTCTCACTTCTGTCACATGTGAGTAATAGAAACAATTACAACTAAACTAGAGGATCGTCTGTATGGCACTAGGATTAACGGGTACAGTGAGTGTGGATTTAGAAAAGGTGGGACTTTTAATTGTTAAGAGTTCTCTGAACAAGCAACAAAAGCAATAGATACACAAAGATAAAATGTTACTGAGATACATGCCATATAAAATGTACCTACTGTATATAGTACATACATTTATTTAGATTTTCAGAAATCCTCTGAAAAGCGTCTGTTAATCCTTCTTGTAGAATATTAGTTCTCAAATTTTGGTGGCAGACATTTGGGAAATGCATGTGTTTGGAATTTATTTACAGTAAGATAAGGGGCAAAAGCTCAAATTTATTATGATATCATTAGAGGAGCACCACAGGGATTTGTATTAGGATCACTGGTCTTCCTGATTTTTATGAGTGATATAGTTTCAGAGGTGGCACGGTGGTGCAGTGGTCAGCATTGCTGCTTGGCAGTGCTGGGAACATGAGCTCAATTCTGGACCTGGCTGCTGTCTGTGTGGAGTTTGTATGTCCTTCCCATGTTCATGTAGATTCCCTCTGGGTGGACTGGTTTCCTTCCACAGACCAAAGACATACTAGTAGATTAATTAGCTTCTGGGACAAATGTCCCTGTTGTGAGAGTGTTTGTGTCTGCAGTGGACTGGCATCCTGCCCAGGGCCTGTACATCTCTCCCAATTCTCTGAACGGGAAAACAAATTAGAAAATAGATGGATATAGTTTAAAGAGATGGAAATCACTGAGCTCAAAGAAACTACCTAAAATATTATTCAACTATGTTGACTTCAAATTGGAGGGGGAGGGAGGGTAAAAAAGGAAACAGAATATTAGAATACACAGGTAAAACTGTAGAAATGCTATATATAAACTGCACAATGCTCTAGTACAGTCTTGTTTAGAATATAGTGTACAACATTTGTGACCACATTAGAAAATAAAGATATTTCTGATGAATTAATAGATTCCAGAAATATATAATACATTCTCTGGCTTTAAGGAATGTCCTACACTGACTGGATAAAATAATTTCATCATTTCAATCTTGAAGAGAAAAAACTACTGTATGGGAACCTGTTTGAAATATTCAAAATTGTCTAAGACACTGACAAAGTCAATCCAATGAACTTCAAATTTAGTAGTGAAACACAAATGAGAGGACACAAAATGATTCACATACATGCCCAGTCCTATTTCTAACCCACTGGCTTAGCTTCCTTAAAGACACAGCTGAATGAGACTCTCAGATCAATAAGATACTAGTAGCCAAGCCAGCTTCTTGGGCTAAATGACCCCTCTCAATTGTAACATTCCTTGTGGTTTATCTTTCATGTTGAGTAGCTACTAAAGACAGATTTCTTAAGGATTTATTGCCTCAAGTGAAATGCTTGCATGTGAACTATTTGAATTTACTGTGCTAGTGCACTTAGCCTGAGGAAGATATTACACAACTTTGCTTCAGTTAATGTACAAGCTCAGAGGTGCCAAGATCCCTGTTCTTACAGACTGCAGTAAAAGTGATTGGTATTGGGGTGAGAAAAGATCAGTCCCTCACACCCAATACTGCAAAGCAACAATAAGTGGATTTTGTATGAGAGAAATGGCACAGAAATCTTAAGACCCCATCCTTAGAAACCTAAGAATATAAATGAATGGAGTCTTTCAGGTACTGAATTCAGTTCAGGTACTGTATCTATCTTGGCAACTCTGATCTGGTCCAGCATCAGCTATTTCCTTCCTTTAAATCCTAGTAGTGATGCTGAGAGCAGATCCCAAAGCAATCCAAGATCTCCATACTACCTGTCCCCTCCAGATTCAATCCACAGTGTAGCTGTTAGAATATGATAATGGAATGTAAGAACATTAGAGCCAGAAAATTAGGCAAATGAGGCAGTGCCTGCCACATTAGGCAGACAGTTTGAATGACAGAACAACATTCAAAATGTCTGCCTTTTTGGCTATACAGTATGTAGTTCAGAGGATCAGAGGATCTTATCCAGGCACAACTTGAAATAATCCATTGAATCAGTTACTGAAAAATTACTGCATATCTCATTTTTGCATTATGTAGATTTAAAATAGGATCTCTACTTTTAAATTCTTCACTTTTGTGTATTGTAGCAAGGTTACCTCTATATCAGCACTTAACCCACAGTCCACAACTCATGGTTCCCGGATTGTGAATTCTTTGCGGTGTTTTAAGTGACTAGAGGTCAGGACTCTGATGAGCTACTGTAAGTAGCTTACTGGAAGATTGCTTATTCAGCATAATGACTACCTACAGTTTCCTTTGTTTTCCACATGACAGAAAGGACCACTCGACCCTCCTCCGGGATAATAGAGCAGTGTCCTGCCTTTAGTACATTGTCAGATAGCTTCTGTGTCTCTGTGCCAGCAGCGTCTTCAGCAGGGCTCAAGTCTCAGGCCAGACTACATTGGCTTTCTCCTCCCAGGCACTGTTGTGCTCCATGCTTTCATACTGGACCTCTCTTGTCAGTTTTATGAAGCCCCGATAACTTCGAACCTGCCTGGCTTTACTGAACTTGTTCCTATAGCACCCATTCCGTGGGAATTTTGGTGCTAATGGTGTTAATCTCTTACTACACTTCCCAGGAGTTCAGGTGTCTCCAGGCAGAGCTCTAATCTCAATTCTCAGGCAATCCTCTCTGCTGTGAGCCTCTGCTATCCCTACAGGGTATTCCTCAACATCCCAGGGCCTCAAGGTCTCTCATTTTCTCTTTCTCCAAACACAGCTGGTTAAATCCCTGTTACAATCCCAGCTGATCCTGTTTATGGTCTTGTCACATTGTATATCCTTGCATTCTGTTTGCCTTTTTCAACTGTTGAAAGTATTTTCATATGAGTCTAAAAGAATACCTTTCCTGTTCTTTAGTATAAGTGGCAGAATAAGATCAACACCTGAGATTTGTTTATCTTAAGGAATGACACGTAGCCTATCTGATGACATTCATACGATCAACATTTATAAAACTACCTTGATCAATATTGAGCTAGAATGTTTAACCCTGATACTGTAGCTCTTTACGGAACACAGCTGACATTACCTGATCATTTAGTTACACTCTGGCAAGGAAAGAGTAGAAACACTGCCAGTGGATGAACAATCCATTGACAAATGGATCAGATAGACTTGGCTCTCTGCCTGGAAACATTCAAGGGTGCCATTAACCTTGGAGTGTGTTTACCCCAGCATTTCACTCAACCACTGAAACCAAAGATTAGTTCTGCCATCAACCAGAAGACACAATCGATGGTAAAACCAGGCGAATTATATCTAAGAAAGTTTAGAAACAAGAGAAGGCCTATCCATGTTGTTTGGTTAATAGTAGCTAATTGATCCTATGATCTCATGCAGCCATTTCTTCGTTAACAAGATGGTTAAGGATGTGAATGATACTGACGGTTGGGTAGCTTCGTCCAGACTCCCGCATCCCTTTGTATAAAGCAATGTCCCTTGTGATTTAGATGAACAGGTACAATAATTCATGCCCCCTCCAGCATTTGAAACGAGGACTTTCTTTTTACCAGTCCAAGACCTTAGCCGCAATGCCATGCTGCTGCTGCTGTATATACTGTACTAGCCAGAAGATGTCAGCACAAGAATAGGTGCTAATTGTAACTGAACACCTTTCTGTCTTGCAAACCGTGGTGTTGTGAAGTTAAATGAACACCTGTGCCTCAAATCCACACTTCCAGACCAGGCCTCGACACAAGCTGACTTGGAAACTTCCATAATCAGGCCTCTGGTACCAACAGAACCAGATCACCACCTGGAATTCTGACATCACCCGCATCCTCACCTGCACAATGGCCACATTGCAATACCAAGCAGTTCTCGGGATGCAGCAATACGAGTCTGTAACTGAAAATCTAAAGCAGAAATATATATCCTACATCCTACATCCCCTTTGAGTGTGAACAGTCAAATTTCTTTTATTTCTTAATGTGTCCACTCAGCAGACAAACATGGAAAAAAAATCCAAAAAATTGTTTTGGTCTTCAGAGGTCAGAATTTTCAATTCTAGGCCTGTCAGGTGGCTGAAAATGCTTATAGGCCTTGTCCTAGGTGTCTACTAGCTTGGACAAAAATTCAGGACAAACTGATCAACTTGAAGAAATTCTACATAATGTTTTGTGAAGACTGGACCTGGAATTAAATTTCTCACATCCCAAAATAAATTATAAAAATTACTGAAAGCAATAACAATAAAAGCCATTGCAATTACTATAAAAACCTTTAGACACTGCTAGAGTGCCTCAGAGTTGCCTTCTGGTGTGAAAAAAAGGATCACTGATAAGAAATTGATTGATTACCCCTTCTGTGTCAATGATTGACAGCTAAAAGGCAGGTGGAATGCAGCCTGAGGCTTCTAGAGGAAGTCCCACCCCCTAAAGGTTCTGAATGGTTAAAAATACAATGAATGACAGTGTTTTATACCAATGAGATCACCTTATTTCAGGCGGTCCAGTTTCAAAACACTATTCCAAAGCCAATAACGTTGTTTCGTCCAGGTCTGGAGGTGGGTTAGTCTAGTCTTTTGTGGATATACTCTATATCGTACTTCCGAATAAGGTAAAAAACATGGGATATATTCTTTTTTTTTTTGCTGGTTTTTGCGGTCATGTTTTGCTGGCTTATTGATGACCTTATCGATGCACTTTGATAGTTTGCTGAAGTGCATAATCACATAAAAAGTGTCCTTATGATTGATTGCCTTGGTGTTTTTCAGTTCTGAAAACAGTTTTGTAAAGCTTCAGTTTTCCTTTTTTGATTGATAACAGGTTTTCTGTAAAGGTTTTGTGGTTTTGTTGATGAAAAACGATGAAATATGACACAGGTCTCAAAAGTAAATGTTGACTTAGCCCTTATTCACAGGCAGTAACGCAGTGCACAATCATTTTTGATTAATTACCTCGATGTTTTCCGGTTATGAAAACGGTTTTGTGAAGCTCCAGTTGTCCTTTTACGATTGATAAAATGTTTTCTGTAAAGTGTTTGTTGATGTAACACGATGAAATGAGACGCATGTCTTAAGTAAATAATTACTTAAGCCTACTGGACAGTACTAGGTTAAAAGAATGGAAATGGCTGATGAATACCACATTAGGCACAGCTCTGTCAGTCTTCAGCAAAAAGCAACACAAGATCACTGAAACCATTCACTGGTTTCAGGTAAACTAGTGTAATACAGTATGTCCATCCACTGTAGCAAAATATGTAGCCCTAACTTACAATTAAAACATGACAAGGAGGAAAACATCACAAGCACATGTGGCAGCCTGTTAGGTACTGTCTCCAACTGTAGCAGATGCACACAATATCAGAGGCATGTCTGACAGAATCAGGAAGACACCAGCTACATCAGACAGCCTAGGGCTCAGCTTCACAGGCTGAGATATATAATGGACCCCCTTAGTGATACAGGCCCCCAGAACCGATTTCCGCCTGGAATTTTCTCCCCCCTTAAATATTTTGTTATACTGTACCTCTGCAGCAGAGCAAAGCAGAAGCCAGATTCAGGTCTTAAATTGAAGCTAACTCCGTTGGCATTGAGTGTGAACAGTCAAATTTCTTTTATCTCTTAGGAAGGATGTGTTCTTGTACTTTTTCTATTTGAGATTTTCTCTTATACTGTAGCATATACTGTATTTGGCTCACTATCCAAAGCTATCTATCTTCACACCTGGTCAGATGGAAAACTACTCAGTCTCACATACCTTAAAGTCAAGAATAAGATCCACAAGGTCTTTAACTTGAGAGCTACTCTTTACTGATGGCTCACTCTGCTATAACAAGCCCCAAGCTGGACACATACAGTATCTCACGATCAAAAGATTTTCACAAGAGTGCCAGCGCTTTGTTTCTATCATCTGTGCTTGGTATTATGACCAACCTCGTGCCTAATGCAGACATCAACTTATTCAAGACATTAAGCACAGCTATTTAGAGCAAATATCAAGCATGTATTCCAGTAAAGTGAACAACACACTGGCCTCTTTGGTTTTAACATGCATTGGGCATCAGACAGGCTATCTTATCCTAACGGTCCTAGGCCATTGCTGGAGCTCACAGTTGCACTATGCCTACTTTCCTTAGCCATCAAAGCTACTGTACATTGGTTTGGACACACAAGCTGAACAGGTGATGGATACATCCCAGAGAGATGGGATGACAACTGGCCAGTGGGATTCCCCCATCTATATTTCAAAGATGTAGCTAAAGAAGATGTCAAGACACAAAACACCAATGTGAACCACTGAGGACCACTTGTTCAGGACCAGAAGGACTTCACAGGCACAAGTGAAAACTGTTGCAATCATCACTCTAAGGAGAGCTCACATAAAGACCATGTTTAATCCACTGTTTGATTTTTTATAATTCAGAGTGACTGGTTTTCAAGCCTTATTTAAACTCCTTTCATTTCCACTGTCACAGAAAATAAAATTCAAATAAAATGGTATCTACTGAAGCAAGGAAGGACAGACAGAGATCCTACTGTTTGTACACCTCCTGCAGTTTAGAAAGTTCCTTCAGCTCCTGATGAAGACTCTGAATCTGGAGAACTCAGTTCAGACAGCTGGAAATAGACAAAACTCTGTATTTCTGTACAGATGACCCACAGGAGTCTCCACCCCATCCTCAACACACAACTGCAGATCCTACTGTTTCACCAACTAGAGCATTTATTTGTAGTTTTCATGTAATGGCTGCAGAGGTCCAACAGCCTTCTCATGAGTTAGTGTCCCCGTCTGCACTATTGACTGTGAACAAGGTGCTTGATCATGTTGAGCCACTTTCCTCCTGCCAATTTAATCTCCATGAGTGGCAGGATATTGATTTCCACACTTTGGATGGCAGTGCTTAGCTCTCTCTGGCCCATCAGAGTAGGGATGTTCGAAACTGTGAGTCTTACCTGAAGCTCAAAGTTGATGCCTTGCAGAAAGCTCTGACACAGAGTCTCAGCAAACTGGGTGATGGCTCTCAGAAATACCCTGGGGAGACAGAGAGAGTAACAAAGGGAGATTAACACGGGTACAGAAGTGGAGGCAAGTGCTGAAGTCAGGGGAGTAGTGAGGGTGGAGGACACAGAGTAAGCAGTGGTAATCTAGTTTGTTTGATAGCAGTTAATTGATCGCAGGATCTCATCCAGTCTTTTTCTTGAATACATCATAAGCGGAAATTAGGTTCAATATCTTGTGCATCGTATTGCTTTGAATCTTGCAGAGGACTGCCAAACACTGAAGTTTTTCCCTGACTCTCCTCGGAATGTTATTCCTTGGAATCCTTCTCCTGATCTCTGTATTCAGGTGGCATCAGCCCCTCTTCCACCCCAGCAGCTCTGAGTCTGTAATTCAGTTTCTGTTGCTCTGGCCTTTGTGATGCTTGTATCTTGGAAAGCTCTTTCTGATGTCTGGCTCATTGCTCTGATCTGCTTTCTAAACAGCCGGATTATGCTGGAGTCATTTCTGTATGTAAATGACTCTATGCTCTCTATCACACTCAGCAATCCCCGTTCTGCCTGCCTTGCTTCTGGAGAAGGATTAAACTAATTAAAAATATATATCTGAGCCGTATTTGTTCTCTGGGAGAAACTGTTATTTTTATTTCTATTCACCTGAAAGCCTTCCCCTGACTGCCTATGCATAGCAATTGTGCTGGGGACTGATTAGAGTTCTGAGGAGAGCTCTCCTTGGCCCCAGGTCACTCAGAAATCTGCACAGCAATATTACAAGTCTGACGGGGGATGTACTGAGATGATTTTAATACTGTACACTAGTGAGGTGTGGATGAAATCTGTGCTGCTGCATTTGCAAGCATGATTGTACTGGGCAGGGTCACCTGCAGCACTGTAGACCCTTTGACAATGACTCCAGTGTACCACACAACCAGTGAGAGCCTGAACAGATCAGCTGTGCCACAGGCAGGCCAGGCTGTTCACTGGCCGGAGTCGCCACCTCGCACCGCAGGTCCACCTGGTCACTAGTTCTCTGAAACCCAGGAGTAGAGATGCCCCTGGTTTCCAGCAAAAGGACAATTTCTGGCTGAAATAAACTGGGATCACAGAGACCGAGTTGCCTTCTGTTCAAGTCATTCACTCAGTGGCACATCTGGGCGATTATTGTTTTTATTGTTTGAATGTGTTTAACATTCCACATCTGGGTGTGCCATGCAAACCATACTTATGTATTACTTAATTTAAAACCTCCATGTGATATTATTGTAGTTGAGGGGGTCATCAAATTGTTTGAAGGTCCTAAAAGCAACACAGCATTCTATGAGATTGGTACAGTGGGCCTTCACTGTACTGTATCACTGTATTAGCACAAACTCAGATCTTTATCTCATGCAAGTTCCCTCTGCATTTGACTGTATTTTGAGTTTTTGTGGATATTTAAGAACATGCTGCTGCAACACAATTTAACAATCACCTCTTTGCAATGACCTTTACCATCCCTTCCAGTCTGGTTTCAGACAAGGCCGCAGCACAGAAACTGCCCTGTTTAAAGTTGCTAACAATGTTCTTATGGCAGTTGGTTCTGGTTCTCTATCTATACTAATTCTCCTAGACCACTGTGCTGCTTTTGACTCTGTTAACCATGACATCTTACTTTCTCATCATGAGACTGTGTTTGGAGTGTCTGACATTGCTCTTAAATGGTTCAACTCTTGTCTTACTGATAGCCGACACTACTTCTCCTGGGGATTTTTATTTCTGAAGTTTGGTTTATTAAGTCTAGTGTTCCCTGGGGTTAAATACTGGACTCCCTGCTTCAACATGTGCCTCAATTTCAATCAGAATTGAAGAATTTAGGGGTGATATTTGAGTCTGGCTTGACCCTTGACCTATTCATGTGCAGAATATTGTAAAAACAAAATTCTTTCATCTCAGAAAATCACTACACTACATCCTATGTTGTCTATGACTGTTGCAGAAAAGCTGGTCAACACATTTGCCTTTTCTAGAATTGATTACTGTAATGCCCCGCTTGCTTTGTTAACTAAATCCACACAATATGTTCAGAATTTGTCAGCCAGAATTCTGACCAGGTTCTGAGCCACTGATCACATTATGATCACATTATTCTTGGAGCCCTTGCACTGCTTCGAGTTACCTTTAAGATTCTCATGAATCTCACCTATAATGGTTTACTGTATGTAGTTTAGCTCCACAGTACTGTACCTATCTGACTTGTTCCCCATCTCGCAATTAGAATTCTGTATTTTCTGTCTGTAAAAGGAATGATGCATTCTTTTGTAACTAAACCCAAATAAGGTGAATAAAAAGTCCTAAGAACATTAAAACTCATGATGGCATAAAGACTGCAGGGAAGGAATCTTTATTCCACAAACTCTGCAAACAATCTAACACTTGCATTCATTTTACATCCTGAACATAATAATTTAAACCTGTAACCTGTGTGCAACAGCTTAGTTATTACTTTATTAACAAACTGTGTTGAGAAACCAAGAACACATGGAAATGTAATGCTCAGTATTCCCTAACTATAGGTGGTATAATAATTATATTATGACTTCACATGTAAAAAACAAGGTGATGTCAAGACATTGTGACACCATAAGAAAGATTTCCTTCTGTTTGCCTAAAATGCATGTTTGCTGATAATCACATCTCCTTTGTCACTGCCGAAGCAAAAAAGAAAAAGAAAAAGAGTAAATGAAACAGCTGAAGACAGCAGAGAAAAATAAGACAAGCTAAGGTTCTTTCATAAGGAAATAAATATAAATCTATTACGTTTTGTTGAAAGTGCTGAAATAGATCAAATAGTAAAAAAAAAATATTAGCATGGAGCAAGTTCATGAAAAATCTACACATAAACACCCCCACTCTAGTGTCACGGTGTCACCTTGTCTTCTGCTGAAAAAGAATTCTGGGTTTCAAGGGTGACGTCAGTCTGTACCATGCTCAGTGCCCTGCACCCTGTTACACAGACACACACAACCTCGCCCAAACACACACATATGCTTGTCATTTTACAGTCAGAAAGGTAGCGTAAAGGTTTCGCAATAACACAATATTAAAGGAGGAAATTAATTTTTATATCGAAGTTAGGGAAGATTAAACCCTAATCGCACCTACTTTCAGATACTCGCATGTACAGTAAATATCACATTTCTCGCTTACTCGTTTTCACCAGGCACCCCTCTCTCTACCTCATCTTTGCCGTGCAGCAGCTGCACGCCTCTGTGTCAGCTTTATCCTCACAGAAGATTGCCACTCTTTTGGCCAGTACAGCATACTGATTCAAGTCATGCCTCTACAATGCCTTAAACTGGGGTTTGGCTGTACTACTGATGTGATATTAATGGATCAGTGCAGGAGATAAAGAGATATGCAAATCTCTTTGATTGCGTGACTGAGGTTGTCATTGTCACGAACAGTTCTTTCCGGGCCCTATGCGGATGACACGATCCGGAATGTGAGGATACAATTGGGAAAATAGTCATGCAGGAGAAGGGTCAGGAGACAGGGGGCGTGTCCGAGGAGTGCAGGTGTCCAGGGGGAGTGAATCCAGGGCGAACAATCCAAGGGTAAATCCAGAGGGGGAATCCAAGACGGGAGGTTTAGTCCAAGACCAGGGGATCCATCCGAAGTTAAAACCAGAACCGGGTCGGGACTGGCGGAGCAGGGAATCAGGAAAAGGAAACTAAAACCATAACGGAGTCAGACGCGGCAGGACCCCGGGCTCTCACGATACGGAAATATCGTACAGTATACTGTATGCCCCGGGTAAACACCTGCTTCTGGCTTTAAAGGTGGAACTAAAGAGGGGCTGGAATAAGGAACAGGTGTGGGGAATGGGACAGAACGAGGAAGGGCTGGAGCGCCCTTAAGAGGAGGAGTAACGATCGTGACAGTCATGAAGTAAGGCGAACTCTGGAAAGAAAGAAGGCAGGTGAGAGTCCTCCAGTCTTAGTACAGCCAGAGTTTTGGAGAAGAGCCTAAGATCCACACTGTCCAAGACTGAAAGTTTGACTATATAATTATAAATATACTTATAATTTGCAGCATAAGCCCAGATTCATCTGTTGCTTGTATTGCCATAAACCTCTAATCTTTGTTTCAATGCATCTTGAACTGCATGCGTACAGTACAACTCCTAAACATTACACTTCAGTCTCCCCTGCAACTATAAGAAGTTAAGAAAGTCAAAGCCATTTAAAATGCTACTTACAGTCCTACAGACGACTCTGCTGAGAGTTAAGGTTTAAATTGTTAAAGATAAAACAGCCTTTTTACTGGCCTGTGCGCACGCCTTGGTGTTCCAGCTCTGGCTGATTTATTGGACAGAGAAAGTGAGTGCTGGTGTAATCAAAGGACTGAAAACATCTCTGTGCAGCTGTCAACTGAATTTAGATAAAGGGAGAAGCACTTAAGTCAGAGTATGTTACCATTTTCACTTTGTTTCTGTGACTCAGTTGAATTATAATTTGAGGAGATACGGACATCTGGATGCCTTGGTATGGTGGGTTAGTGGTCTCTGTGCACATCTGGACGCTGTGCTGTGATGGGCAGTGGTCTCTGTGCACATCTGGATGCTCTGCTGTGATGGGCAGTGGTCTAAAAATTGATCTGGAGAGATCTGATGAAGTTTACAAAAGCATCTTAAAATTAATTCCTATTGATTTTAATTTTCTTAATGGTATAAATTCCTGTTTTTTATTTATCCCAGTGTCTGTGATCTGAAGCAAACGTATCTGCTGTCACTGCTCATTCCTCTGAAGACTTTTACTCTTCTTCAGTGTAGTCACTCCCTCCTGCACAGTATCGTCTGCAGAGCACGCAGTGCGCTCTCTCACTTTCAGACTACTCCTGGTGCTGGCGGATTGAAACCAAATCTAATCAAAGACAAACAGAATACAGGTCTTGTTTGCAAATGATTTATACATGAAAGAACAAGAGACAAAATGTGTCTCTCATGATAAAGATGCTTTGTTAGTCATCATCGCCTGGATCGCTTCCCTCCCCACTAACAGCTTCACTCCAACATGACCCAAAATGATACGAAAAGATGATGCTTGTGTCACTGGGCTTATATACAGTACAGCCACCAGAATGACAATGCAGAAAAGGAAAATCTCTAGTGATATCACCCATTTAATGACTGCAGTTCTCACACTGCATGTCCTGCAAACACAGACATTTTGGGATGACTTGCACACTGGTGACAGAACACAGTGCTCACGCGTGACATTTCACCATAGCCTTGAGCTGCTTGAGCAGAGCGTAGACAGCATGACTCAGCAACATACAGCAAAAAAGCAATACAGTGAAACAATTACATAACCAAATACTTTTAATGAGATCTAATGAATATTGATAATATAAAATCATATTTACTGTACATACATCAACTACTGAAAACTTAACTCCATCCTACCTTTTTTTGGAATGCTAATTCTTGCTCTCCAAAATGATGCTACAAAGTCCAACAAGCTTGTTCGTAATACAGTAGTCTTACAGCTACTCTCTGACCTTCGGGATTTTTGTGCAAAAGAAAGTTTTTGTTCAATTTCCACTTCAGGCTGCTCTCCTATAAGCATGCGTCCAGCAGGTGGCAGTAAAGGTTTTGTCTCAGCTGATTCAGTCCCAGAGCTGCTGCTCTGGTTATTATTTTCCCTGCATGACTGCTCAGCACAGCAGCTGCTCAGCACCGTATTACCCTTGGCACACAAGGAGACGGTAAATGTGATCACATTTCTGAAATTTCTGTCAACTTATTCCACTTTTTCCATTTCTTTTTTAATATAGACTGTACAGTATGTGTGCAGCTTTTGCAAAAGTATTCAAACCCGTCTATGGTGTCCTATTTTGTGAAATTACAAAATTATGCATATGTTTTTAGTCTTAATTTAGGGGAAACCTGAATTCTCAAACAGAACACTTCTAAGGGCAGGAAAAGTTGCAGGAACTGACTGCAGAAACTAAAGAGAAAACTTGAAATATGTTAATTCTATTCAGACTTGTGAACCTACTATTTGTTTAGAAGTATTTTTGGCAGCAATTATAGCAAATAATTAATGGTAAGTTTCTACAAATGTTCCATACTGGCTTATAGAATGCTCTCCCTTACAGACAAAGTCTTTCCATACTGTGGATTTTCAATAGGATTCAAGTCAGGACTTTGCCTGGGTCACTCAGGAACATTCGCTTTCTTTTTCTCAAAACACTCCAGTTTAGCTTTAGCCTTGTGCTTGGTTCATTGTCCTGATGGAAGATACATTTTCACCCCAGTTTTAAGCTTTTAGCAGACTGAAACAGTATTTGGCTGTACTCTTTCCCATTCGTTTTCCTTCAAATATAAGAAGCGTGCCAGTCCCTGGCCATGCTTGGCTGTAGGGACAGTGCTCCTTCAATGTTGTCGTTGGCCTCAGAGTGGCCTTCCTCACCCATTTCCTCCTTGCTCATTTTTTCATGAGCGAGTAGACTGTGTTCACAGGCGGGGGTATTCAGAAACTTTGATATTTTGTACCCTTTTCCTGATCTGTGTTTATCCCTGACTTGCTTTGAAAGTTGATTAGTTTCTGTACCTGAAATGTAATTAACTGATGAAGGGACCCTACAAAGACAGGTATTTGTATTCTGAAATCATGAGAACCATTAGTATTGCGCACAGACAGAGGTCACTCAGCTAATTGAGTTGCTAAAGTAATTTTTGTGCACTTACTGTACATTTGCACTTGCCGGAGCAAAGGGTTTGAAAACTTACACACTTTTCCATTTTTTACATATTCTACTTTTTAATTTGAATGTTTGGAGTAGGTTGTGCATATAATAAATATTAATTGTTTCTTCAACAATATGACTACAAGCCTTAAATAAACAAAGTGTAAAAACTGGACAAGGGCATGAGTCCTTTTGCAATACACTGTATACAGTGTACAGTGTTCGTTCTGTATCGCCTTTTCTCTCTGATCTCTCTTTTGTTCTTCCCTCTCTGTCTCTTCCTCCCGCTTTACTTCTGAAAAAACAGTCATGGTGAAGCAGCAAGGACTAGTCAGCAAACTGGTCATTTTCTCTGCCCATCAATGAGAATCCAAATCTCCACTCGCTAGCCAGGCTCCGGATAAAAGATATTGATTAAAATCATTGTTATATGGGAAGCAGAAACAGAGCTATTTCTAAATAATGTGCTGAAACATTCAGTGTCTAACTGAACTGTTCAATTCACATCAGCACAGACTTGTCTTTAGAGAAAATACAGGGCTGGGAGCGGAGAAGTAATAACTCAAGCTGAAGGGAGAGTTCATGTCTGAAACTGGTATGTGGACTACACCATCAATCACCTCCCGCTCATCAACACACCGCTGAATCCTGGACACGCTGACCAGTCAGGGACACACCACTGAAATCTGCCACCTCTGACACACTGACCAGTCAGGGACACACCACTGAAATCTGCCACCTCTGGACACACTGACCAGTCAGGGACACACCACTGAAATCTGCACCTCTGGACACACTGACCAGTCAGGGACACACCACTGAAATTTGCACCTCTGGACACACTGACCAGTCTGGGACACACCACTGAAATCTGCCACCTCTGGACACACTGACCAGTCAGGGACACACCACTGAAATCTGCACCTCTGGACACACTGACCAGTCAGGGACACACCACTGAAATCTGCACCTCTGACACACTGACCAGTCAGGGACACACCACTGAAATCTGCACCTCTGGACACACTGACCAGTCAGGGACACACCACTGAAATCTGCCACCTCTGACACACTGACCAGTCAGGGACACACCACTGAAATCTGCACCTCTGGACACACTGACCAGTCAGGGACACACCACTGAAATCTGCCACCTCTGACACACTGACCAGTCAGGGACACACCACTGAAATCTGCCACCTCTGGACACACTGACCAGTCAGGGACACACCACTGAAATCTGCACCTCTGGACACACTGACCAGTCAGGGACACACCACTGAAATTTGCACCTCTGGACACACTGACCAGTCTGGGACACACCACTGAAATCTGCCACCTCTGGACACACTGACCAGTCAGGGACACACCACTGAAATCTGCACCTCTGGACACACTGACCAGTCAGGGACACACCACTGAAATCTGCACCTCTGACACACTGACCAGTCAGGGACACACCACTGAAATCTGCACCTCTGGACACACTGACCAGTCAGGGACACACCACTGAAATCTGCCACCTCTGACACACTGACCAGTCAGGGACACACCACTGAAATCTGCACCTCTGGACACACTGACCAGTCAGGGACACACCACTGAAATCTGCACCTCTGACACACTGACCAGTCAGGGACACACCACTGAAATCTGCACCTCTGACACACTGACCAGTCAGGGACACACCACTGAAATCTGCACCTCTGGACACACTGACCAGTCAGGGACACACCACTGAAATCTGCACCTCTGACACACTGACCAGTCAGGGACACACCACTGAAATCTGCACCTCTGACACACTGACCAGTCAGGGACACAGCACTGAAATCTGCACCTCTGGACACACTGACCAGTCAGGGACACAACACTGAAATCTGCACCTCTGGACACACTGACCAGTCAGGGACACACCACTGAAATCTGCCACCTCTGACACACTGACCAGTCAGGGACACACCACTGAAATCTGCCACCTCTGACACACTGACCAGTCAGGGACACACCACTGAAATCTGCCACCTCTGGACATGCTGACCAGTCAGGGGCCTCTTTATAGAAAGAGGTTGCTGTTGTATATAATACACATTATGTTCCATGTAAGTGTTGTTTATTTTTATAGTAATGCTAACAAACAGGAGCTGCACAGCCATATTGGTGAAGCTTCGTTCAACAAATAGATGGGCTGGGTCCATAACTGTCAGAGTTTTCAAACACTGCACACGTTCAGCTGCAGACACTCTTTGGAACGGTAATCTGAATGTTACTGTACATATGAAGTAAAACTAAATAAGGCTTCTAAACATGAATTGTGGTCACTTTGAAGTGCTTGTCCTCTCATTAAGAGTCCATTATTTATGACATACACTGAGATGAAATTATGCAATGGAAAAAAAGAATCATCTGCAGAGGGCACCCAGCTACAAGTTGATAAGAGGAGGAAAGATGCAGGGGTGAGATCTGCCTTTGCTTTGATTCCCAAACTGCTGAACCGCCTCCCCATGCTCTGTCTTTTCCTTTTCTATTTCTGTTATGAAAGTGGAGTCTGTAATGTTTTTGTTCTGCAAAAAAGAGAGGACTCACATTTCCCCTGAACTGTCTCCATCTTTTTTTCCCATTCGAACTAGACACCTCACTTTCCTTCACTGTATAAGCTTGAGCTGTTGCCATTTAATTCCCATTATTATGGGAGCCAGTATTACTGTACTGTGTACAGGTGTAGAGGTAGTACACAACGGTCATGATGATGTTTAGAAAAATCCCATTCCCGTTACCGCACACTAGAGCTATGAAGACATGACAATAGAACAGCACTCACGTAGCAGGAGGGGAATGGAGCACAAGGAGGGAGTACAATTTACTAACATAGAATTTAGAGCCGTCGATCGTGAGAAGGACATCTGTGGAGAGCTATTCATTAACTGCATCAATGTTTGTGAAGTGTCTTTAAGCATATTGATCAGAGTAATCAGATTTATGAAAGATCCAAGTGAATCACTACTGAAGTGTACAATATCATTAGATATGCCACTGACTCAGACCAACTCAGTAAAGCATCGATCTCTGTGTCCCGTCATGCATACAGTATACAACATTCGTGCTATGTCTTCCTGCAGGCACCCTTGCCTGTACATTACTCTTCCTTGACACAGAGGAATGGAAGTGAAGTAAGTGACACTGCAGATCACTGTCTGTGTGCAGTAACACTGCTGCAGTATGTACAAGTACAGCACCAGGAGTGCAGGAGACTGACACGCAGATCACTGTCTGTGTGCAGTAACACTGCTGCAGTACGTACAACACCAGGAGTGCAGGAGACTGACAGTACAGGGTACTGGCTGTGTGCAGTAGCACTACTGCAGTATGTCCAAGTACAGCACCAGGAGTGCAGGAGACTGACACTACAGGGTACTGGCTGTGTGCAGTAACACTACTGCAGTATGTACAAGTACAGCACCAGGAGTGCAGGAGACTGACACTGCAGATCACTGTCTGTGTGCAGTAACACTGCTGCAGTACGTACAACACCAGGAGTGCAGGAGACTGACAGTACAGGGTACTGGCTGTGTGCAGTAGCACTACTGCAGTATGTACAAGTACAGCACCAGGAGTGCAGGAGACTGACACTGCAGATCACTGTCTGTGTGCAGTAACACTGCTGCAGTATGTACAGCACAGGAGTGCAGGAGACTGACACTGCAGATCACTGTCTGTGTGCAGTAACACTGCTGCAGTATGTACAGCACAGGAGTGCAGGAGACTGACACTGCAGATCACTGTCTGTGTGCAGTAACACTGCTGCAGTATGTCCAAGTACAGCACCAGGAGTGCAGGAGACTGACACTACTGGGGACTGGCTGTGTGCAGTAACACTTGACTGTTAATAAGTGTTCTGAACTGCAATCGAAAATCGTTGACTCTTATGTTAATTCCTCTTGAGTAACGTAGCAAAATATTTTTTGCTCTTTTACATAAATTTACTTTTTTTCCCATTGCCTCTTGTTTGACCTCACTGTGCTATACTTCCCTGTAATGAGCTGTGATTCACAGAGCATTTTTTCCACCATTACCAACTACACTATTCACAAAAACCACTAGACTTATAATGAGTATAATATTCTTCATCACATTAAAGTAGATCTTTATTCCATGCTGATCAAATATGAGACATGGTTCTACAGGATATGCAGTGGCGATGCAGAGGTATCCCACAGACATCTACACCTCACCGCTCCCCCTGCTGATGACAATGATGAGGGTTCGTCTGGGGGCCATGCTGGCCACCCATTCTCCCGTACTGCACTGTCATTCCAGCACAAACCTCTCCTTCCTGAGAGAACAGCACCCCAGCATGTCTTTTCCAGATATAGCCCATAAGGAATGAAGACTGGTTTGCTTAAAGAGACCGAGCGCAGCTGCCTCTGCTCCTGGTACGAGGAGCAGCCTATCTCTCAGTGCTGAGTCTGGATGTGTCTTTGTCTCAGCTCTGTTCCTCACTGCTGTTCGAACTCCTCATTATATTTCAGGTGCATCTTTTATGATTTTTCTTTATCTCATTCCTGCCTTCAAATTGCATTGCATTTCTGTTGAGAAACAATTTCCTGTTATTTCTATTTTATTTTTTATTATTGCCCTGTAGGCACTTAAGGATGTTCTGAGACAAACAGTGTGATGAACCTTGGGAAGTTTTCTCTTGAAACAAAGTTTTCAAGCCTTCTACTCCGGTGCTGGTGTATTCTGCATTTTGTCAACATCTAAGGAAACACCAGCCTTTTCCATAAATACATTTCAGTAAGTTGTTTTTTTTAATGAATTCAGAATGTGGATTTCCAGTTCCAGAAAATAACTTTTTCTTCTACTTCCTCCAAAAGGTTTTCATTACTGCTCTCACCACAATGGCCTATTGGGACAGAGCTTTAATTAACACTTGAGGTTAATGAGCTCTCACGGCAGCTGTACTGAATATCTCATTGCGATCAGGCTTACCGGCATTAAAGGCTCACTTACTGCACAGAACAAGACACAAGTATTGGCAGCAGCCCTGCAGCGGTGAGGGTCTAGGGTTCAATTCTCAGGGTGCTATTTGTGTGGAGTTTGTATGTTCTCTCCGTGTTCACATAGGTTTCCTCTAACAGTCCAAAGACATGCTGGTACAGTAATCGGGCACTGAAAACAATGTGCCTTGCAGTGAGCATGTGCATCCTGCCTTCTACCCAGTGGTTCCTGGGGTAGGCTCCAGGCCACTGCAACAGCCAATTGGATAAGAGGTTATTCAAAGTGCTGTGAAGATAGTATATAAGTATAAAACCTCATAAATGCAGGGTCTTAAAAGTACATTCGTAAAAAAAGTGCGTATTTATGCCCTGGAATGTAAATTCTCTGATAAAATGGAGGAATCTGACAGTGTTCAGGATACTTGTCTGAACGCTCATCTTTCTTGATCTCTGCAGACAAAAGGAAATGACATATCACTTACATAAATACTTGCTTTTTGTACATACTATACACTATAAACCCTGAGTTGAACTTACTAGCAAATCCATGACAGTGCCAATAGAAACAGTGAGATGAGCCCTTTGGTCTTCAGACTTTCTGAAAGATTTATACTCGCAGAGACTTGCTAAGTTGTCCTGGGTTTGTGCAGTTGCCTGTGCAAGTTTGTGCCAGACTATGCAATCTCTCTGGGAGTCTGGTCCAGTGGTTTTTATTCACTGCTCAAGTTTTAGCTTTAGACTTACTGGTTCCTCAGCTCTCAGGGGGGACAGGTACAGTGTCAGTACATCTGGGAGGTAATGAGATAATGACCAGGACCCTGTGAGTCTACCATTTGTAACGATACGATTCGTGTCTTGGAAGATTAGTTACAGTCCACCAGAATAAACAAGTGTGGTACTTTGTGAAGTATTTAATTCTCAACACAGCTCCATCAAGCTGATTGTAAATAACTAACTGTGGCAAGAGTCTTAAATTTGAAGAGCTGTGTCCACCTACGATGAGTGCAGCTGCGTTGCACTGGCCCTTCTAGGGCCCTCTGGCCCCAGAGAGACACAGTGCTGCCTGACCAGCCTGCCCCCCACCCTACTCCTATCACACACCTCCAATCAGGATTCGCATGGATGGGTTTCATTCTATTAAAGCTCTTTTTTCTTGGTTCAGGAAGGAATTGTATGAATTGCAGGTGGGATCAGACTTTTGATTAAGGACACCTTTTAAAAATACTGTTTTTTTCCTGTATCGGAAGGGTGCAGTGTGGAGGAGCACTGTGTGCCTGATTTGATTCAGCTGTTCCTGGGGGTCACCTGTTCTGCACCATGGCCATGACTGTCCAGTCCTGGGGGTACACGTCCTTCCTCACCAAGTCCTTGAAGATGATGAACGTCTCCATCAAGTAGTCCTGGAACAGAGACACAGAACATTTTCATAGAGAATGGAGTGAAAACAGACGTAAAGCATTTTATGTACCTGATGATGCGATGCCGCTTGGTTTAGAAAAAAAGTCATTCCCACTGTGGGGATGTCTGTTTGAGAGGAGTTGCTTTGTGGGGTCTCTCGTACACACACTGTCATCAGGTCCTCATTGACAGTTCTATGCACCCCTGAAACACAAATCCCCTGAACTCCGTCCCAGAGATTGTGAGTAAACCTGTATTACACTGTTACAAGCCAACAGATTTACAGAGTAGAAAGTCATTCTTCAGATAATCGTTTAAAAACCTCCAGCCTGGTCCTTTAAATTAATCAGGTACTATAGATCATCTCTTTGGGACACTTTCATGCCTCATGAGTTCAGTGAAGTCATTTAGATTTACTTAGAATAGAAAAACTTAGCCCTTGCAGTCCCTGCAGACCTCGCTGGTTCATTTTTGGTGAGTTCTCAAGCTTTCAAAGTTGATGGTTTAGTCCAGGTGACAGATCCCTGACGGTATAATCCATCTCCAGGGCTGGGGTTGGCTGCCTCTGTGCTCTGTGGGGCGTGTGATGCGCACTTACAAATATAAGTTTTCTGCTGCAACTTCACTGGCAGTCCTCCAGTTTAGCGTCTCATATCTTCTTGTTACAATGGGTACGCTGTTCCGTGGGCAAGTTTGATATTTTATTTATAGTGTGGAAAAATTGATCAGTACTTATTGCTAAAAGATGGAAGTATTCGCAAATGGAAAGCAAAGACTGAAATTATTAACAGTGGCACCAAGAAAAACAAAGAAAATAAGACAAGGCATATTCCATTGCAGTTCACAGAGAAATCAGGCCTCAAGGTGTAGTGTGCGCAGTCTGAAACCAAGGAAATCAAGAATCAAAACAGAGGTCAGACAGGAAAGAACAGTTTTTTTAAAGAAATCAATAAGAAAAAATTACTAATAAAGAAACACATTAAAAAATGCAGTCTTCACCCTGATATTTGAGACTGATATTTGTAGGATGATGCTTGGTGAGAGTGCAATAGAGAAACTAAAAATTATCCCAGTGCTTCTCAACATGATCTCTTGCCGAATGTCTGGAAACTCCAAAAATAGCACAGCTGATGTCTTGATTGCAGTCCAGTTTACATGTACTCCAGATGGATGATGCAAATTAAATATCAAAACAAGCTCATTTAAATGCTTGGTTTATACCCTCACAAAGCACCCATATTGGAAGATTTTTGTTCTGCAAACCAATACATGCGACTGGATCAGTACTGTTGAACATTTAAACAGGTTTATAACAGGTCACAGATTAAAAGTTGATAGCTTGTCCCAGGTGCTGACGTTCCCTCAGTGCTGCCCTGGGTCCATGGAGAATCTCAAGTACTCAATTCCTCTTGGCCAGAGGAACTCAGCAATGACAGAGGTGAAAGTCTGTGGAAACTTCACCACTGCTAATGTAGAAGAACTGTAAGTTTACATTTCAGATGGATTCCAGCTCAAGGGAAAGCTGGCACATTTAGTTGCCACTCCTCTTACTGGTTAAGTTTATTTGTTTTATATTTTCATTTATGTTTTTTTTTCCTTTGCTTTCCCTAAATCTTTAAAGCTACAGTTTTAGCTGTAATATTTTTTTGCTTATTTGTTTTGCAATTAGACTATCATCACTTTAATGACTACTGCTGGAGTCCATATACCTAACTATTTGCAATCTCCTGATCTTGGATTTTACCACTTTTTTGTCATTTCATCACAGATTTCACCATAACGCTTGTCAGGTAAACCTGATCAGAATTACAGCAACTTAGAGGGAAGTATTTCCTCCAAAACTCTGCCTGAGAGCGCTGCCATAATATTGAGATTCTGCGACCTAGAGACATATCCAACGAACCATCTCCTCATTCTCTGCTGACCTCTTCTATCTGTTTTACAATACCTGTTTTTCAGCGGCCGGCCCCTAAATCATCCTGGTGCGGTCCTTAACAACGTACTGTCTTTCATGTCTGCACACCTAACCCCCTGCCTCATTGAGACGCTGGTTTTCCTTTTTCTCGTTTCTCTCAACCTGACACTGTGTGCCTTTGTAAATAGGTGTTGCGTATAAAACCCACCACCAGTCTACTAGACCCCATTCCTCCTGTTTTACTTCAATCCTGTTTCCAGCCCTCCTCCACACAAGCCTGGAGCACTGGGGTGGTACTAAAGGCCTTTGAACCTGCTTTAGTTATATCTGTTCCTGAAAAAAAACAACACGGCTCTGGACAACCTAAACATTTTTGTCTATTATCTAACTTGCTTTTTTATTGCAAATAATTTAGAACATGCTGTGACAGTTAAAGCATATTATCACCTTATTGCATTTATAACAAAAAAGAAAAATCAGTGAGAAATATCAGGTAGACAGTGGAGTGCGACGCAGTATCTGCAGGGCTGAAGCAGCTCATTGGGTTTCTGTTCTGACCCGGCTGCAGCGAGGGCTGGGAGAGGACGGGGTCCCGGTACGGGCTGGGGACAGACTCACCATGAGGTCCTGGCGCGTGGGGAAGGACTGGATGTAGTCTCTGTAATGAGTGTCATCCACCTGGCTGAGGATGGCCGTCATGCAGGCCACATAGTGACTCTGAAAAACACAAAAGGGCACCTCAGCAGCTGGCAGCTGGATTCACGAAAGCAGCTATGAATTTTTAGAAATATAAATCTAGCATAAGGGACAATGGGAAAGAGAAACAATAACATGCCTATTTTGTTCTTTTTTATCAAATGCATTTTTTAGCAATTGAAGTTACCCAAAAATCATACTGTTCACAACAGACAAATAAAGTGGAACAATACAAATGCATAAACAGAGGAATACAGTACATTAAACTGAATTCAAAGCTACAGTATAAAAGTGAGTTATAAGATACTATTTTGAAAGTGCTGACTGACTTGCAAGATCCCCAGCCCTGGAGCAACAGAGCAGAACACTGTCTCTCAGGGTCAGGAGTCAGGAGTTTAGTGATGGAGACAGGAATCATACCATTTAAGGCCTTGAAAGTAAAACACAGTATTGTGAATTTTATTCTGTAATCCATATTGAGCAAGTACAAGGACATTAAAACAGGTGATCCAGGTACCTCTGCCTCTGAAATGTAGTTTTAGTTAAAGTCCAAACATCTTAGTTCTCAACATGGTGCAACTTGTTACGAGTATGTTTGGATACAACACTAAACACTGTATTAAAATAATCAAGCCTGGAAAAGACTGAAGCAGGTTTATCATTTCTGTATCAGACTAGGGAAGACATGGACAAACAACAATGTTCTAAAAAAGTCACCTTCTTCTTTGATTCATTTAGATGTTTAGATTTCAGTGCTTTCTTCAGCAAACTGTTGGTTAATTGAACTGGGAGCTAGAGACTGACTTGGCAAGTCCAAGAGTTTTATTCTCAAGATCTCTCATTCTCAGTCCCTGGCTCTTGTATGGTTTGAGCCTTTGTTATACTGCATGGAGAAGCAATGCCAATAAGTATACCAACATGTCTTCGATATAAGCAGACAACATCTTTCTGTAAACTTCAGAATTCATTCTGCTGCTGCCATCATTAGGTACAATTTATCATCAATATAGTCAATACAATTGCAGTTCCTCTCTTCTCCACATTTAAACTTTTCCATTACTTCAGTAAAGGTTTATCATGGTATTATCCATCCATAAAACTCAAGGACAAAATTGCAGACTGGAAAAACACTTTTTCACAAATGAAATCTAACATCAAGAAGTCCACAATGTTCCCCACAAGTGTGGAGTAAGTGTTAGGAAAGGCTCAAAAAGAACAAGAGAGGCTCCAGATCTTAAGGGATTGTCATATATACCCGGGCTAAAGGAGATAAGTCTCTTTAGTCTAGAACACAAAAAAAGCTGAGAGGAGATTTGATCTTAGTACAGTATATAGATCAGGATTATAGAAAAAGTCAACACAGGGGGGTATTTCAGGCTCATTAGTGAAGGACATTGGCTAACAATCAGAAATTAAAAGAGAAATCAGAGCGAGAATAGAAACCACTTCTGTACACTAAAAAGCTTAGCTTAGGCCCAAATCGAGTACTCCTTCAAAAAGTAGCTGGATGAAATATTAGTTTCACATAGATATTAAACGATGAAAATAAAAACCAGTCATTAAGTCTAAACTGAGGAAGATAATCAGAATGTTCTCTTCCCATTTTCAACCTTTCATCTGTTCTGATATTGATTGTTGTTTATTCATCCTGAATGTTTATACAATATATATATATAAATATTTCTTTGTAAGACAGTGCTGACATTAGTGTTTAGTAATTCCAAGATTTTATATCATTCTGATCTTTTCAATTTCTCTACAATATAAAATGCAGCTGTAGGCAGTAAGAGATAGATTGTATTGATCATGGAATTTGGAAACTTTAGCAGCTGTGCTTTCAATCAGTATATTGATTTCAGTACCTCTATATAGCTCTAAAGCTCTCACCTAGGAAAAGATGTTATTACTATTTAATTATTAAAATACACAACTGATTAACAGATGGATAAAAATGTCATATACTGTATCATTGATACTAATACACAGCATATATTTCATGATTACTAAAATATAAGAGGTTAAATTGAGGTTTAAACATAAGTCCTTAATGTTTTTAGATTAAGTATTGCATAATTTAAGTATTCAAGCCCTTTGCTATGCACTCCTAAATCAGTTTCAAAGAATCACTTGAATGGTCAGAAATGACTGGAAAGGTCTCTGGATGTGATTAGTAATTTAACTGCAGAGTAAATGCATCTGTCTCTGTAAATTGCCTCAGATATTGGATTTCAATCACAACCCATGAAGGCCAAGGAGCTTTCAAAACGTATTGGGGGATTCATCATTAAGAACTGGAATGTGCATCAAACCACACCGACACGGCCAAGATCAGGCCGCCCTGGAAGCAGGGTGCTACTGTGAGGCCAGCGGTGACTTTGAAACAAGTCAAACCTTTAGTTGTAGGTTGCAATGGAAGTCACCATTTATACATCAACAATATCCTGGTCTCGACAGAAAGCTGGCCTGTATGGGTGAGTGGTAAGAAAGAGACTCAACTAAAATCATGTGACGGAAGGTTTTAAGTTCAGATCAGACAAATACCGAACTTAATCTAAATGTTAAAAGTTCTCTCTGTCAGCACTATCCCAACTGTCAAACACAGTGCATCTTTTTTATTGTGATATTCCTCGTCAGCAGGGACTGGATACAACGTCAAGACTGAGGGAAAAATGATGGAGCAAAGTACAGGTGAATCATCAAGGAAAACCTGCTGGAGTCACTCAAGAATCAAAATCCAGGTCAAAGATTCACACTTTAGCAGTGCAATAACCTGAAGCCCAAGGTGAAAGCAACACTGAGGGTGTTTGAGAAGAGCCTGAATGTCCTTGAGCAGACATGTCGAGGTCTGGAATTGAATCCCATAGAAATAAGACGGGCTTGAGGCAATTGTAGTCCATCAACTACTGCCTGTGGAAATGTCTGAACTGGTGCAGTTCTTCCAGCAAGAACAGACAAACCTCCACCTTACTGTACAAAGCTGGTAGTGAGCTATTCACAGTGACTGCCGACAGAGGTGCTGCTGCCCCACACAGACTTGGGTGGCTAAATACATGTGCAATCACTAAACTCACTTAACATTTCTTTGTTGCATGTTTTGTTCACATTCTGCCTCTTTCATATACAGTACAAGTGTTCATTACATCTTTGAATGAAAAAGGTTTGTATAAAGAAAATATACATATGTTACCTGTAATTAATGAAAATGTGATATTATTGGCAGGTGAAGAATTGTTTTGCGTGCACTTCTGTATAATAATCAAAAACACACCAAATTAGTCAATCCTGAATTTTTATGTGGCTTTTAAAAAACAGAAGGTGGTGTCTGAGTGCCTGCACTGTACAGGAGAAGCCACAGTTCTCTTCAGTGAGTTATCCACAGGCAGAGAGTTCACTGTCCAGTCACAAAGACTATTGTAACAACTGACAAAACTCATGGCAATTACAGCAGTCTGTAACTCTTCAGAAGGTGATAAATTGGCTTGCTGCATAAGTAACTGATGAAATATAACGTGATAATGGGGTTTGCAAACTGCAAGGAAACTAATCAGCCAGGATGGAGAGATCACTGGCAAAATTGAAATAGAGTTTAGGAGCCACTTCAGTGAGTGCTGGCTTGGAGTCCATGAGAAGCAATTTGTAGCTTAATTTACTGGGACTGAAACAGAATTACAGTAGGAGATGGAAACTGATGAGAGCAGAGAGAACACCGACACAGAAGGGGAAAGGCAGATCTCAGCGAGGCAGCAGGGGACAATGAATGAACAAGTTTGGACTAGAACAGCAGAGTGACGAGTGACCAGCCATCAGTGAAGAGCACACAGAGGTGCACATGTGTCTGAACATCAGCAGAGGTTTAACACCTGCACTGTAGCCTCGCCTGTCAGGTCAGGCACGCACAGCAAGACCAGGGTGCAGTGTTACTCCAGGTCAGCCTGTCTCCCTGAGCACTCGAGCACCACATGCACCAGCAGGAGAGCAGGAGAGCAAGAGAGCAGGCCCGGCCTGTCCTTCATACTGTCGATTCAGTTGTCAGGTTACTAGGCCTTGGTTTTGCCAGTAGGACTCATTAATCACAAATATGCTCCTTTTAAGGACATGAGAAAAGTTTATAAAGGGAAGAAGCTATTCCATCCAACTAGCTCGTTTGGTAATTACTAATTTGTTGATCTGAGGATCTCACCCTTGAAAAAGGATCGTCAGAGTAGGAAATTCCCTCAAGTCCCAGAATGCAAAGGCACTGAACATTCTTCAAGCCAAGACCAGCACACAGATGGGCTGGCTGCTGCCCACACTATACCAGCTGGGTTGTGTCAACCGTGAGAGAATCAGCTTCCCTCTAGGTTTCACAGCCCACAGGCAGATGCATCAGTGACAAGCTCAGCCCAAACAAGGAGGCTCCTGAGGCCTGAGCACATTAAAATCAGGATGGCACTATGACGTACGGTTCAGTGCCACAAGCCGTTATTCAGCAAAGTCTTCCCAAGCACACACGGAGCAAAGCAAGCTCTTCAACTATGTGACACCAACGACCACTGTGAGGCTCTTTACTGTATGTACCAAATGCACATACTGTATTTACACCAACGTGCAAATGTGGCAATTATCTCTTCACCATTTCACTAATAATTAAACAATTTGCCTCAGGTAAGCCTTATATACACATGTATAATAATCAGTAATAGTGGTCTCTAGCAACAGGGTGGCTGAAATATCTGTCTTTTCCTGGTCCAACCTGCCACAGCAGCGTTAAGGATCATTTTAGTGAAATGCGAGAGTTTGTCTCAGCTTCCATTTTGTTGCCCAAGTTCAACACTGCTTGGTCCAAAATTGCTGGGTGTGATGGATTTTTTTTAATTGTGTCGCCATCAGTATCCATCTTTAAGCAGCACAGCTCTGCCGTGTGGGTATGACCACGTGTCCTGAGCTGTAGGCCAGGCTCTGATGGAAGTCAGGTCACATGGAGGCCTCAGGCAGGGCCCTGTGACTTTTAGAAAACTGAGTTTTTATCGGTTTTCAAAAACCTTTAAACATTCATTAACCTGTGATGGTTTTCCGGTAACTATCGACTGAGAGTTTTATAAATCATATGGGAAAAAGCAATTCATTTTTCATTTACAAAAGGCATCTCTTTCCTGGTGTTGCTGCTGGAATTTTAAGCTTACTGATTATTGTAGTCATTTTTAAGGAAAATTAACACATCCTCACTGCCTCAGCTTGAACCAGAACTGGTTTTTGGAGACAGAGCATGGACAGTAACTACTAACCTGTATTATTATGCACATAGTACAACTGATTTTGTAGCTTCATAAAGTTCATGTATCATATGTATAACATAACATCCGGATTGCAAGCGACTTCTCAATAAGGACATCAACTATTTTATACTGTTTTACACCTATCAGGCAGCAGCTGGAGCCCTGACTGCACAGAACAGCTCCTGCGATTGGGACCTTTTCACTTCTTCACATGAGAAAGTGCCAGACAGTGGGAAGGCTATTTCACTCCCACAGCAAACAGCTGGATCTGCTGAGCTCTTCCCCCGACCGTCCCCCGATCAGGGAGGTGTTCATCAGGGCCACCTCTCTTCTGCCTGCCTCAGCATCTGAGGACAGCAAGACTGCACTGCACTCTAAACACCTGGAAACGTGCTACTGAATTTGAATGTGATTTTTCAATTAATACTAAAACAGATGTATGCTTTTGAGCTCAAAAAACAGATGTGAGTGATTTAACCCGTGCATTTATTGTAATTTGCTTTATTTAGGGATAAAGCTTGTGGCAATAATTTAAATTCCCAATTTAAGATTTAATTATAACCATGTGTGACTGTGAAATAGGAGTGATGCTGATAAACAAATGGTGTGAAGTTCGGGGTAACAGATAGAATTTAAGAACAGAGCCTTTTTACTTCCGATACTTGAGTAGTACTAAGAAGCAATGATTTCAGATTTTTAATCAAGTAGTTTTCTATAAGGAAACATTTACACCAGCAATCTCCCCTGTATTCAGACATTTTTAACCTCTCTGTCCCTTTCGGTTGTACCAGAGTGCTTTAAGAAAAGCACAGTTGTGCCACTGGCCAAGAAGACCAAGGTAATGTGCTTGAGCGATTACTGCCCAGTGGCTCTCACTTCAGTGGTCATGAGGAGCCTGGAAAGACTAATATTGTCCTATATAAATTGCTCCCAGGTCAGCTGATGATGCCATATCTCTAGCACTTCATACTGCCCCAGAAAATTTAGACGGACAGGGTGCCTACGTCAGGATGTTGTTTATTGATTACAGCTCAGACTTCAACACAATTGTTCCCACCAAGCTGGTCCCAAAACTCAGGAATCTGGGCTTATGCAACTCCATCTGCAACTGGATACTGGATTTCCTGATGGGCAAACCTCAGGTAGTGAAAATTGGCAACAGTATCTCTTCTACAGCGATCCTAAACACTGGAGCTCCACAAGGCTGCAGTCTCAGTTCTAGGCTATACTCCTTGTTCACCTACGACTGTACAGCCACTTATAGGAGCATCCATTCAAGGGACCTGTTCTGCCAAACAGTCTTCTAGGCCCAGTATAACACTCTTTACCCTGAAGAGCAGGTTACAGTTCAGCCCCTTGACACAAGGACAACATAGACATCAGCTGCCTCCTAGTTCTACCAGAGAATTAGCTGGCTGGCCTGGGAATTGGCCCTTTATCTTGGAAGCTCCGCCCCCCATCATGTCTTCTCAAACCAAACAAACAACCACATTTTCCCCACCAAAATGACACACGGTATATACAACATTATGAGTTACTCAGAAATGGTTAAACTTCAGTGCATTCAAATGGAAGAAGAGACCAGCTCCCTGCTAGACCACTATGAAAGCAGACTGCTGGACAACTGGTTCCTACAATTTTGTTGCAGACTTAAAAACCGGAAAGACGCCTGCTTTCACAGAACAATGAGATCTCACATTTTCTTCTTATGCATGGGCCTGTGGAGAAAGGTTGTGTGCAAGATGTGTGAGGGACCCCAGCACACGCACACAGAGGGGTGACAGAGGTACAGTGCCAGAGAGGCGCTTTGTGCTGCCCTCTGCTCTACACCAGAGTCCTGCTGCCATCTTACCCCACTGTGCACATTCACACACACTGATGTCATTACACCCCAGTCTGTTGGCACCGTGCACTGCACGTGAGCAGCTCAGACAGGTCACATGCTAATCAATCCAGCAAAGCAAACTGCACCTGACAGCTCTATCCAATATGTTGCAGTGGAGTCAGAAAACACAGTCCTGAACACCCCCCCCCCCAACAAGATCCCCTCCGTTTCAACACGAAAAAATCTGACAACACGGCAGAACAGTACAGACTGCCATTCATCTTCATTTTGGTTATATTAAATATTTACAAAGAAGGGAATATATAGAATACTGTGGTGTGCTGTGTCAATTTTTGATCAGTGTGCTTATCTTTGCAATGCTGAGGACACACTACCCAACATGCGCTTAAGAATGAAGTCAAACCAGTTCTACACCAGCATGCCCATTCACTTCAGCCAAAAGAACAGTGCTGATGCAGAGATTCATTAGACATTAGTAATAATGAAATGAAAAAGTGTCCAATTGCTGCTGAGTCCAGAGGAGGTTCTCATCCCTGTAAGTGATTCTGAGCCCTCAATGCTTTATGATTAAGCAGATTAAAGGAGTTGACGTGCTCGGAGTGCACAGGCCTAACATGCAGGAGTACTCTAGGAGTAATAGGTAACAGTAGGGATTTATACCTGAGTCCAGCTGTTTAAAAAATAAATGAATATCAAATCCTTCTGGTCTCATGAGACTCAAAGTGCTGAAAGTGTAGAATCTGCTGAGTTGAAGTGAGAACTTCCCACGGAAAGACAAAGTAAAAAAAGAAAAAGGATGGAAAGAAGGTCAAACAGCAAGAGCAGTGGAGACCGGTGGACCTTGTTAGGTGTGGAAAGCCTTGAGCTCTGACAGTGTTTGCAGTCTGAGTGTTAATGGTGTCAACACTGCCCAAAATCTACTGTGAGCCAGCAAAGGTACTAGAACAGTCTGCAGTGCCTGACCTCACACTAGACAGCTCAGAGTTCAGGTTCCTGCTCTGCAGCACAGCATAGCACTGCCGGAGCAGTACTGTCAGGCCTGGGCACTGTCAATTAATCTTGACAAGACCAGAGTCATGGTTTTCCAGGAGAAAGAGGTACCACTTCATTCTGAATAATACACAGTTAATTAAATCTGAAGAATCAGATCATTACAGAGTTGTGAGGTGACACTGGGGGCACCAAATATTTGACAGTGTAACCCAGCCCTACAGTATATGGCAGTGAAGTGTGGGGTTCAATCACAGACCTGAATTACACTAAACTCAACAAACATCCCATAGAAGCCCTGCACAAGGAGTTCTGAAAAAACACTCTCCATGTGCTGGTACAATCACCTAACACCTAACCCTAACACCAGATTAAATTAGGCTAATATTCATTACTAATTAATACAAAGAAGAGACAGAGCAAATACTCCCAAAAAGTGACCATCACATGGCTCTCCTGAGTAAAGAGCTGAGCCCAGAGAAGAGCCCTCTCAGCAAGCTGGTCCTGAAGCTCACCGACACTGACCCATACTGACACCAGCCAGCCTCAGAAGAGAACTGCTAAAACACTGCAGATCAGAGTTAGCCCAACCACAGCAAAAGCCAAAAACCACTACCTTACCCACTGGGACACACACACAAACACAAAACAAACTGGAATGGTACAGCACTGTAAAAAGTCACAAATTCAGTAGCTCATCAACTAAAGTACAGATAGACACTAACGAACAATAGGCTCAGTGACCACAGCCTAGCCATAGAGACAGGGTATCTCAAGGTATCACAATGAACCAGCAGAGGTGCTGGAGAAATCAGTCGCTTCAGATCTAGCTCCCAGAGAGTAATTCACATTTTTTACATGCGATTGTCAAACTTTATTTTGGTCCATTTAAACCTTGTTAGTAGAGCATAAATTGCATACATTTATTGATGCAATTTAAAGAAAGGCCTAAATTAGGAGTGGTCTACATTGGCACGTGGATTTCTTGTCATTACTGTGAACCTTCTAAGAAGTTAAATACTGAACTAATATTTAATTTTATACAGTAATTACTGTAAACCAGGTGCTACTGTCACTTTGCATAATTAAGGATCAGCTGGAATAAATACTTGCAACTGTCTGGAATCCAGGACACAGGGTTGAGATCTAAAATTGGGCATAATGAGTTAATCAGAAATCACTTCCTTGAGCAATGCAGCAGGAGTAGTGTCCTGGTGTGATGTACCAGGGAACAACCTGCAATCTGTCTCTGGACCAAAACTCGATAGTCAACAAGAGCTTATCGTGTAGCATCACAGGAACTCACAGAATGAACAACTGAGACTCACAGTGGTGAGTCCTCTGGAGGAGCCAGGAGGGTTGAGGAAGTTTGCAGTACGACATGTTGATAAGTCTTGACAGAGGCATTTGTCTCTGCTGAAATTCCCCAGGAAGAAATCAATAGCCCCAAGCTACGTGCATGTATTAACAAGTACAATAATGGGGGGGATTCATACAGCAGGTCAAGTGACAAGGGAATATTTGGAACAAATGCTGATTTGCCAAGAAGGAAATTAATGACCGAAATGTACAGTAGTTTACTGTAATTGCAGTTTCTGATGAGTGCACAAATGCAAAAGACCAGTGTGTTCTGTTCAATTCAAGAAACTGCAGAGTTTAAAACTCTGCTGTGGCACTATCAAGTGGAAAGTGGTTTGAAAGACACCAATCTAGAGCTCACCAAACATATCCTGTAGATATCCTGTATATTGTAGAGTGAGCAAATTCACACCAAACACAGGCACAGGAGATGCCCAGCACAGATGTTACAGGGAAGGTTTAGTTAAAACCTTCCTGTTCCTGAAAAACTAATTACTGAAGAAAAAGAAACATATTAATCAAATACCTCACACACAACTTGCTGATGGCAGCAAGGATATTCAGCCAAATACAAGTTTGTAGTACAAGTGCATTTCGACACCCTCCTGTTCTGAGTCCAGTCTGTGATGCTGCCTGACTATGAGCCAGAAGTGGACAATTAAGATATTTTCTTGCATATGCAGAGGGAAATAACAGTAGGGTATCTATGAATTAATTTTACATTAAACCAGAATTCTCATTTTATTATACAGTATACTGTATAATGTACTGGAAATTTTATTTATACTGTATATAAAACAACAGAACTTCTTTTTTATGAAACTCTGACTTGTTCCTGTTCAGTATTCTTTTTGCTTTATACAGTATGTGTGTGCTATACAGCATTATTTTGTTGCAACATTGATTTTCTGATTTCAGTAATTAATACAATACCATACAAATGCATTTACTCTTTCCAATAATGTCCCATTTTGTGACTTACAAATAATGTAATGCTTACAAATTACATTTTGTAAGTACAACAGGATTACAAATAACCCTGTATAGTTAAACCTATCACTTTTAAGGGTGAAAGACATTAAATGTCGACAAGAACTAAAATATGTTCTGATTGTATAAGAATTCGACTCTCTTAACGCTTTGCCATCCACTACAGGTGCAAAATGTTTTCAATAACTCTGCCAATTTTACAAATCAGGAAGGTACAATTTGTCCATTCATCTTTACAAACTGATCTGTCAAGTTGGTTTGGGATCTTTGAAGGATGGCACACACAGCAGGACTTTGGCTGGGCCACTCAGGAACATTTACCTTTCCTACTATAAAGCCATTCTAGCGTGGGTTTGGCCTTGTACCGTACGCTTTGAGTCACTGTCCTTCAGAAAGCTGAATTACGTTACAGTTTTAGGTCTCCAGCAGACTGAAGCAGGTTTTCCTCTAAGATTTTCCAGGACTTTGCTCCATCCATTTTCCCAGAGTGTGGACAAGCTCCCCAGTCCCTGCTGATGATAAGGATCCCAGTAACATAAAACTGCCACCACTGTGGCAGTAAGGATGTGTTCACTGGCTGCTGATGTTTTAGATTTGTGCCAGGCGTAATGCTTTGCATTAAATAAAAAAAATCTGCTTTTGTCTCATATGACCATAAAAACCTATTGCACATGTTTGAAGTGTCACATAAATGCTCTGTTGCAAACTCCAGAGATTAGAGATGAGTTTGCCACTCATACAGGCCAGCTTTGTGGAGCGACTGGGATATTGCCAACTCTTTCAAAGCTGGCCTCACAGTGGCACCCCTGACCAGTTTCCCCCTGGCCCAGCTGCTTGGCTCGGCGTGACAGCCTGACTGAGGTGATATCAGGGTGGAAAAAATACATCTTCCACTTCACCAGCCTCAGTTTCGTTGAACTCTTTCATACACTTCTCCTGATCCGTTCTTTTCTACAGCTTGCAAGAGTGTTTTGAAAGTTTCTAAATGAGTGAGGTACTGTGCAGTATGTCACAGAGACATTTTTTTATGAAATCACATGAACCACTACTGCACGCACAGAAAATTATACCCGTCTGTAATTTTGCAAACATGAACAAATTTAGCTGTGCTATAGCAAAGGGGTGAATACTTTTATCCATAAAGGTGTTCAGTCAGAACATCAAAGATTTGATTTAAAATATTTATTCTAAAATAGTATACCTGTATATAATTAGTAATTCAACAAAATTGGACAGTTGGAAATGAGAAATCTTTAAAAAGAAAAATCTTAGTATTGAAAAAGTTCCTCTGTCACAAATTACACTCCTGATAAAACTGAGGTTCAGTTGTTTGGAGGCAACAGTGTGGATAGGACTGCTATAACCTCAGCACTCAACTATGAGGGTTTAAAATTTTGCCTCAAAGATTTGACATGTAACTTAGGCGTCATCTTAGACACAAGGCTCTCATTTAACTCTCATTATAATGCAGTATCGAAGGCGTTCTTCCTACAGTTAAGGAGCATTGCAAAACTAAGGGATTTTCTCTCCACTCAAGACACAGAGAAACGAATACATGCTTCTGTATACAGTACAGCAGATTAGATTACTGTAATGCCCTACTATCAGGGAGCACCTATCGCACCTTCAACACCTTACAGCGAATTCAGAATGCAGCAGCTAGAACTGTTACCAGGAGTAGAAACTACGACCATTTAACCCCCATACTCTCCTCTCCAGCTCTCTCCTTCTACTTACAAGGCTCTCGGAGGTCAGGCACCTGTCTAACTAATGGAACTTATTAATGTGCCCAATCCAAGTCGCCCACTTACTGTAGATCACAGAACGCAGGTCTTCTTCTTATTCCACGCATTAATAAAAAAACAGTTGGCGGTAAAGCCTTTAGCTACAGGGCCCCTAGTTTATGGAACAGTCTCCCACCCCATGTTCAGGATGCCAAGTCAATCTCAGTATTCAATCCAGACTGAAGACCTATTACTTCATCCTAGCCTACTCACACCTTACATCATAGCCTGCTGCAACCATGGCTGCTGGTGCTGCTGTACGTGCCATTGTGTGTCTCTATGTTGGCCCACCAGGTAGATACATCTGTTCTGACCAAACGATCCTATTCTCCTTCCCACATGTCCGGATGTCGCCTGGGCTGGGCACCATCTGATTTGGACGCTGCAACACTGCCATGGGTCCAAGAGGGACATCGAGGATATAGCTATCGTATAGGAGGAAATTACCGGTCTACAGAGAACTGCATGGAGTACTGACATACAAAAGACATGATGGAAGACCTAAAACTCCACATTTAGTACTTTTTTAGAGTTGTATAATGTTAGCATGCCCAGAGGGGTTGGGCAGCCAGTTGACCTTGGAGCTCTCAAGGTTTTTTTTCTCCTTACTGAGGAGTTTTTGGTTCCTCTCCTCCATTGTCTTCTGGCTTTTTCTCTTTCTGTATTGTAACATCATGTACGGTCGCTCGCTTTGTTAAGTACCTTGGGGCAACCTTGTTGTGAAAGGCACTATATAAAACAAATTGAATTGAATTGAAAAACAAAATCTGTTCAATTGCATATTAACACATTCCCTGAAACACTACTGAGTCTATTATATTACTGACACAGGTTCATGATGAAATAAGCATCTAAAGTGACTTACATGCTGATGCACAAGCTGTACTAGAAGTAACAGAATGGCTATTTGAGACAACTGAATTAACACAACAGAATGATTGTAAAGAATGATTGTAAAGCAAATTCATTGCTTAATGAGGAGGCTGTATCACCACCCTCGGGATGGATGACCGATATAAAGGTTACAAAGCCATGTTCAGCAAAACACAGGGCCTATGGATTAGATTCAATGAACCTGAAAGATACAATTCACAAGCTGCAGGTCCCAGAGCAAATTTCGCTGTGTAAGAAGTCATAAGTTTGTCTCATACATTCTCATTATTGAGTTCAGGACATAAACTCACAATCTCTACTGGCAGACATGGTACATGTTATAGGAAGTTTCCTGCTAGTAAGTCTGTAGTCAGAGTCTTTGCAGGTGCCAGGGACTAGGCAATCTGTTAGACTAATAAACTCAGATCACCAGGATGAATCACATTCCCTAACTTTCTCAGAGGTCTGGCTGCCTTCCCAGACATCATGATTTCATTGGAAACACAATAAAGCTGCAGAAAACCCTCGGAAGAGGGGAGACCAGGGAGCTGGGGATATCCAAGATGCCTCTGTGTGGCTGCAGGCCTAGGGGTGGCCAAGAGACAAAAGAGTCTTCTTTTTTAAACAAAAGGAGTGAACAAATAGACAGCTGTCCCTTTAAGACTACGGGAAAATAATTAAAAGTAATCACAAAGGTTCAAATCACAAACACTAGGATAAATAAAGGATGCACTAGTAGTGTGAATGCATCCAAAACTAGAAAAAAGTTGCTATTTAGCACAAGTGTCTGATGTTTACAGCTGGAGGCTACACACTGAGTGGATGATTGATTGTCCCAGCAATTAGAATGAGGCCTCTGTCAGCATTCCTGCCGGTCAGTCTGTCTGAGGGTGCAGCACTCCTGCCCAGTCACGTAATTACACTGGGGCAGCAGCCACGTGTCACAGGGTTAGTTTCTGCCTGGAAAGCAAACACAGGGAGGGTGGAAGGGTCAGTAAGTGGGATGGGGGAGAGAGGGATCGTGAGGAGAGATACGGTAGGCAGGAGGAATGGAGTTGGGGGGAAAGGAGGTATTTAGGTGGAATGAAGAAAGTGTGAGGAGTGAAAACTGATGGAGGCTGGAGAAAAGGGAGAGAAAGAGAGAGGGAAGTAGACTGAGGCATGGAGAAGGGCCCTAATCGTCCTTCTCACTTGGCTGCCTGCACAAATGGAGAGAGGTGCTTGCTGTCACTGTGCATTAAGACCATTTACAGAGGACATTTCCATTACCAACTGCCTGCAGCAGCCCCCATGGCCACCACACAGCTCACCAGCCTGTCACCCAGCCCTGATACCGACTGCCTGGCCATGCTGTGCTTGCTGAGCATGGCAGCTGGATCATTTAGATTCTGGTCAGATTCCTTAACCCAGCAAGGTGAGAGAAGGACACTGAGAGACCAGTAACTGCAGGATTCTCTCCTTTACCAGGGAAAACAGAAACACACAGACACTCATACACAGATACAAAGAGTTACAGTATACATCTACTGTATACACACCACCACAGTCATCAAGAGTCCCACAGAGAGAAACACAGCTCTTGGCTCTGAGGACAAGGATCCTGCCGAGCTGTGGGAGAGCTGACAGATCTCAGTTACAGTGTTACAGCATGACTTTCAACCTCAACTTGAGGCTCATCGGGGTTATCATAATTTCTGTGTTGAAGTGAGCTGAGGGTGCTTGAATCCTCCCCGGATAGGAGGCAAGGAATATCCCTCTAATGGTAATAAAGCTTTGGGGTTACCCAGAGCAAAACAGGTATCTCTATAGAGGCGTAGATACAGCTACAGTATGTGTAGGCTGGGGTAAAAAGTGTAAAGAGTACATCAGCATATCTGAGACAGAGACTCAAAATCTTTCAGGTAAGAGTTCATCCCTTCAGGATGACATCCTGGCCCAGGAAGAGACACAAGGACAGGACATCTTCTCTGGAAAATGAGAGAGTATGGGGGCTGGGGCAGAACTGCTGCCTTCATCTTCCCCTTCATTAGCAAGGGATTCATCAGAGACCATCAATAGACTTTCACTGGGCAGGAAAGCAATCAGACGTCAGAATCATCACTTTTAAAATTGTTTCAGCTCAGGGATTGCTGTGTTTCACCCTTCACTCGAGGTTATATCTCTCTGTTCCTCTTCGAATTCTCATCATTTTTCCCATTTCAGGTCTTTCCCTTCTTACTCTCTCAGGAACCTCCACAGCTTATGAGGTGTGTTGAATATTCTTTCTTATTTACTTTGCAGCATGGAAGTAACCTCCACTTCTGTCTTCAAAAGACTTTACATAACATCGTCCTAGTCTTCGTGCACCATGGACAGGTGTCCAGGTCAGATTAGATCACTTTATTGGCCATATACAATTTCTTGCATTAGGAATTTGTCTTTTCACATATCCCAACTTGCTGTCCATGAGATACACAGAGAAGCTTGGGGTCAGAGCACAGGGTCAGCCATTTATACGGGTACCCCTGGAGCAGTTGGGGTTAAGGGCCTTGCTCAGGGGCCCAACAGAGTAGGATTCCTACAATGTCACACCTTAGTATTGGAGAAACCAAGAAATTAGAGCCTGAAGTGTTCATTCGTCCAGACAAGCTTTATTGTATGCATACAAGGAACCACAATAAGCACCATAATAGTTATAGTACTTATCGTAGCTCAAAGTGGATATGGTCCTACAGAACTTATATATACACGTTTCCCCCCCCCCCCGTCTTTGATGTAACCGAAGGAAATAGAAACCTTCCTTTGTCATCAGGAGTTTAGTGTAAACATTTACCATTTGGGTAAACATTCACCACTTGGGGGTAAGTACAGGGGGAGAAAGCATCTGTGATCAAGCAGGCGTGATGGTTACAGTTCAGCATGTAAAAGCCATTAGCAGGCTCCATCAGTATGAAGGCTGTTCATTCTTCCTTTTAATTGTACTGGTCAGCTTTATTGCACTGTGACAGTGGAGCACACCTCCCACAGCACTCCCTACTCCGCGGCGCGTGGGAATGCGCAGCTACAGCACCTGAGGCTCATCAGGTCTGCTATTGAAGATCCCAACGAGATCGCGGACGGGGTTCAAGCTCTGAACCAGCGTGGTAGCAAAACGGCTACTGAACTATTATTTTTCCCGTTATTGGAAAGACTCGTCATTCTATATAAAGGAGAAGACCCGCCTTACGATACGACGGCACACCGGCACAATGCTCGCTCACTGGCTAAAGAAAAGAAGTGCTCTGCCAGAGCTCAGGCAGTCCACGCAAACCCTCACTAGTACAGCAGGAACATATCAGTTTCAAAAACAGGTTATGAGCTTTAAGAGCTAGGAGCCCAAAGACAGCAGTTCTCTTTACAACATCACCGTCTCAAGATGTGAGGATAAAAGTTAAATCATATGAATTAAGCCTGAATTTGAACAATTAGTACAAACATTCCAGCTACTGTGACTGGATTTACTTCCCCGTGTGAGATCTGAACTGCAGAGACTGGACTAATTTCCCAGGTAGGAGATCTGAGCTTCAGGACTGGATTAATTTTCCAGGTATGAGATCTGAGCTTCAGGACTGGATTGAGTTTCCAGCTGTGTCTATCATAGCTACTACCCAGAGACTTGAGACTGTGAGCTTTCATGAAATGAAACATTCACATCTGTGATACCTACTGGTGAAAGTACTACTGCTTCTGTACTGCAGTCATGCTGCACCATTGTGGAATACTAATGTTTGCATTAATTGGAATAGATGTTTGATTTCTTTACTACTTTCTTAACTGTGTTTCCTTGCATATCTCTGTCAGTACCTGACTGTAGCAGTGTAAGATGGTATAACTGTAGTTGTCCTCAGTACAAAATCAAAGATATTTTTCTAGGTATCTCCCTGGAAACGGAGGAGCTGTCAGCATTTACTCATAGTAAAGGGACTCAAAAAGAAAAGAGAAATAAAAGTATACAGAAAGCAGATTCCTTTCATCCTCAGCCTTTTCACCCCTTGCCTTCTTCTGTCCCAGGGCTGCTCAGCACTTTCACACACAGTCCTTTCTGATCCCGGGAAATAATAAGGAAAGAAGCAAATTTCTCCTCCCCTACCAGACAGTCCTCCCTGTTGGATGCCGGAGTGTCAGGGCCAGGACTGCAGTGTTGGGTGACAGAGCTGAGGTGATGGCTCTTTTCACTCCAGCACAGACCTTTCCCTGAACGACTGATTCTGAACTGCTACACTGAAGATTGCTGTGTGGTTAGAGCTGCCCTTTCATCCCATTCCCATTCATCTCAATCCCATTCCCAGAACAATAAGGGAATTTGAATATGCCCTTCTTAACTGGGTGACGACTGATCTGACCAGCTGTAGGACGTTCAGAGACAAAGACAAGTTTGTTGTTGATTTGATATTAGATGGTTCCTCTTATTTGGAATTTGACTTTCTATCACTGTTTGAACTTTCTGTTCATCTACAGTTCCTGCAGCACAAGGCCCTGACAGGCCAGAGCTCTGGTCTCTGCTGTACCCTTGAGCAAGATACTTCATTCAGATTGCTCTCATTATGATAAATCAAACTCCACTTAATTGACTAACCTGACTAAAATCAAGGATTAAAAATTCATACAGTAAATACTTGTTGACTCCAATAAATGAACATCTGACTCGTCAAATGTGAAACTCTCCAACAGTGGATCTCTAATAATAAAATGCAGTTTTTCTGTGTGTTTAGTACCTATAATGAAGCTCAGAACACTGTAAAATAGTGTACACCAAATAAAGGTAAAAGCAAAGCACTAGTCACTGACCCAGAGCTGCCCAAACTAATTTCACTTTCAAAGGTGGTGTGAATTGAAAGCCCTGTGAGATTTAACTCTTGACAGTGGCAAAGTCTCTAATAGGTCTGGGCTGTGAGCTCTACAGATGTTTCTGGCTGTGGATATTTGAATATTTTATTGTGAAATCCAACCCATTGCCCTCCATGGTAATGAAGTTCGGGGTCCAATCATAGATTCACAGAATCACAAAAACACCTTACAACGTGTGCAGGGATGCATTAGGCCAGTACCCATTGCCAATCAATATACAGATGAGAACAATAAAGTGTTGGCCACACCTGAGAAACAGTAACCGGAGATCCTACCACCGCCAGGCCCTGCTGAGCCCAGAGCTGAGCCCAGAGCTGATCCCAGAAAAGAGCCCCTCAGCCAGCTGGTCCTGAAGCGCACTGACATCAACCAGCCTTAGGACAGCACAGCTACAACAATACCCATCAAAATCACAGCACAAACCACACAACATAACATAACACAAACTGGAATACTACAGGACCCTAAGCTGAGTATCTAACCAGGGTAGGAGACAGCAAAGAGACACAGTGCCTGATGAATAGAAAATGGATACAGGCAGACCTGGCTGCCCCGAGAACACAGGCTGTTTTCCCACTGTCAGCAGAGAGAAACAGAAGTGAGCTTTCTGTTAGACTGCAAAAACACTCAAGAAACATTTTTCTCCAAAATGAATTAAATTCCAGAACTCCCACTCTTGCCACAGTCAGAACTATCTAGATCCAATCCTGCTGGGGGAGGCAGATAAATAATATTAATGGAGCTGCAGCCTATTATCTGATTTTCTTCAAACCCCGAGGAACAGGGAGTAAACCTGCACAAATAATAATATCATATTTTCTGAGTCTGATTAAATGGTATTTCTAATAATTATTGCTTTGGCAACACTTTAATTAATCAATTATGCCAATACAGCACTTTGAACTTGAAGTAGAACAGTGAGAGACAGGATTAAAGACAGACACAGGACGAGTGACAGACAGATTAAGAAAGAAAGCAGAGACAGATGGAAAAGCAGTGCTAGTTCTAACTGTTACTGCACCAGTGTGCTGCCGTGGAGGAAGAGCTGAGAGAAAAGAGAGAGGCAAAGGCACAAAGCCTGGAGATTTCATTTTCTCCTTCCTTCTCTCTCTTCAGCTCCCTCTGACTCGCTTCTTCCAAAGATAAATCTTGACTTGCCCTCCCTCTTTGCCCCCTCCAACACAAACAGAACCTGCCTTTAAAATTCTTCATCACTCCTCAGTGCCAGGAGTTTAATGCCTAAGTGAAGTCATAGATGTGTAAGAAAGCGCTATTGAACAGGAATCTCTCTGAGACACTGGCACAGCACTGACAGCAGCTCTCACAGATCTCTGAATAATCATCCATAATTCATACAGCGTAACCTATGAATTGTAATAAAAATTACTTTTTAATATACAGATTGTGCGAATTTCCAGGCTGTCCTCTCAATGTTTAGCTGCATAGTTAAACACCACTCAGAAAAATATCTTCTGCAGGTACCCTCTGCTCAAAAAGAAGGTTTTCCTTAAGGATGGGAAATGTGTGCATGATTCTGTGAGGTTTCACCCAGTGTCTGTGCCACAGGCCACTGTGTTTTCACCTTTGTCCTCAGCTCCTCAGGGTCTGCTTATTAGTATCATTCACTTGTCGTTCTCATGGCACTATCTAATGATTTTTCCGTTTGATCACCCAACTATATCGCACAACAGTCTGCCTCTCTTCCTGATGAGCTAAATTCATTCTATGCTCAGTTTGAGGTCAGCAACGCAGATCCAGTCAGGAAGATTCCAGAAATCCAAGCCGGAAACCCACTGATCATATCCAGAGTGGATGTGTGTAAAGTTTTTAAAAAGACCAATCCACACAAGGCTCCTGGCCCTGATGCTATCCCTGGCCGTGTTCTGAAGGCATGTGCAGACCAGCTGGCAGATGTCTTCTCGGACATATTCAATCTCTCTCTAGCTCAGTCTATAGTTCCTTCCTGCTTTAAGAAAATCACAATTGTCCCTGTTCCTAAGAAACCCAGAGTCAGCTGCCTGAATGCCTGCCGCCCTGCTGCACTCACATTAGTTATCATGAAGCGCTTCGCGCGGCTGGTCAGAGCATACATCACCTCCTCACTGCCTGACACCCTAGACCCACTGCAATTTGCGTATCGCCAGAACAGGTCAACAGAAGATGCTATTGCCACTGCCCTCCATACTGCCATCTCACACCTGGATAAGAAAGGAACATATGTGAGAATGTTGTTTGTTGATTACAGCTCAGCATTCAATACCATAGTGCCCTCAAAGCTTGTCATCAAGCTCCAGGACCTGAGACTGAACACCTCCCTCTGTAATTGGATCCCGGACTTCTTGACGGAACATCCACAGGTGGTGAGGGTGGGCGACAACATATCCTCTACCCCTACTCGAAACACTGGAGCCCCCCAAGGCTGTGTGCTTAGCCCTGTCCTCTACTCCTTATTTGCCCATGATTGTGTCACCAGGCATAACTCAAACTCCATCATGAAGTTTGCGGACGATACAACAGTCATCAGCCTGATCACAGATGGTGAAGAGTCTGCGTACAGGGAGGAGGTTGAAACCCTGGCAGCATGGTGCCAGGAGAACAACTTCTCTGAACATCAGTAAGACTAAGGAGATGATTGTGGACCAGGGAGGAGATCACACACCTATCTATATCAATGAGACTGCAGTGGAGAGGGTCAGCAGTTTTACGTTCCTGGGAGTTAACATCTCAGAGGATTTAACCTGGACCCACCACACCAACATCGTGGTCAAGACAGCACAGCAGCGCCTATTCTTTCTCCGTAGGCTAAAGACTTTTGGCATGTCATCATATATCCAGGCCAACTTCTACAGGTGCACTATTGAGAGCATCCTGACTGGTTGCATCACTGCCTGGTATGGGAGCTGCTCCGCCCGGGGTCGCAAAGTACTGCAGAGAGTGGTGAAGTCAGCGCAGCTCATTACCGGCTGTGAGCTACCAAACATCCAGGATATCTACTCAGCTAGATGTTTTAAGAAGGCCAGGTCCATTCTCAAGGACCCCAGTCATCCCAGTCACAAACTGTTTTCTCTCCTACCGTCTGGTAAACGGTACCGAGGCATTCGGTCAAAGTCCAACCTGCAGCTCCTTTAGCAAATCACCCGTAATGGCTACATGGACACACAGTTTTCATTGTATTCAGCATACTCCACTACTTGGACATAATATATTGCATACACCATGGACACATAGCAGCTCTATTCATATTGAGTTTTTATTCAATTTCTATTACATTATTATTTATTATTATGTAACTGTATTTTCCTAACTTTAATTTTGTGATTTTTGTGATTCTTGTGATTTTTGTGAGCCGCAGAAAAGACATTGCTGCACACTGTATTGTTCTGCATTTGATAAATAAACTTTGATTGGATTGGATTTGATTTGACACAAGTGGTCTAGTGTATTTCAAACAGAGAACAGAAGACTGAACAAGCTGCCCAGCCATGATGTTGAAACTGATTGATGAACACGACTATGATAGACCTCTCAAGAAGTGGCTGGACGAGATTCTGGAATCAACTAACTTCTAACAACCAGGAAGACGCAGCATGGACCGAGTGTCTCCTTTCTGAGTAACTGTTATAGTTCTAATAACTGGGAAAGAGGAAGGCTGTGTGGACTGAACAGTCAATAATTTGAGATCTGGATGCCTCACTGCTCAGCGTTGACTTCAACAACACGTTGGCCAAGGAAGCTGCTGAGACCTTCCACTTGTAAAGAATCTCATCGACTTTAATGCAGGAAGATTATTGACGAGCACCACCATATTGCAAAAGGTGTATGATCAACAGTATTTGATGTCACCACCTTATTAACTATGACTGATGCTTACTGCATGTATTTCACACTGCAGTTATGTGCCACTCATGAACTGTAATTAACCTCTTCACTGTGGAATATGTCCTGTGAGAGGTGCATTTGTCATAATTCATTTCCAACATTGCAGCAGAAGTTTCAGTGCCTTCTGCAATATTGTCTGCATTCCTCCTATACAGCTCCATTACATAGCAAGCACCTGTCCAGCAATAAACATGGCATCACAAACATTGCATCACATTTCACTAAAACTCCATTAGAGAAAGCAACTTTAACACGTTCCTAAGAGAACTTAAATTACATTATTATTATTATTATTTTGCAATCAAATGTAGTGTACAAAGTATCAAAACCACATATAACCACTTTCTGCTCAGATCACATCAGAAAACCCGATCTGCTGTTCATCCAGCCTGTTCATTAAGTCTTATTGGTTAGAGGAGAAATAAAACAGCTGACCTATATTATAGAATGTCTAACTGCAACTAGACATCACCATTTGGCCTAACAAAGGTGTAATGATATATGTCTCTTTCAGTTTTAAGAAATACTTGATCTCCTGTCTATCATCCTGTTTCACATTCTCCTACAGTATATGGAATAATATGGTGACCCTTCATATACATAAAACTAAAATACAACATAACTGTTTTTATATGTTAAATGTATGTTTATATGTCCCTCAACCCCCCAAAACCACCATACAGTCCCACTTCTTAAATGTGGCCCTGATGCCCCTCCCTCTGAACACGTTGACACAGTCCCTCAGTCATATTGTTGTTTTTTGGTGGTTATGGAGTGATAGTCATGGGTTTAGGGGTTGAGGTAGTGACTCTGATAGTTTTGGGGGTTGAGGGAGTGACTCTGGTGGTTTTTGTGATGCCACAGAGGAAGGGGGTATCTGGGTTGTGTTTCGGAAGAAGAAAGAAAATGTGTGTCGTGTTTGGATGGAAAGTAGTGATTGTTGGTTCTTATTGAATTGGCGGGAGTATTAACATTCATTTTTATTTAATTTATTCTTTCCCTTATACATTTAATCTGTCAAACATTACATTTAATCTTTTTTACTTGCTATTGTGCAGCTCGTCTGTATGTTATGTATATTCGCTGTGGCAAGACTTCAACTCTGTCATGCTGATGGAACAGTTTACCACTAGAGTGCGCTGTTCCCTTCTGTGTCAGAGCGAGATGGAGTGAAAGGCATTGAGATTCCTAACTGGCCCGCTGGCTCCAGTGCAAATTCACGCCACTTTCCCAAGTCCAAAAACACTGCAGCCGAGGTTTAATCAAATCTTCGACCCTTTCACCAGTCACAAATCATAAAGCCTGACCTTAATCTGTAACATTTTAGATTCTTGGTCTACCCAATTCTTGCCTGACTGTAATTCATGACTGGCAGGGGGGCCCGTGCACATTTAAGCCTGAAATATGCTTCTGTGAAAGCCTTCCACCTTTTATGTTTTATGATTCTACCTTCTTGTGCTGGATTTGCACACTTGCCAGGTTTGACAGATGTAAAACCACGATGATTTCAAAGCAACAATGTTAAAGAACGTCAATTACAGTATTTCTGTAATTGAAATTTGAAATATAACTCTCCTGTGCTGGAGATTTTAAATCTTAAGTCTTAAATGCTAGACAGGTCTGGGCTTACACATGTCAGTTTCCCAAAATATCCAGCTTTTCCAACAATGATGATGAATGCAAACATCTCCCTTTAGACATAGTTTCAAATAGCAAAATAAATGGAAGGCAAACTACCAGCTAGTACACACAAGCAAACACAGTGACATCTGTTATTATGTATTTTGACTTACAAATGCCTGTTAAATGTGTTGTGGATCATGGCATATTTCAGGTGCGGTTAGCATCTACATGTTTTAAAAAGAGAAGCAGGAGGAAAGCTAGCTTGCCCTTATGCAGCGCGACTCTCTCTGAAGTACGTGACCTCACTCTTCATCACTCTTCGTCACCCCACCTCAGCCTGCCTCTTTCCGCCCTCTGCATCGCTCTGACGTCCCTGAGGGGGGCGCACCAGTGGCCGGTCAGAGCCCCACACTGACACAGGCACAGTTGCTTCGTGGCTAATGACAGCAGCCGTGTCCTGTCCACTGAACTGTCCAAACAGTTTTCAAAATCCATTCCATGAATACATCACAAAAAAATAAAGTGTTTCTTTTGCACGTATTAGAACAGAAAGCAGGAGTGCCACAGACTCCGCACACCCCTCCAGCACAGCCTGTGCTGAAGTCAGTCGAGCCGAGGACGAGCCACTGGAACAGAAAAGTGCAGCCTCTTCCTTCCCACAGCCTGCTCTCACCTTCACACCTCTCCTGTCCTCTCCCTCTCCCACCCCACCCCCTCTTTCATCACCTATTCCAAGCCTCCTCTCCTGTTTCTCTCTCTCACTCCGCGCTCTCCTCACCTTCCCTCGCTCTCTCTCCTGCAGCCGTGCGTCCTCTGTTTTTTAATTAAACTGAAACACAGGAGGCCCCTCCCCCTGTACCCTCAGCGATGATGACACACCGGCTCCTGCTGCCAAAGAGCATCTCTGGAAAAGAGAGAGAGGGAGAGGGAGAGAAGGAAGGAGACAGAGAGAGGAGGGAGGGAGGGAGGGAGGGAAGTAGCAGCCTGTGCTTTCATTTTCTCCGCACAGCCGAGAGCAGGCTGAACTGCAAGGAGAGGCAAGACCGCAGCCCCTCTCTCTCTCTGTCACGCACGCTCAGCCGGGGGGACAGCAGGAAGCGCGATGGGCTTCCCCCAAGCCAGAGGGTGTGCAGGCAGGGAGTAGAGTGAGCAGCGCCAGGGGAAGAGAGAGGGAGAGCCCAGCGAGAGAGAGAGGAGATAGAGTAATCACTGAAACTGCCCTGACCCTGCTGACAGCCTGCACTGGGACCTGACGATCTTACCACGAATACCTGCACTTCCCAAGCTAATTGAAAGCACACAGCAGGGGAGCAGAGGAGGGAAGGAGAGAGGAGAAAGGCTCACACACAAGGAGGCAGAAGAGGAGGATTCAGTGGGAGTGAGAGAATGCGAATTGAGGTGAAGGTGAGTGGGGGCTTTTCTCTCTCTCGGTAGTTTGCTACCTGTGCTGTTGCCGTGAGCTGGGGCTCCGGGGCTCAGCAGCCACGCTGCTGGCAGGGTGCTGGCAGGCAGGCTGTGCCAGAGGTGGCAGGACGGGGGGCCGGGAGAGATCCTGCCCGAGTCACGAGCCTTGCAGGATGTTGGGAAACTCCAGTCATCCCCCCATCCTGCCACTCTGCTCTTCCCACGCTGCCTCTCGCTTAACACAGAGAGTCTGATTGAGACACCAAACTAATTTCACCAGCCCACTCACTCCTGCTCAGGTCATTACTCACGGAGGTGTATCCGCTGTAGGCGGGGATGTCTCTCTCCACGGGAGCGCTGAGCAGCTGTCTGAGGAGCCTGGCTATGTCTGTGTGTGCCTCCCTGCCCAGAGGCTCGCTCGCACCTAGACCCTCTCCATGAGACCCACGGCTGGGGAGAGGAGCCTGTGCACGTGTCTGTGTCTCTGTCAGTACGTGGGCATTGGACTGAGCCTTCAAGCCTCAGACGGCTGGAATGAGGACAGGAGTCTACCAGCAAAGACAGGTGACAGCAGAAACTTGGTCTGAGACTTTCTAACTCAGCACTTGCCTTTGTGTCTGGTTGAGTGCAGCTCCAGGGTGCGGAGTGCAGATGATGCCGGGGGCTCGATTCTGACCGTCTCTGCACAGCTGCCCCTGGCTGTGGGTGTTGCTGGAGGGAACCTCAGGATTGCAGTGAGGGCTCCTCGTTACAGGCTATGAGGCTTGATTTGCTGTCGGCCTGTGTGACTTTCAAAAGGTGGTTTCTGGATAGCACTGGAGAGACTGCCATTACAAGGTGGATAAGAAGATCAGCAGTAACTATTATCTTTATCTGAGGCACGAATGAACTGTTACTGAAATGAAGATGCACAGAAGAAAAAAGGCTCAAGTTTTCTTTTTTTAAAAAAAAGCTTCAGAAGGACTCAAACTGCTTCAGTTTTAGGTTTGTTGTAAAGTTGATTTATCCACTTGTACTGTCACTAAACACTGCTGTGTTAAGCAAAGACAGTAGATGTTGCATTGAGGTAATTGCACTGCTTTCATGACAGAGGGAAGGGATGATACAGTATGTATAGATTGCATGATTGATTAATTGATTGAATGACTGATCGGACAGATCAGCGCAGCCTCACTGGCTTGTGGCAATGTCTTTGTGGTGTCAGCTTGGACACAATGCCGAGACACACTGCTCTAGACTCCAAACTGGGAGACCGTGGTTTCAAATCCTAGGTGGGAAACAGCTGCTCAACCCTTAAGCAAGGTACTTCACTCAGAATTCACCCGGAAAAATGCTCTGTAGTATAAATGAGTACACATGTAGTCACTTTGGATAAGAGCATCAGCCAAATAAATTAATAATAATAACCGGCAGATCATTCTTCTACTGCAAACAGAAGTCAGTGCGGGAGGCAGGAGCAGTTTATGTGCACTGTTCATGAACTGACGCTGTAACAGCACACAGCTCCTGCCAGTCCCTGGATGTGTAATTCATTTCTTCTCACAGAGATAGCACTGTCTAATTGGAAGGATTATATTAGATTTATACACAGTGCATTTGGAAAAAAATCCAATTATGTATAGTACCATCTGTATACAGTATAGCAAGGGAAGTCAAATGGAATTGGAGTTTAACGTTTAGTGAGTGCTATAAACCATAAAAAGAGAATGATCTGCAGAGAGAGAGACAGAGCTCTCGGAGCTGGTTTTGTCCTGGAAGACAGCGAGTCAGAGGGAGAGGGGGAGAGTGCAAGGGGCAAGGACAGACAGAGTGGGAGAGACGTGTACCCCAGAGCACAGTACCTGAGGAAGGTAAGGGTGAAAGACCCCTATTGCAAAAAGAGAAAATAAGAACATAAGAAAGAGAATGACTCTGTTTGAACTCTGGAAGCTTTTACAAGCTGTGAGCTCTTATATAGTACCTACTGTATGTCGGCTTATGTAGTTCAGGTTTATCATCTTATTTTAGGGAAATTTTTATGCAAATATCAAGCTAAAATAATATGAAACATATATACTTTTCTGGTTTACAGGTGTGTACTAGAACACTGTACACTGTACACCTGTAATGGGTCCAAGATGCTGGGCAAAGAGTTTAATTTGTTGCTATGCTTCTTCCTGAGAGGCTACTGTGTTTCGAGCGCTGACTGTTCATGCATCACAGAGGCTACCGGTATGCAGAATGAGCTGCTGTGATTGCTGAGCTCACTGTGCACTTCTTTGCCCCTTTTCATTTCATCCTGCTTCGCCAAATCTGGACAAGCTAATGTTCCTAATAGCCTTTGATTGGTAGCTCTGACTATAAGAAACCTGCTTTTGCAGAAAGACGGCATTGTAGTCAGTTGTTGTTTGTGAACGCAGGAGGGGTTAAAAACAAGAAACATTCAGTCCATCAGGCCTACTTGGTGGATTTCCAGATGTTTCTTGGAAGAAGCCAAGATATCAGCTTCAACAAAATGGTGGATAGCTTGTTTCATTCACCCACAACCATTTGTGTAAAGACATGTTTCCTGTTCATGATTTTAAAAGCACTTCCACAGTAGCAGTTTACAGTAGCAGTTTTGTGACTCCAGGTTTGTGTTTCTTGTGTCAGAGATACTGAGTGGTAAGAATATGAGGAGTGAGATTCAAACCAGTGGATCCACAAGAAAAGTAGCTCCTTACACAGCGGTTTAGACTGCTTGGCCATCCTGACGTACTGTATGTATTTCAAGTAGGTAGCTGCGTCAGCATGCGCAGGCTGTAAAGGAACAAGTAAAGGTTTATTCCAGCTGAAAAGAGAAGAAAAGAAACATAATGTTTCGGCTGTGACACCCAAAGAAGTCTCCACGGCTGAAATGTTGTGTTTCTTTTCTTTTCTTTTCAGCTGGAATAAGCCTTTACTTGTTGCTTTGCAGCCTGTATGTATTTTCATCAGGTACAGTAGCTATTAAATAACCACAGGGGTGAGACCGGACAGGGTGCAAGACAAGTAAGACTGATTAGGCTCTGCTCATCACCATCGACAGGTCAGTGTGGCCTCTCCGCCTCCCTGCCAATGCCCGTCCTGCACACTGTGCTCACATAGATTCTAACAGGAAAATTAGCCAGCATGTGAACGAAGGCAGAGAGGCCTTCAGGACACAGAGATGCAGGCTGGGAGCTCCGTCTCTGATGATACTGTGCAGATCTGTCTTGAGAAGCTCTGCTCCTACTGGGAAAGCCATGCTGTCTGAGGAGCCTTCCGGAACTGGGTCACACTGCATGAGTGTCCACTCTCTGGGAAGGCTGCGGACCTGCCTGTGCCAGAGGCCTCTTTTAATCATCAGCGTCTGGAGATTTTGTCTTCAATTAAGCATTGAATTAGCATGGATTGAGGAAGTGCACTCCCAGGTGGACAGCTGGACAGCAGCTCACCTGAGGCTGTGGAGGGGTCGGAGCAGGCACTGCTGCAACACAAAGTCTGCTGTCAGTTCCTCTCAGTCTCTTTCTCTCCCAAAAATCTCAGCCCTTTCTCTCTTATTCTGTCTCTCACTCACACCACTGGCATTTCTGCTCATTCCTTCTTTCTCACTCAAATTCAGTCTGAAATCTCTCCCCCGTCCTCAGCCTGGTCCTCATACCCTGGTTCTGTTTGCAGACCTGCCTAATGCAGTTAGCATCCCGCTGACAATCTTCTCTGACAGCCCTTTACATAATAATTTAATCTCTCCTCTACTCCTGTGTCTTTCTGTGTTTCCAGCAGCCCAGAATGGGTAGAGATGAAAAATAAAACACAGTCAGCATGATCATAATTAAAACCTTCAGTAACAATGGCTTAGGTATTGAGAATACACAGCACTCAACGATCACGAAAGTGCACACTTAAAGGTACGATGAACAAGGACATGAGTCAACATGATTCACGTACTCCACTAGCTCAGGACCGAGCCCAACTGTCGTGGGAGAGCATGGATCCTGCTGCCCGGGACAGAGCTCGACTGTCGTGGGAGAGCACAGAGCCTGCTGCCCGGGACAGAGCCCGACTGTCGTGGGAGAGCACAGAGCCTGCTGCCCGGGACAGAGCTCGACTGCCGTGGGAGAGCACAGAGCCTGCTGCCCGGGACAGAGCTCGACTGTCGTGGGAGAGCACAGAGCCTGCTGCCCGGGACAGAGCCCGACTGTCGTGGGAGAGCACAGAGCCTGCTGCCCGGGACAGAGCTCGACTGTCGTGGGAGAGCACAGAGCCTGCTGCCCGGGACAGAGCTCGACTGTCGTGGGAGAGCACAGAGCCTGCTGCCCGGGACAGAGCTCGACTGTCGTGGGAGAGCACAGAGCCTGCTGCCCGGGACAGAGCTCGACTGTCGTGGGAGAGCACAGAGCCTGCTGCCCGGGACAGAGCTCGACTGTCGTGGGAGAGCACAGAGCCTGCTGCCAAATAGTTATTCTCGGAGAGCAGCCCTTCTCCCTGCAAGAACAGTAGAACTGGGGAAATGTTACCCAAGGAGTGTTTTAAGAGAGCCCTGCAAGAAATGTCCCAAATGTACTGTACCTACACTACAGTCAAGACATGCAGAAGTCTCACCCAGCCTTCCCTTCCCACATGTAGTGTACTTACAGTATAGGGCGCTGTAGGGTATTAAAAGTCTACAGTATGTAGTCTACCATAGTGTACTGTAGGATACATGTAGTGTACTGTAGCATACCACAGTGAACTATAGGACTTCAGGTGTTCTGTCTTTCATGCTAGGCATGGTGTCATGTGCACATTCTCTCTGTATTGGAGCTGCTCGTTTAAAAACACTATGCCTTGGCCTCCTGCCAGTTCAATCCCACAGACGCCAGCCTCCTCCCCAAGTGCCACTTGTCTGAGTCACCAGCCACACACAGCCCAAAGGTCTGCAGACTCCCGCCAGCCGCCCTCTACATTGACAGCTCACGAGCTCAGCCCAGGCTTTCATTGTACAGAAACACAATGCAGACCACTGGAATGGCTTTCATTGTACCGCACACAGGCATCAGAAACACAACACCGGACCACCAGAGCCAACAGCAAGTGTTGCCTTACTAATTCTCCTGTTTAGCTGGGGGTGGCACGGTGATGCAGTGGTCATCATTCCTGCTTCGCAATGCTGGGGCCCTGGGTTCAATTCTAGTTGTGCTATCTGTGTGAGTCTTCTCATGGGTTTCCTCCTGGTGCTCCAGTTTCCTCCACTGTCCCAAGACACAGCAGTAGGTTAATTGTCTCCTGGGAAAATTGGCCCAGGTGTGAGTGAGCTTGGAATCCCTTCCAAAATTTAGTGTATTATCATATAAACATCTTACCCTTTCACAACAATTTGATTTACCAATTGAATGACAGATGGATGTTTTCTTGCTTAAAAAATCCAAATGGAGCTACATCCATGTCCAGCACTGGGCTGGGAGTTGAACTTGTGAGGAGACAGGTGGTCAGCATGAGGCTGTGAGAGTCCCTCTGCACGCCTGACATCAGCCCTCACTCTGCAGTCGGGCAGCACTGCTCTCAGACCCCAGACCCCCCAGCCAGCCTCATGCAGCTCCTCAGAGCCCCCGCACTCGGCATCCTGTTAATCTCCAGGTGACAGTCCACTCAGCAGGACTGTGAGCTAATGAGACCCTTTTCAGGTCTTTTACACAGATCTGAAACAGATTGCAGTGTGCCGATTGAACGTTACTTGAACAGTGTCTGAGGCATTTGTTTTTTTACTCCCTAGAAGTGGTGAAATCTCACCTGCCAGGAGACAATGAGGTCTCAAGCTAAGATCCTGCACTGCCCCCAGGGTGACTGAAAGTCTCCTACCCTCCGTCCTGCCCCAGGGTGACTGACCGTCACCTGCCCCAGGGTGACTGACCGTCTCCTGCCCCGCCTCTGTCCCCTGCCCTAGACTGACTGACTGTCTCCTGCCCCACCTCTTTCTCTTACCCCTCCTCTGTCTCCTGCCCCTCTTCTGTCTTCTGCCCCAGGTTGACTGACCATCTCCTGCCCCACCTCTGTCTCCTGCCCCAGAGTGACTGACTGCATCCTTTCCCACCTCTGTCTCCTGCCCCTCCTCTGTCTTCTGCCCCAGGTTGACTGACCGTCTCCTGGCCCTCCTCTGTCTCCTGCCCCAGAGTGACTGACTGTCTCCTGTCCCACCTCTGTCTCCTGCCCCTCCTCTGTCTCCTGCCCCAGAGTGACTGACTGTCTCCTGTCCCACCTCTGTCTCCTGCCCCGCCTCTGTCTCCTGCCCCAGAGTGACTGACCGTCTCCTGCCCCACCTCTGTCTCCTGCCCCAGAGTGACTGACTGTCTCCTGCCCCGCCTCTGTCTCCTGCCCCAGAGTGACTGACCGTCTCCTGTCCCACCCCTGTCTCCTGCTCCTCCTCTGTCTCCTGCCCCAGAGTGACTGACTGTCTCCTGTCCCACCTCTGTCTCCTGCCCCAGAGTGACTGACTGTCTCCTGTCCCACCTCTGTCTCCTGCCCCACCTCTGTCTCCTGCCCCAGAGTGACTGACTGTCTCCTGTCCCACCTCTGTCTCCTGCCCCACCTCTGACTCCTGCCCCAGAGTGACTGACTGTCTCCTGCCCCACCTCTGTCTTCTGCCCCTCCTCTGTCTCCTGCCCCAGAGTGACTGACTGTCTCCTGTCCCACCTCTCTCTCCTGTCCCACCTCTGTCTCCAGCCCCAGGGTAACGGCCCACATGAAAACTTATAGGAAGTTTCATGGTGTCTGAGAAATTGCTGGACTGAATACAAAGTGAATTAATTTAACATTTTATCCAGGCAAAACGCTGAATGATTAATGAGATTAATAATAGATGGGTTAGGAATGACAGTGGTATTGATGTCAAGGTGCAGGCCTGACTGCTCCCAGTCACAGTGGTGGAAGAAGCGAACTGAGCAGCACAGACACCTCAGTGGCAGCAGTACAAATGACACTATTTAACGTTCCTGTGTTTGAAGAGCTTCCAGAAGTCCGCGCGGTGAGGGCTCTGAATCCAGAGGCTCGGAGACCTCTGGCACACGGCTGGAGCCAGCAGCAGCTTCACACTGGGATTGAACCTCGGATCTGCTCTTGAGGGAAATTTCCAGTGAAAACTTATTGCTGTTAATTTGTGCAGCTCTTTTCTCTCTTGGTCTTACCGTGCTTGCAAGAAGCATTTTCTTTGATTTCCCATGATTACACATGGTGCTTTCCCACACATCTTCACGGTTTACCATGATTGCTCTGCTCATTACTACACAGACGAACTGTTGCCATGGCAATGTCACAGAGAACGAACAGGGAATAGATTGTTTAACATGTTAGAGTCCCGTATTCCCTGATCATTCTCTTGATCCTAAATAATGACACTAGGATCACTTCTGTAACCTCAGACGAGTGCCAGATCAGCATTCATTTCTCTCTGGCTCTGCTTCATAAGAACAGTTAAAATTGAGAGAAGCTCATTTGGCCTAATCAGCCCATTCGGTAGTTAGTAGTTAATTGATCCCCTGATCTCATCCAGCTGTTTCGTGAACGGGCAAGCAGCTTGTTCCTCAATCGTTTGTGTTAAGAAGTGCTACCTGTTTCAATCCCTTTCTTTTGTTAGGGCCACAGCCTTGGCTCTCTGTGTCCACTTGTACTATTAAGCTGTTTTAACATCCTTACAAAAATATGACAAAAATCATAATTTAATTATATATCAAAAGACTCATCCACACACATGACATGACCACAGCACATACACACACTTGTTTCTCCACAACTGCCATTTGAGCTACCTAAACACACAGTGCACACCTTTTACTGTTTGTTGTACCTTGCGTTATTATTTCATTTTTAGTGAGTCTCTCTGTATGTTAGGTGGGTTAAACAAACGCAGGTTTATAACTATTTTTTTTTATAAAAAGAATCCAATAGTCAATGGATGGCTGTCCTCCCCTCACAAACCAACTGACGTTCTGCCATTAGAACATAATAAAAGAATTGTCATAACACAAATACATCAAAACTACAGCTCATAGCCAAAACCCTGACATACTGTGCAAAATGAAAAAAGCAGGTAGTGCCGACATCTGTTAAATTAGTACACAGTCTCATCACACTGGGTAGCCCTGCATTACTCCACGCCGTCTGCTCAGACTGCAGGCAGTATTTTTTAACTAAATATCACCATAACCACATATTCCTCGACAAAAAATAGAATCATTGTGTACAGTATCTTTCAGGCTAACTTATTTAAACCAATGAATGGGAACATTACAAAAATTGAGGGGGAGACAAATCGACTTGTCCTACCTTCAGAAGACAAAACTCATCCAGGCAGATACACCAGTTGTGAAGGCTTGTGATTGCCATCACTGATACACAGCACCACCTAGTGGCACACAAGTGCTAGTCCTCCACCCTATAGTGAAAATAGTGCAAGGCAACTCTATAGTGAAAAGCCAAGGGCTGCAGAGGCCCAGAGGGAAGGTCCAGCCGGGATCTGGCCCCATGACTGATCGGTCCTGGGTATTGAGCTGGACTGAAGGGAAAACAGGGGTTAGAGGGTGTGAGTACAGTTGCAAGGGAATCTCTTATTTACCCGTTCTTGTTTACTGTGCCTGTCTCTCATCATTTGTGAGAGCTCCAATCATAATTATAAAATAAACACATGGAATCAATCCGCAGATCGAATTAGTCGCTGGCACTCCATTTAAGTACTGTCATGCGATACCAGGGAGATCAATGGAGCACAATCAAATCGCACAGAGTGTGGAGTACAGTGTCGCCCACCCAGAAACGAGAGCTGTGTCAAGAGAGGTTGTCCTAAGACTCTGATAACAATCTTACAAATGAGAGGAGGTTGGTCAGCCCACCTAGCCCTTTTCAGTTGCTAGAAGCTTATAGATGCCCAGCCCATTCTTGACAGAAGTCTTTGAAGTGCTCTTGCTGAGCTGAGAGCAGCTCTGCGAGAGCTCAGAGCAGAAAGGCAGGGCAGTCCAGGGGTCCGGGTGCCCCCCGAAACACAGAAGGGGGCCACTCTAGATAAGCAATAAATAACACAGCCAAGACCAGCCTGTAATACAGCTGACTGCTGTCTGTCATGCTCTATAAGGTCTGGGAAAATGGAATCCAAATGAAGATTTAATTCATCTTTCTTTTTAAATTAAGATTAATAGAAACAGAGGATGTGTTAACAAATACGGTCAAAATTTGCCAAAATCAAGGAAAGCTATCATCAAGCAGCAGGGATGCTTATTAATTGCAACCAACATCTAAAATACATGATTTTTTATGTTTTCCAGACAATATTAAAAACAAATCCCAAACAAACCTAGTTTCCCTGACATAGAGTAGAAATGATTCCTATTGCAGAGATTTAATTAAGAGCAACATGAAGTCACATCACTGTAAGTAAAGTAGTAAATTTGCATCGTATGGAGTGGTGTTGACTTGTACATGAAGGTTAGACACTTGGAGGTTAGAGAGCAGGCTAAAGAACACTAGGGATCCAAACAAGAGGAGCCCATTCGGCCCAATGAACCCCTCTGGTTTGTTACTGACCTGAAGATTGGTATCACAACAACACGGCTGGGTAGCTTGTTCCCGACTCCCACAACTCTTAGTGTAAAGAAGTTCCTCCTGTTCTCACTTTTACATGCACTTCCATATACTGTAGTTTTAACTTGTGTCCTCTGCTTCACGTTTCAGTCGTAACGCTTGTTATCATAGATAATTGTTCTCTGATAGATCTGCATGTGATCTCTGTAAAGCAGGAAGGTTCCCCGTGGATCAGGGCTCAGCTGTTCTGTGTTTCTGGACTTTGGCTTCCTTGTGTTTCTTCAGTTTTCTGTCTGTACAAGGATCTTTCGAGAATTCATTCTTCTGTCACAAGGTTCAAAGACACCTAAACTAGCATGGAATTCGCTGCTTAAAATTAAATGAAAATAATTTTAATCTGAGTTATTTTCTTAACCATAACCATTGTGGCAATTATTTTAATGAATTAGCAGCTCAGCTCAACAGACAAGCTGGAAATATTCTCTGTCCCGTTTCCTTGTGAATTTTAAATGCAGAGATTCGGTCAAGATGGTCATTTCTTTGAAGTAACAACTTCAATACAGCCACCCTGAAAACCGTAATTTCATGTGTTGTGATTCTAAATTTTATTTTAATTATTACTGTGAAATATGACTTCCCCTCCTCCCTCTCTCTGCTTGTGTACACCAGGCCCTGGGAGTGATTTATTCATTTCCATCTAATAAATGCAGCACAGAAACAAGCCATAAAGGAGTTACAATTACTTTTCCTGCGAAATGTATTGCCACATTAAAAGCAAAAGCCCCATTAAGCTGCCAGTGTAAATCTTCCTGGTGCAGGCGGTGCTGACCAGCCCCAGCACCGGGCTCTGTGAAGACCACTGCAGAGCGGCTCCTGCCCACACCGGCCAGGACTGGTGACACAGACACTGCGTTGCCAGGATTCAAGGCTGCAACACCTCCGGGAGCAGAGCCTGGCAGGAGCTGTCTCCCTCTGACCACCACTGCTCTTACTTGCCCAGACTACAGTACAGTCTGCTGCTCCTGTACCATCCTGCTTGACCAGCCCGTGAGCTCCCTCCACAGATTAGCTCCCTTCTCCCTCTCGCTTTGCTAAAGATGCTTAAGTCATTCAACTAAGCTCTTTCATTCCTATACAAAAGCTTAATCTTAGTCTCAGTAGAGAAGGAAACAAAACATGCCTGCTCTAGAAATCTGGGTGAGACTTTGGGTTCGGCACAGCTTGTGTACTGTTGCAGGAGGGTAGAGCTGACAAGATGCACACAGCAAAGTGAGCCCTGATCTTCCAGAGTCAGTCCAGTAGCCTGAGGCTCGGCGAACTGTGCTTGTGTGCTCTGGGAGAGAGCTTTTATTCCAACGTGCTCCACAAGGACACTGACAGTCAACCCAGCAGGGTGAACTACAGGGCTTGAGAACATACAGTAGCAGCTTGTTGTCTCTGAGGTTTGAGGGTCTTTGGGTTCAGAAATCGTGTACTGAGGCTTGTGGGGATCTGGTACAGAAAAGGAGAATTCTTGCTAGTTTGCAGAAATATACAGTACAGGTAGCACATGAATAGTAAAAGAATTGTCACATCTTTTCTGAAAGGATCCTAAGCAATCAGATCAGTGACTATGGTGAGATGGTTTGTTCCAGTCCGTCATGACTTATAATGGGAAAAGTTAATCCATTTTCTATCCTAAATGTATTGTCATTATTTTTTTTCTCCTCAGGTGCTTATTATCCCTTGACCTTCAAGGCTCATGTGTAAAGGCTCCTTCTAGCTTGTTGTTTAAAGATTATAGGTTCAGGTCGCTGTGCATTCATACCTGGAATCTATACACTCAGTCTTATCTTCTCCAGGACACCGAGTGGGTACAGACCAGAGAGCACAGAGATAGTCAGGCATCTGCTTGATGCTTCTGAGCAGATTGAGCGCAGGGCTGCAGGGCTGCAGGGCACTGAGTCATGCAGGGAATCGTAGTTTGGTGTAAAATATTTGCACTGTGACAGGGACAGCCCAGCCCAGCCCAGCCCAGCTCCCTGCAGACTCACTGACACACCAGCACACAGAATAGCACACTCACTGATACACTGGCACACACATTTACACATTCACTGACACACTGGCACACACAATAACACTATCACAGTGGTACACACAATAACATGCTCATTTGTACACTTGCATACAGAATACCACACTGACACACTGGGACACAGAATGATACATTCATGAACTGATTCACTGATACATCGGTATGCCGAATGTCACACTTGCTAATACACTTACACACATGCAGAAGACCAATAGCTCTGATTGAAAGTGATTACACTGCTTAACACAGTAGACGGTGTAGTCATTAGCTTTTCCAGTACCATATTACCCCAGAGGTGGCAGTAGTGCACAGAGGCAGTGAGGCTCTTGTCCATCCCTGTTAGCACCCTGATGTAATAAAAGTGTGTGTTCTCTCGCCATGGCTGGCCGCCCTGTCCAGGGAAATATCCTCACACTGGATAAACTGCCAGGACCAGCAATGAACTCTGACACGCTGGCACTTGTCGCAAGTTAGTCTTAAGTTCCTAAGGTGGAGGACTGTCCTGTTTCTGTTCCTGGCAGCCCATCCTCACCCTCCCACTGCTGCAAACTGAACCGGAAAGAAACAATCAACAATTCCCCACTGGGAACTAAATGAAAACTACAATTGTTCAAATTAATTAGTAACTGTTGAAAGCCCTGATAAAATCCTGTAATAAATAAGATCACATCTTTTCTCGGTGTGTAATTAACATCCCTGCTCTATGGGGCATGTTCTTGTTGTACCATTTTTTATGTTGTCCAAGTTGCTCCAACTACCACAACCCTTTGTGTAAAGAAGCACCTCCTGTCTGAATACAGTTCGCCAATAATTCATTAGAAGAATACGACAATGATGACGATGAATTCTTTAAGAAAATTCAGACAACCAGAGAGCTCTGAAACACTTTAGCAGTTTTGATTAGATTAATTTGGTGACATCCCTGCCTTGTTTCTACATGTGTCCTGTTGTCCTGTCAGTGTGCGACATTCTTTAAAGCTCAGAATGTATCCAGTTACTTTTCTCTGGACTGATTGCAGAGCACCAATATCGTCTCTATGAATTGGTGAGCTAAACTGTACACAATATTCTAGGTGACACACATACTGTACTCAGAAGTATGCGATTCAATTTTAAGGGAACATCCCTTAAATTATGTTTTTCTCTTTTTCTCTTTACTGTACATGCTGTACAACATGTTGGCCTTTTTTCATCGCTCCCCCACGTCGTGTAGAAGATGAAAATGATCTGTCTACATACTCGCCTCACTGTCAAGTTCTCTTGAGTTCTTCTTCCTTCTATCCTACTGCTGTCTTGTCAAATGGCAAGTTGTAGCATCAGACTCCTCCTCTTGGATTTTGAAATACACCTCAATGACACCATGTGCAATCCTTGCTGACATGACAGCTTTGTGAATTTGGTGACACAATCAGAAATGAGTTTTCAGGTTCTACCCTCCCAGTCAGGTACGAGACATGGGTCATCAGCTACCCATGAGCTACCCAAGCACTTGTCTAAGTGCAGTGTCCATGCAACACTCCTGGCCGTCAGTCTTGAATAGTATTCATCAGTCACTGCTATCAGCCAGATCTGGATGAATCTGAATGAATAAAGATGGTTCTTGTAGTTAAGGTCCCTTCTTCAAGGTTGTAATCCCTGTACAATGTGGGGACTTATGGTAGTTAAGCTAGTGTACAGACACTGAGGTGTAAATCTTTGAGATATGTTTCCATGCACTCTCAAACATAGACGTGCTGATAAGACTTTGTCTTGTCCCATTTCCTCACACATCACTTCCTCCTCAGCCCAAGGAAAAGGGAAGTCCAGCTGGAATCTGTGTGGAGTATCCCAAGATCCTGCTCCACAGACAGGCTACCTTGTCTAGTTTGGCTCTCATAAACTTCCAGAACTATATGACATACTGGCACTTGGTTTCCCGATAAGGGATGGTCTATTGTTTGAAATTAGTAATTCCCCTGAGCATGAAAGATGTTACACAATTAAGTGTCACAATAACATTAAGACTAATCTGCTGATGGGTACAAGGTGCCTCTGTCTAGTGACAGTTTAGTGGAGCTCCACTCACATCGCAGCAGTTTTACACAACACTCATCACCACAAAGTCCGTTGCTCTAACTGTGAGATGAACCTACTCTTGCTGTGTCGAGTTTGGTACGTGTGTGTACCTTTGTCACATCAGGGTGCAGTTCAGCCCACCATGGAAAGCACACCCGCAGCCGCCCGAGCCACATGGACCTGGAGTCCAGCCGCTCACTTGGCTCTTCCCGCTGGCCCACACTGCCTCCCTCTCTCTGGGCTCTAACCACTGGCCCACACTGCCTCCCTCTCTCTGGGCTCTACCCACTGGCCCACACTGCCTCCCTCTCTCTGGGCTCTACCCACTGGCCCACACTGCCTCCCTCTCTCTGGGCTCTACCCACTGGCCCACACTGCCTCCCTCTCTCTCTGGGCTCTACCCACTGGCCCACACTGCCTCCCTCTCTCTCTGGGCTCTACCCACTGGCCCACACTGCCTCCCTCTCTCTGGGCTCTACCCACTGGCCCACACTGCCTCCCTCTCTCTCTGGGCTCTACCCACTGGCCCACACTGCCTCCCTCTCTCTGGGCTCTAACAACTGGCCCACACTGCCTCCCTCTCTCTCAGTCCATGATTTCTAAGTCAATGGTAATGCTCCTCATTGGGAGTTGTTGGTATTTCAGGGCGGCTGGGTGCAGATCTGTCCCCAGGCTTGCACAACGCTGTGCTATTTAAAGCTTTGACGGTGAGTGTGTGTGTCAGAGCCACATATCTGCTGTGATTCACACACAATAAGACAAAGTTAGAGAGCAGCACACAGCCCCAGGGGGCTTCACAGACACACCATATACAGACAGCAACAACCACAACATAAAGAAGAAAGAGAAGCTTAAAGCAGAACCAAAATCATCCATATTAAAATGAGCAGCTTTAACATTACATCAAGGTGTGCAACAGAAGAAGGAGCAGAGAGTGGATCAGACACAGAGTCTGATAACTTCATCATGTGCATCCCTCTAGGCCTGACGTGGATGATCATTTCATGGTACATTTACACTGATAGGCTGATAAGAGTTCAAGAAGAAGCTGGTTAAGCATGCTTATCATGAGAGATTTTAATGTTTCACATATAGTTTGATAAAAACTATAAGGGACGTCAGCAGCAGAGGTTGTTTAAGGCAGCAGTGTGAAGCAGGGCCAAGGACTCTGGAATAAGAAACACAGTCACAGTGTTGAAGCTGATACTCTGACTCTTTCAAGGAACTGCTGTATGAGATCTGGGATGAATTACCTAACAAGGAAAAGCTTCGTCTTCTTGTTTCTTCTTGTTTGTGACCTTTATGTTTTTATGAAATGGTAGACATGGCTATTGACTGTTTCCTCACTCATCTTTCCAGAACACCTGCTAGAGGGACTGTTTGTATTGATCTTGTGAAGGGATGGGCAATCATCTTTCTGGAGAGATGGTGTGTCTGCAGGTTTTCATCAAATCAAATCATTATTGGCTTATTGGGACCAATTTAACGGAGCTTGTGCTGGATATAGACCTAGAAAACCCGCAGACACACCTGTGCTCTAGGGTCAGGACTGGAAGGTTCTGATCCAGGGTTTTCAGACAGTCTAGACAGGGTGAAGAATACAGAAGTGAGAGAATCATTAGGGAACTGTGATCAAAATCCAACATTGCTTTGAACTGTACTTTGAAACATCCAAAACAAAGTTTGCAGGAAATGTGCTGAATTTTAATATACATTTTCAGGAAATACACCATGAGGGACTGACAGGTTAAGAAACACAACAGGTCAGAAATGAGAAGTGAATCGATTGCAACATTTTAAAGTGATTTTGTTTGCTCAGAACAGACTCATCCAATGAGAAAGCAAATCAAAGAAATTGCTGTCTCAAATGTTTTAATGCATTAAATAAGAATGTAAGCTGAAAGAAAGCACTTCACTAAATCATTTGAAAAGTACAGGAATTCCAGAAGTCATGGAAATGTCAACCCAGTGGACTTCTTCAGAATCAACAGTAAAAGACACGAGCCAAAGCTCACAAGTAGAAACAATGGGGTAGTACAATCTGAGGAGAATGGGAAACACATCTGCCTCATTAGAAGTATAACTCAGGTCTCTCTCCCTGGAATGGACACCCGGTAATTCCAGTCTGTTTTTTTAAAGTGAGGAAAGAACATCTATCCGGTGAGCTTGAGGGACAGAGAGAAGCACACAGAGCACCTCTGATAGGGAATTATCATACTGTCTGCATTGCAAACTCACTTTGTATAGAACCAAAATATTGTGTATTATTTGTATAAAATAACGTGTTTAGGACCTTTGTAATTGTGTGTTTATTTATTGCTGTGTACAGATGTCTAATTTCCGAGCAGTTGTTATCAGCTGTCACTGCTTTGCCAGCGCATCAGTTGGACTTGACGATAAAGCAGGTTTGCATTTTAATTCATACTGGAATTTGAGATCAAATGGCCCCAAAATGGATCTTCCGGGAATGGGCCATTCTACCCAGAGCAGTAGGGACGAATCAGCATGGGTACTGTACCATAATCCCACCGTTCCTGAGGTCTGTGAGGTAGCAGCACACCAGTCCTCTCTGCTGGATGCTTCTCTAGGAGACAGACAGAAGGCTGATGTACGTGATGGACAGTATGTGGAGGACATGCCTACGGGTGACTGTGACTGTGGTTCGTCCCTCACAGCAATAGCACTCGTGGCTAATGAGTGTCTCAGAAAGCTCCAGGGGATTCTGGGCAGGGCTGAAAGCAGAGCACCCTGCTGAGGTCGAGAGCAGTTTCCTTTCTGGAACCAAACTGGGAGGCAACAGTTGTTTGGCTGCCTTGCAAGTACATTATCAGTTTAATAATTTCCTGTCATGAAGAGCTGTTGGACACAGATATTATTATGACTATGATCATAGCTGGCAAGCAGCCAGACTGAAAAGCTATCCTCTCCAAATGTCTGCACCAAGAAACCCATCTATTTCTGTTAATTTCTGTTTAACAAGATAATCTTTACAATACTGACAAGATTTTCTGCTTGGTTTTGGCACATATCGGAGCAGGGTGAAGCGATGTGTGCTGTACAAGGGTGGGGCTGGCAGGAGAGGACTGCAGTAATGTGGGTTAAGAGTATGAAAGATACTGGGCTCAAAGCTTTGGGGATACCGTATGGTGGGGACTAACTAATGTCAGGCCTTCCACTGGACTGATTAAAAGGGTCAAGTCTGCAGATCAGTGTCAAGGTGCACAGGAGTGACTACAGATTAATGACAGCTGAGGCTCTTTGAACTTAGCTATTGTCATCTCTCCTGAATTTTCATTCTAAAAATGTATTTTAAGCATGTCTGTTTTGCTGGTCAAGTGTACATTTACCATTCTGTTACCATGTTCCAAACAGCTGCTTGTGCAGCAGACGTTGACTTTACACACAACAAGAAGAATTAAAGGTCTGTTCTGTGGTCTGGCTCTTAGGAATTGTAAAAAAATTCTGGATTAAAAAAACATTTCCTTTCTATATTCACAGAAACTATTTGCTTTTAAATTACAACATTAGACTGAAATGTTTTTTCAATATATATATACTGTAAATAATTGTAAAAGTACTCACTCTCCTCACACACAGCTCTGATCACTCTCCTCACACACAGCCCTGATCACTGAATCACTTCACACACACAGCCCTGATCACTGAATCTCTTCAAACACACAGCTCTAATATCTCACTCTCCTCATACACACAGCCCTGATCACTGAATCTCTTCACACACACAGCTCTAATATCTCACTCTCCTCACACACACAGCCCCGATCACTGAATCTCTTCACACACACAGCTCTAATATCTCACTCTCCTCACACACAGCTCTGATCACTCACTCTCCTCACACACACAGCTCTGATCACTCACTCTCCTCACACACAGCCCCGATCACTGAATCTCTTCACACACACAGCTCTGATCACTCACTCTCCTCACACACAGCTCTGATCACTCACTCTCCTCACACACAACCCCGATCACTGAATCTCTTCACACACACAGCTCTAATATCTCACTCTCCTCACACACAGCTCTGATCATTCACTCTCCTCACACACAGCTCTGATCACTCACTCTCCTCACACACAGCTTTGATCATTCACTCTCCTCACACACACAGCTCTGATCACTCACTCTCCTCACACACACAGCTCTGATATCTCACTCTTCTCACACACAGCTCTGATCACTCACTCTCCTCACACACAGAGCTCTGATATCTCACTCTTCTCACACACACAGCTCTAATCACTCACTTTCCTCAGCAAGAGATAAGATCATGTCTGTACACAATTCTGCACTGATTTTGCTCATTACACAGTGATCATGTCTGCGCACAATTCTGCACTGTTTCTGATTGTCTCACACTGTGATCATTTCTGCACTCTTGCGGAGAGCATATCTCTGTAGATCAACTTCTACAAAGTACCTCATCAGTCTCACATCATTCAGAGCCTCTAGGCTACACCTGAGGCCCAGAGGCCTTCACTTCCTCAGGAAACATTTCCTCTGCACTCCACAGCATTTATTCTTGGGTGGTGTTTTACTACCATTTTAAACAACAGTCTGAATTATCTGTGGACATTTAGTGCATAAAACTGTCCCTTAAACAAAGGAGCAGTTCTAAAACAGAGCTAAGAAAATATAGACAAAACATCTAACACAATGCTATAATATCAGTCTGGTCTTGTGTTTATAGAACACGTAGTACAGGTGATTGTATTGATGTGGACCAGAGTAGGCAATGGCATGCTGTCACAGATACTAAGGGAGATACGTATGTATAAAACATCTTACTGTTTATGTCCTCATTCAGAGCCTGGAAAAGCAATTAAAAGGGCAAACAGCATAAGGTATTGTTTTATGAAAATGTTATTATTTAGGTCAAGGGACGAATTTGGCAAGATCTGATTTTAGAAAAGTGGATGATTGGGATCACCATATTACAAAAACGTCACTGTTGTTCCAGGTCCAACAACATGTATTCCTATGAACAGAAGAGTCAAAAGGAGAATGTGATGCACATACTGTACAGTATACTGTATACAATCTTGAAATATTGACATGGTCAAGTCAGAGGGCAACCTCTGGACAAGTTAGTCCAAACAAGGAAATCAAAAGTTTGCAAATTAAGGATGGAGAACAATGGGCGCAACTTTGCACAAAGAATCTCGTGTCTGGAACCACTGGTCCAGCTGTAAAGACAATCAGGTTCCCCGAACCCCACCAGGAAAAGCTGAAGGAGATGCTTAGATCGATTATCTATTTGCAAACAAATGAGCAAGAAGTCCTTCTCTTACTTTTAATAATATAATAGTATTTATTTTTCAAAGAAAACTGATTCCACTTTCAAATGGAGATGCTGCTGTCTGCAGGAATGTAGTGGTCAGGTCAGACTGTCTGTTTGCACAAGACATAGCTACAGTATATGTTGGCAGAGAACTAAGAGGACAATGGAGAGAGACAGTGAAAGGACATTCCCCAGGCTGGTCCAGGGAGGAGGGGGCACACCGAGAACCATGTTAATATTGCCAAAATCCCACTCCACAGTCCGCCCTGGACCCCTGTCCAGAGCCCTCTCTGAGGGAAAGACAGGACCATTGCAAGGGCTCAGCAGGATCTCAGCTCCTAGAGCTGCATCGCGCATGGGAATGAAAAAAGTGAACCGATAACTAACAGCACCTTAACTGCTCCAGTGAGCACTTCCAGCAGAGTAATCCAGTTTCATGAGTGGGATCAGTGCAAGAATGATTAGCACTGTGATCTGGAGCTACGTGCCACGTGTCAATGCTGGCATTAATAGTTAATAAAATAGACATGTAGTTTTCAGATGGCACCAAATTAGGAGGATTAGCTAAATCTATAGAAGCAGCAAAATAAATGACAAAAATCAAGACTGGGCAAACAGCTAGCAGATGATGTTTAACGTACTTGTGCAGGGATTTACAGGTAGGCAGTAAAAAGAAACTATGGGTCAGACGTGCGCCCACTGGAGCTCTGCAGAGCAACCTAGCACAGCCCTGGCAGTCGGTCACACCCCCACTCATCTGTCCGTCTGTGCCAGTTGCCATGGAAACCTGTTCTGACAGGAAACTTTAATCACCTGAGAGGAATTTACATCCACATCCTCCTCAGGAGGTCTTCGCTCTAATGTGTGTGCTGAATCTCATCTCTCTGGCTATGCATTCCCTGCTTAGAGACCTCTCGGACTTTCATCCCCACTTTGTCCCAACCTCGACTTTGTGATTCCCAATGCTCTGCCGCTAGTTAGGAACTCGGGTTGGTTCTGGGCCTCAGATTGTTTCTGGGCCTCGTCTTGGATTTCCTTGGTGCTCTGCTACAGCACCGAGTCTTCAATGGCTTCAACCATCACTAGTTTTGTGTCACGATTGTAGTCCCTCCTCCTTAAGGGCGCTCCGGCTCTTTCACTTCGGACCTGGTTTTGTGCACCTGCCCCTTGTTCCAGCCTCCTTCCAGCCCCCCTTAAAAGACAGACGCCCACTCAGTTCGGGGCTCTGCATTGGTTTCTGCATCATGCGAGCCCGGGACCTGGATGCGCCTGGTTCCGTTATGGTTTTAAGTTTCTGTTCCTGTTCCTGTTCCCCCTGCCGGTTCCGACCCGGTTCCCCGTTTTTAATTGTCAGTCTCAGATGGACCGCCCGGCTTTGGACGTTTTGCTTTCGTCCCGGATTTTGCATTGGACTCTGTTTTGGATCGTTTGCCTCGGCCAAACCTCCCCCGACCACCAGCACTTCATGGACACGCCCCCTGTTTTCATCCCCGCTTCCTGCATGCCTGTTCTCCTTGTGTATTCTCACTCTACCCCGGATTGTGTCGTCCGCACAGGGTCCGGAAAGAATGCTTTTGTTACATTTTGGACAGCAACCCTGTACTGTGTTTTAATGATAGAACAGATACAGCTGCACTAGAATCAGTCCAGAGAAGAGCAAACCACTGACCTAAACTGACAAATGAAGGAACTGAATCTCTTTGGTCTTGAATGGAGAAGACTAAGGGGACCTGATCCAAGTATTCACAATCCTCAAAGACACTGACACAGTCAGCCTGGCAGACTTCTTCAGAATGAGCAGTAAAACACAACCCAGAAGCGGGAGAATGAGAAACACAGCTGCCTCATTAGAAGTAAAACGTGTTCCCAGCCCAGTAATGGGCACTCGGTAATTCAAGTGTGTTTTCTGAAGTGAGAAAAGAACAACCATCCAGAGAATGAGCTTGAAAAAGGCACACATACTGAGCACCTCTGATGGGGAAATACTGCAGTGTCTTATGCACATTGTAAATTTACTGACATTTTTAAACAGAAAAGCCCCAAACTGAGAGACTGTGTGAGAATGGGATGGGGCTATCCTAGCAAACCAGTTGCTATGTGATCAACAGGTGTAAAATGAGTGTTGTGCTCAAGCCTGAGAGCATGTGAAAACTGAAAAGGGCTTTTGGATCTGAATCTGTAATACTGTTTAATGAGGGTGAACCACTGCTCTAATTTCATCAATCAGTGTTAAGTACAACCCATGGTACTGTCACCCAGGACACCATTGTAAATGAGATGTTTCGGCCTGCAATTAGTTTTTTTCTTGCTCTCTCTGTCTCCTGGCTATAAATGTATAAATGAGACAGGAAATCGGCCTTTCCTTACAAATGAATAATGGGGTTGTTTCCATAGCATCGTCTTGAGGTGCAGAGGCTGGGACATTGTGTCTGAGGCCAGAGGGAGAAGGAAAGGAGGCTCCTTATTTCCCCCCAGGTCCCTTCTGAGCTCTGGGCCATGTCTCACCCTCAGTCAGATATTTGACTACAGGGGAGTGGGTGGGAAGAGAGGGGACTTTAATTTCTGAAAATCAGGCTTAATAATACAAAACACTGCTGCTTGTGTACCTTGTCTGCGAGGGACTGATCACTTATATGTGAGTGTGATCACTTATATGTGAGAGAACATTCAACTTCTCATTAATTTCTTTTCAGTTTCATACAGCTGCATGTGGCCTACCTTCTTTACACAACCCTCAGACAACCCTCACAAAACAACCCTAAGACAGCTCTCACACAACTCTCAGACAGCTCTCACATAGCCCTCACTCAACCCTCACACAACCTTCACACAACCCTCACAACACAACCCTAAGACAGCTCTCACATAACCCTCAGACAGCTCTCACACAGCCCTCGCTCAACCTTCACACAACCTTCACACAACCCTCAGACAACCCTCACAACACAGCCCTCAGACAGCTCTCACACAACCTTCAGACAGCTCTCACACAGCCCTCACTCAACCTTCACACAACCCTCAGACAACCCTCACAACACAGCCCTCAGACAGCTCTCAGGCAACCCTCAGACAACTCTCACACAGCCCTCACACAACCTTCACACAACCCTCGGACAGCCCTCACATCACAGCCCTCAGACAGCTCTCACACAAGCCTCACACAGGCCTCAGACAGCTCTCACACAACCCTCACAAACCCCTCAGACAGCTCTCACACAACCTTCACATAGCCCTCAGACAACCCTCACAACACACAACACAGCCCTCAGACAGCTCTCACACAGCCCTCACACAACTCTCACACAGCCCTCAGACAGCTCTCACACAACCCCCACACAGCCCTTACACAGCTTTCTCACAACCCTCAGACAGCTCTCACACAGTGATTTATTCTGGAATAAGCTGATGTGATGGGAATTGTGACGTTGATCTGAGAGGTACAGTGATTTATTCTGGAATAAGCTGATGTGATGGGAATTGTGCTGATGACCCGAGTGGTGCAGTGATTGTTTCTGGAATAAGCTGATGTGATGGGAATTGTGCTGATGACCCGAGTGGTGCAGTGATTGTTTCTGGAATAAGCTGATGTGATGGGAATTGTGCTGATGACCCGAGTGGTGCAGTGATTGTTTCTGGAATGAGCTGATGTGATGGGGATTGTGCCGGCGATCGGAGAGGTATGCCAGTGATTTATTCTGGGATAACCTGATGTGTTGTGGATTGTTCTGGTGATTATAAGGGTACAGTGATTTGAACATGTGAAGTTTGCACCTTGGCCAGTTTCTTCTACAAAGTCCCCAGTATACTAGTCAGATCCACTGGGGTAGAAAATATATTCCTGTGTTCCAGCAGTCTGAGTGAAAATGTTTGTATTTATTACATTGAAATTTCCTTTTTCTTTCTGCTTTTTCGGCATGGAATCAAGCACAATACAATACAGTATGTTCCTGCATGCCAATTCAGCTTGCCACTCCAATCAGATAAGTTTATACTTTCCTTTTTTAGTTCTGTTACCCTTTTTAGGAATTGATGTCACACTGCCAACTCTCCAGTCTGTGCAAGCAGCTCCCACCTTAAATTCAACACCTTTTATTCATATAGTACTGCGTATGAGTTTACAAATAAACATGAAAAACTAAAAAATCTGGAATTGGCTATGGGGCAGGAACTACAAGACAAAGTCCACAGACCACCAAAGTCCTGTGGCCAAGATAGAATCCACAGCAACTGAGAGCCAGATGTTTCCCATAATCATCGACAGACTCAACACTAACAACTACCAGGGCTTCTGCGTGAACAGTAACCTGGGGAAGGTATTCTGCATTATCACGAATGCCCAATTACTGGCCCTCCTTACTGAGCACAGTGTCTTGAGTGAAAATCAAATTGGCTTCCTACCAAACTGCTGCACATCTCATTGTATTCACACCCTACACACACTAATAAAGAAGCATATCCACCAAGAAAACAATGGAAAAAATATTTTCCTGCTTTATTGATTTAAAAGAAAAAAAAACATTTGATTCAATTTGGCATGAAGGACTATTTTACACACTCCTTTAAAGTGATGTAGGGAGTAAAGTCTATGACATAATTTAATCGCTGTGCTCAGAAAACAAGTGTACAGTGAAAGAAAGGGGGGTTTCTTCACTCAGAGTGAAGGGTGAGACAGAGCTGCAGCCTGAGTCCACAGTGTTCAACATCTATATCAATGAGTTAGCAGAGGTGCGGAGCGGTCTGCAGCTCCTGGCCTCACAGGACACAGAAATCAAGGTCCTGCTCTATGCGGATGACCCATTCCTACTGTAACCCACAGAACAAAGCCTGGCACTGCTGGAGCAATACTGTCAGACCTGGGCACTGACCAGTTACCATTTTCCAGAAAACTAGGGAAACAGGTTTCTCAGGGAAACAGATACCACTTAACCCTGAATAACAATACATTCAAAAAGACAACCAGCTACAGTATATGTACCTCGATTTAAAGACCAGTTATTCTAAAAGTTTATATCTGGCAGTGAACTCATATACAGTATGAAACCGTATTCAAGCTTATTACCCTAATATGACAGTGAGGTAGGGTCTAATCACAGACCAGGATTACACTAAATGGCACAAACACCCCATAGATACTCAGCACATTAGAATTGTATAAAAACATTCTCTTTGTGCAGAGAAAAACATCAATAACATGTGCAGGGCCTAATTAGGCCAATACACAATGCTAATCAAAATACTGAATAGAGCAGTAAAAAATCAGTTCAAGCTGAAAAGCAGTGATCACAACTCCTACCATCACAAGGCCTTGTTAAGCCAAGAACTGAGCCCAGAGAAGAGCCCCTCAGCCAGCTTCTCCCGAAGTTCACTGACACCAACCAGCCTCAGGACAGCACAGCTACAGCAACACCCATCAAAATCAACCAAATCACAGCACAAGCCAAACAACACTACCTCATCCACTGGGACACACACACACACAACACACACTGGAATGCTACAGGACCCTAAACAGGCATTATGCACTAGCTGAGTATCTGATCTTACCAGGGTAAGAGACAGTAAAGAGAAACAGACCCTGATGAAGTACAGGCTCAGTGACCACAGCCTGGCCACAGAAACTGGGAGACACAGGCAGACCTGGCTGTCCATAGATCACGTGCTCCCACAGCCAGCAGAATTCCCACACCTGCCAGAATTAGATCAGCTTCCAATCCTGCTAGTGGAGGAAATTCAATATAACTGCAGCCCAGTGAGTGATCTCCTGTACTGACCTGAGGAACACAGAGTGAGCCCCTCAAACAGTTATGCTTTTCTTATTTTAAATGTCAGTAAATACAGTGTCTAGTAATAAGTTGTTTTTATTGTAAATGTCTGTAGATGTCCTGTTAATTATTATTACTTTGACAACATTGTAATTCATGGGTTATTCAAATAAAGAGATTTGAATTTGAATAATACCCCCTATTTGCTTAAGTATGACTGGGAAAAACATAATGTTAATATGTTATAGACATCTTCTATAGAAATATCCTGCTTGAAATATTCATTACGCGTGTGGAACGAGTTGCCAGAATAGGCAATGTAGTGACAATACAGCCACCAGCGGAGGACGCCATTGAGTCACCTTCAAAGACTGGCTAATGTGTTTATAGGCCACCTGTTGTATATACTGTAGTTGACCTGTTCTTCTTTAATCTGGTGACTGAAGAAAAGGACATTTCAGTTTGCATGAGGGATATATTGAAGGGCTGACAACCAGGGAGGCCTGGCAGTCAGGAGAGTCCAGAGTCAGCTGTCTGAGTTACAGCAAGAGCAATGGACTGAGCTGTGTTTCATTTTTGTTTCTGTGAATAAAGCCAAAGTAAACGCTGGCATTTCCACTCATTCGGTCTGGTTTTATGTGTGACTCTCCCCAAAGACATGGACAGGCAAGCAGGGAGAATCTTCCACATGTTTGCTAATTCTTTTTCAGCCTCCGCGATCACTCCCTCGTTACCTCGTGAGCTGTTCACCTCTTCCTGTTCTTCCACTGCTGGTGCACCGAAGCAGCTCTGCCTAATTTTCTGCCTCTGCTGCAGTGCTCTTTTCTGTCTCCTGCTTGGCGACTCTAATGTCCTTTTTCAGATACAGCTCATTTTACTCTTTTACATCTTTGAATCCTGGGACTCTGTTCAGTTTGTGGAAGTGCTCTCTTCCCTCTGAGTTTTTTTCTTTATTAAAACATTTCGGCTATGTTTTTCGGCCTAGACTTGGATGTAATTGCATTAGGGATGGGCTAGTCTGAACCTTCATACACTTTAGAAATATAACCACGATGATCATGATGTACTGTGTGACCATTTATCCCTGGTTCTATCAATCCTTTTCCTTCATTCTCACACACTCTAGCTGATTTAGAAGGTCAGAGCATCTTCTCTTATAGGTCCCTTTACAAAGTGGGTTAAGCTTCCATACATTCTAAATTTATGAATGAAAAGTTTAAATCTTGCAGGAAAAGAACAACATCATTGCTGTCCTCACCAGCCATTATTCAGCCTTTTGAATGGGAGTGTTGCTTGTTTTAGGTCTGTACTCAGTGTTGCCCTGAGCTTTCCTGATCCACCAGAATTGCCCTGTTGTGAGCTCCTTGCCCACAGCTCCTCAGCTGAAATACTCCTGAACTACTCCACACAAACTCCCCCAGTACAGCTGCGCCCCTTGGTTCAGGCGCCCCCTGTCCTGCCTGTACATTCCCACTGTTCCAGAAGGACCCCAGTGCCCCAAAATCTAACCCCCCCTTCTCTGCACCAGTCCTTCAGCCTCATGTTCAATCTCTGTACCTCCTGCGTATGACACTGCTACGCTTCCTGAGAAGAGCACCGTAGACATTCTGCTGCCATTTTTCCAAGCAAACCCTCACATTTGTCTTGCAGAATTGTCAGCTTCCTTTTCCCATGTTTTCTGCTCCAATATGGACCATGGCAACTGGGCCCCCCCAGCTCTGGCCAGGAACTTCCCAACTCGCTCAGAGAGCTCTACAACCAAGGCTTGGATGATGCTGTATACAACCAGCTCTGCGAATGCTGCCTTCAGTACAGGCTCAGTCTTTCCTACAGCTGCGGCCCACGACCAGCCAGTAATCTGGGATCAGTGATCAGTGATCAGTGATCTGGGATCATAGGATCCCAGTGATCACCCAGTAATCTCGCCCTTGCTGGACTGAAGCTTCCTGACCGCTGCTCACTCCACAGGGCCCATGTCCTGAATTCACTCAGCTGAGCCTCAGGCTCATAGATCCTGGGCTCAAGGCGCTCAACCAGCTGACTATAATCATACATCACAGACCTCTCTGGGCAGTTTAAACCAGATATCCCATGATCCCATAAACTTTGTTCTGATGGGGGCCTGTACAGTATATTCAATACTCTTTGTCGACCATCACAAAGTTTGACACATTTATCTCAATTATGTTTATATTATATTAAAGTACTTTTAAACAGAGGTTGAGAGAAAACTACTTTTAAAAACAGGGCATGTGATGAGAGCAGAAAGATCAACAGACAAACAGTCCTTATCATTTCCCCTGCTTATTCGTGAGCCTTTGTTTCTGCAGTGCTCTGCTGTGATTGCAGCCACTGTCGGAGTGACACAGGCTTTCAAAGGGGACCTAAAAAACGCAAAGATTTGACTAAATTGAGCTGTGAGAGTAGATGGATTTGCCCACACACACAGCTCCAGTGATTTCAGTTAAAGATCTGACCTTTCAGAGATCAGCCTCTCTGTTCCCTGCAACACCGTCACTTTCATTGGCTCCTTGAGAAATGTTACTCCTCAATTGACCCCTTAAAAACAGTACCAAGAGGAAAACCAACTTTCCAAAGTTTAAAGTTTTAGAATTAAAATCAAGAAAAATCACAAAGCTAAGAACTTTTAAACATCTATAAGAAAAAGGTAAATAACACTCCTCCTTCCTCTAGAATGATCTCTTTCTGACTTACAGACCAGATCTCTCGCCTGCTGGGAGAGTAACATCAGGCCCCGGAGATCTGCTCATCTTGAATGCTTCACACTTCTACCTCTTCCAGGATACTGCTCAAAATATGACAGTCTGAGGCATGTTGCTGAATTCCTTCCTGCTAAACAACCGATCAGCTATTTCTTATTTCCAGCTATTTATCTCTGAGATGATTCACCTCGCCCTTTTGGTATTTATTTTAACGTCCAATATTCCTCTGTCTCTCTTGGCCCTTCTAATATCCTTCATGACCAGTGCTTGAAATTTCTTGAACCTTCACTTCTTTAACTGAAGTTCGTAAGTTAGCCCCGGTTTTTACTTGCCCTGTGTGAGAAGCTGTGTGCGTGACCAGAGCCCTCAGTGTGTGATCTTGTCTTCTTCCAGGCCCTGCCCGCCCTCGTGCCGTGAGGAGAGGAGGTTGGCACGCAGGGCTGTGCGCCGGCGATGGGGGACAATGAGGGTGCCAGTGTGAGATGAGCCACACCTGCTGATCGTATGGCCCGCTGCTCCTCACGGCAACACAAGCCGCTCCTTCTGCCTGCGCTCGACCGCCGATTGGCACCCTGCCCGCTGCCCCTGCTGGGCAGGTGGACCTGAGAGGGCAGCAGGGACTCGGGGACAGTGACCAGAGCCCTGCACCGCTCCGGCTCTCTCTGCTCTCAAGCACAGCCTCTGCTGCTCAAGGAGGTCATGGAGCTGCATCCGAGGACACCATGAGGAGGACACACCCCACATCCTCCTGCCTGCAGCACCATCAGGAACCACTGAGCCCCAGAGGGCAGGGGTCTGTGCGGGGCAGGGCCTAGATACCCCCTCGCTGAAGAGCCATGTGACCCCCTGAGGGTCAGCATGGCCGTCTGCCAGAGCTGCAGCCCAGAGGAGCAATTTCCTGAAAGGATTAGAATAATACCACGAGTGCTAATGTTTGTACTACAGTTCCCAGCGATACTAATAATGACGATGATAATAATCAATGAAGCTGTATCCCAAATCGGAGGCGATGTGTAAAGCAGCAGGGCTCTTAACCCTTCGGAATCGTCTGCCGAATCCGCGAGCGTCTCCCGCCGCCACAGCCAGAGTCCCGAGACGCGCGTGACGAGCAAGGGGGCAAACCGTTACCGCGGAGACATGGTCAGCAAGGAGCCCGACCACATCCCGACTCCTGGCACCGGCGCGAACCCGGACAAGGCCATGACAGTGCGCTCGGTGCTGCTCAACCGCGACTCCCCCGACATCGAGTCGCGGCTCAAGCGCCGGCGGAACCGCACCCAGCAGGTGCGCTTCAAGGACCTGGAGGAAGACACGGCGGGGGGCCCGGGCCCAGGCTCCCCCGCCAGCACAGCGCTCCCCCAGAGCAGGGGGGCCGGTCCCCAGGCTGAGCCCGGTGTCTCTGTGAACGGGGGCTCTTTAGTGGGCACGGTGGGAAGCTTGGAGGGTGTGGCCTCCATGCTAGCGGGGGGTGTTCCCCGCCACCCCTGGGGACACCAGAGGCCCTGTTCCCTCTCACTGCCCAACCCCCGGCGGAGCTGCATGAGCACGGCCATCCAGACCTCGCCCAGCCTGCAGAAGTACCCGCCCGCCGTGCGCCTCCGGAGCCGCAGCATGGGGGACTTCGGGGACGATGAGGGGGCAGACGTGGGGCTCAACTCTCAGGACAAGCTGTGGCCCCACAATGACGTCCAGCATCTGCCCAGCGCTCAGGATGGCCCAGCGGGGCTCTGCTGCCTGCGAGGAGACCAGCTGCAATGTGCTCGAGCCTGCCTTCGCTCACCCCATGCCCACGCGCTGGGCACCACTGCGTCTCCCAGCCCGGGGGAGCTAAAGCGAGTCCCGACAGGGGAAACTGCGTCTCCTCCTCCGTCTGGGTGTCAGGGCCACAGACTGAGCACGACGCATGGCTCAGGTTCAGCCCCGACCTGCTCCCCCTGCAACTCCCATCCAGGCGAGCTGCCAGCAGAGCAGTGCGCATACCCAGCCGGACACCCCCCCGCTGCCCCGTGTGTCACACCACTCCGCGCCAGGAGACCCCCAGATGCCCCGGGGGGGAGGCGACAGGCCCTGGGCCGAGCCCTGAGCGATCCAGGAAGGCCATCACCCTGCCCCAGCACCTGCGCTGCTCCCACACCCCTGCATGCATCTCAGGACACCCAGAGGGGCGAGCAGCGCGGTGCAGCAGCCCCAGCGCGTCTGTGCTGCTCAGAACAAGACGGGGGCTGCTCTCCGGTGCTGGGTCGCACAGTGGCATCCAGGGGCTGTGAGCCCTCAGAGGACAGCAGAGCGCTGCACAGGCAGGCTGGGGACTGTCCCCCTGGCCTGAGTGAGAGCAGAGAGGAGGGCGATCATGTAGACGGCCAGAGACCTCCTCACAAGCCCCTTTCCAAGGCGGCAGACACCCAGCACCCAGGAGACACTGGACCCAAACCTCAGGGGGACTGCATGTCCCAGGGGACCCCTCCAAAAACTGACACCCCCAGCCCAGCTCAGGCCTCATCAGAAAACATCCCTCCAACAATCTTCTGTACAGAGCCACAGGCCAACCACAGTGGCAGGGAACCCCCCATGAGCCCCTGGGACACCCCACAGCCTCCAGGGAGGACTTCACAGCCAGAGGGGTCTCCCCTTCCCCCCGGCCAAGCAGAGACACTCAGGCAGGTCCATGAGCTGCTGGAGCTGGTGGCGGGGGCCAAGGGCCGCCTGGAGCTGTCCAGGGCCCGGGAGAAGCTGCTGTCTCAGGGAAGGCAGGCGGAGGGGCTGACGGCTCCGGCCTGCAGCCCGAGCCATGCTTGGCCCCGGCACCAGGACATCAGCAGCCTGCAGACGCGCCTGCAGAGTATGGAGGACGTGCTGGAGACCAGCCAGAACACCATCAAGGTGCTGCTGGATGTCATCCAGGACCTGGAGAAGAAGGAGGCCGAGCGGGACGGGTGAGTCTGGGTCAGGGGAGTCAAGCACTGCTGCTGCAACCTACGGCACATTCAAACATCAGCTTGTTAATGAGATTTTCATCCTCTTCTGTTCTCAATACTAATCTTTCTGAGAGCTCCCCGTTGTTGCTGTCAAATGTATCAAAAACACATGTTCAGAATGTATGAGAAAGAGGTCCTCTTCACAGCTGCGGCAGCTCGTAGCCCTGGGTTCACAGAAATGGTTCCGATTGATTTTCCCGTGCTCACGTGCGTGTGGTGTAGAGGTTGTTTCAGGTCCTGCCCCCAGCACCCTCCAGCCACTCCCAGAGTTCCCATCTGAAAGCCTCCCAAGCTGCGGGCTGCTCTTGTGAGGACAGGCTATGTCACTGAAAAGTCAAAGCAGCCCGATCTCTTAGCATTAGCCATGACCGCTTTAGAAAAGTCTTGTGAAATGTTCCCTTTTCAATGCGCAGCAGAGGAGCTGGAGCGACGACAGGGAGGGAAGTGAGAAACAGAGAGAGAGAAAGGTGCCCAAAATGGTCACTCCTACTGTCAGCTCTGCTGTCAGTCTCCTGTCACCGAAGAGATGTTGAACCAGCAAACATTGTTCTCCAGCACTTTCCAAGAGTGTCGTTTATCAGGGCAATAACAAAGAGAATGTATTAACAGATACCGCTGCCATATGGACCTGAGCAGGCAAACCCTGACAATTTTACACGAAAGGAAACACTTCTTGAAAAACAAGGAAAGAAACTGGCACCCAGACCTGCGGAAGCTTCAGTGAGCTGTCGAGAGGCCACCAGATCGCTGCTGACCTATTTGGTTTCTGTATTTACTGAGTCTGTAACTAGGGCAGAGCTCTGGAGATGCTATATACAGCGACAACACACTTAGAAAGTTGTCTGAGAGGAAAGGGAGAAGCTGGTCTCTCACACAGAGAGGCACAACAGAAGCCTGCCTCCTAAAGAGCAGCCAATACACACAGCCATGCTTACAGACTGTCACATCTCAGGAGTTGCAGATGTGTCCACTGCAGAATGTTAGCTGCACAGGATGTGTGTTTCCTTGTGACAGCAGGAATGTCACAAAGAAACACATCTTTCTGCTCCTGTATAGTGAAAATTCTGTACCAGAGCCTGAAATCTTAAATACTTCAAAAGAAATAAAAAATCTCAACTGCCCTGTTTTCCTGGAAATTAATTAAAAAATAATTGACATTTTAATCTTTAATTTTCCACAACTGAAGAAGGCTCCACAGCTGAAACGTTTTTTTTCTTTCTTCTCTTCTAATAAACCTATTACTTGTTCCTTTGCAGCCTACACATGTTGACGTAGCTACCCACCTGAATTAATTTTTGCATTTCATCAAGTGCGTTCAGTTGTAAATCTATGTACAGTAGTTAAACCAATGGCTCAAAACAAGCAGTGCAGCATGGAAGCAGCACAAATGAGAGCAGTGCACTATGGGAGTAATGGCTGAAAGTGCAGTGCACTATGGGAGTAGTGCCAGTGAAAGCAGTGCAGTATTGGAGCAGTGACTGAAAGTGCAGTGTGATACAGTGTACAAGAGATGGGTGTGGTCCTATATGGTACAGTCTAACTGCAAGTAAATGATCAACAGAGACACACATGGCAATTTAACACAGGAGTATTAAGGACAGAAAGCAAGTAAAGTGGGCTCCTTCACACAAAGAGCTCTGAGACTTTGGAATAAATTGTATCACTTTGATGAGGTACAGTGCCTGCTTGTACAGGATTGTTTCAAACCAGCTTGGTATTGTTCTGGGGTCAACAGGCTGCTGCGAATTACATGAGCAGAACATGTCTGCCTCTCACTTGCAAACTTTCTTCTCCTAGCAAGGATTATCGCACCTCCACATCTTGAACATTTCAGTTCCAGACAGCTGTGGATCTGCTGGTCTACACTGCAGCCTTGAATCCTTTAGCAGAGACCGGGGCAGGAGAATTACCAGCAATTAAGATTGCGGTTGAAGATAGAACAGAGCCATGATAAATGGTCTTATTGTGTTATCATGAACTTAGCCTCAGTCTTTGACCCAAACCCTGACAGCATTAGCTGCCGAAAGGGGGCAGAGAGGCCGTTTGTGATAATTGCTTGATTAATCTCTACGATGGCAGTGACTGGATATGAGCACTTCAGAGCTCTGAAGCAGTGCCTTGGGCCCCTGTGATATTAGTGGTGTCTACTGAAGTCTGACTGTTAGTGTGCTGCTTCACTGAAATATCCTTCATGTCCCAGAAGAGCCCAACAGCTGGCAATTAACACCAGCATGCTAGATTGCATTAGACTAAACTGATTAAAAAGAAATAAACAAACAATTAATGTGGTGCTGTAGCGGAGAGAGACTGGCCTGTTAAAAAGGCAAAAAAGATCTCCTGGACAAACGAGAAGTAATTGAAGGCTTGATTGTCCAAAGGTTTGGTCAGAAAGTTCAGCCTGAATCCTGGTGTTTTTCTGGGGGGCTAGTGATGTGAGGTGACTCCGGACGCACCAGTGAGACAGACTTTCCTATGAAATCAGACGCCTATTGAACGATGCCATTCAGAGGAGACACAAACATCCCAGGTCATCCTATTGTTAAATTCCACTGCCTCCCATCCCAGATGACCTCCCAACGGTGATTAAGAGGGTCGAGCATCGCGCAGGGTTGTGCACTCTAATACACCAGAAGAAATAAAGCTTAGGAATGTTCTGGAGAACACATTCAAGGGCTTGTGAAATTCTTCTTAAGAATTTACAGCATTTCAGGTTGTGCTTGTAGTGAGGTGGAAAACAAACGTTCCTACAGGCGGGTCTAAGACAGCTGGAGAGCTGGTTAAATGCACTCAGGGTCGCTCAGACTCTGACGAAAAGGCTCGAAGAGGCTTTCGCTGTTGATTATCCTGCACGGCACATCCTGGGTCACATTCCTAACAATCCTGGATTGTGGAGACAGCAGAGAATCCTCTCGTAGTTTCTGGGTGGCTGAGCAGACAATGGAAAGCCCAGCAGTGTGCCTGAGAGCGCTACAGCTCTCCGTGCTGCCCTTTTCTCACACTTCCCCAAAGAATGACGTGAAGGAGAACATAAGAAAGGGTACAAATGAGAGGCAGATATTAAGAAGCATAGTTAAGTGGAAAAAACAAAAATAATCAGCATTAATATCATCATCTTCTTCATCAGTTTAGGTCTTTTATGCTACATACTGTATGAAAAAACCCATCTGCTATTCCTCCTCTCTCTCTTCCTATCTTGTGCTCTTAGACCCTCATCAGCATCGTCGGACATTAAGTCTACTCCATCAGTGTTCCCCGTTTCCCCGCAATCCCCCCTCTGCCCCCCTGCCCCCTCCCTACACTGCTATCCCATGTGTTTCTCTATGTAGTAACAACCTCCTATTTGTTCTGGTTCCAGAGATGCAGCTTTGCTTTTTTAATTATCTCCTCCAGTCGTTTATTCTCTTTTCTGCTGATCTCAGGTTTTTACCTCCAGGTGCTCCCTCCCTCTCCCCCTTTGTGTTTCCACCTATGTGCTCCAGTTGCTGGAGAAAGACTCCACTCCTTTAATAACACGTCATTAGAGCAGTGATTCATGCACCTATTCTAGTTAATGTGCAGTTCTGGCTCCGCCGAGGAACACAGGAGCTTCACTTAAATGTGCAGCGAGAGAGGAAGGCAGAGAGACAGAAAGAGCAGCACAAGTGCAATAAAGAAAGAGAGGGCTACTCAGCAGCACGCTGTAGTGCAACATCGAACGTGCTGCACAGAGGCACAGTGGACTAGCCGGTTCTGGTGCTTTCATTATTCTGCTGTATTGTGGACCCTGCAGCTCTGCTCAAGGAACTGATCCAGTCAGTATCACCTGAGAGGTGTGGGTGAGATCAAGGAAGTTTCACAGTATCACTGGTTACATCACAATTATACCTGGTGTGTGTCACGCCCCACACTCTCCCTCGCAAAATCCTGCCACCTCAGGATGCAGAGTCTCAGAGGCATCGTGCGCTGGGGCTCAGCCAGGACTTCCCTGAGCCCCCCCCCCCCCCACCACAGCACTCCCCCTGAATTCCCCCCTCACCACAGCACTCCCCCTGAGCTACCCCCACCACAGCACTCCCCCTGAACTCCCCCCCACCACAGCACTCCCCCTGAGCTCCTCCCCACTACAGCACTCCCCCTGAGCTCCCCTCCACCACAGCACTCCCCCTGAGCTCCCCTCCACCACAGCACTCCCCCTGAGCTCCCCCCACCACAGCACTCCCCCTGAACTCCCCTCCACCACAGCACTCCCCCTGAGCTCCCCCCACCACAGCACTCCCCCTGAGCTCCTCCCCACTACAGCACTCCCCCTGAACCCCCCCCCCACCACAGCACTCCCCCTGAGCTCCCCTCCACCACAGCACTCCCCCTCAGCTCCCCCCCACCACAGCACTCCCCCTGAGCTCCCCCCCACTACAGCACTCCCCCTGAGCTCCCCCCACCACAGCACTCCCCCTGAGCTCCCCTCCACCACAGCACTCCCCCTGAGCTCCCCCCCACCACAGCACTCCCCCTGAGCTCCTCCCACCACAGCACTCCCCCTGAGCTCCTCCCCACTACAGCACTCCCCCTGAGCTCCCCCCACCAGAGCACTCCCCCACCACAGCACTCCCCCTGAGCTCCCCCCACCACAGCACTCCTCTGTACACCCCCAGAGCAAGCAGCTCTCTCTCCAGAGCAGGCAGCTGATGTGGGGGGAGAGGAGAACATCTCTGAATGAACTTCCAGCCGTCAGAGTTCACACCTGCTCCCTGTCCCGCCCACACGGGCCCCCTTCCTCCGCTGCAAGAGTACCGCCGCGTTCCCGCCGTTGCCTGCTGCAGGACGACTGATTATTTTTAAATAGCAAGTGAAGGAAGAAGATTAAAGCTGAAATCCATTACACAGACACAAAAGCTCGAGACTCCACTCAGAGGGCAGCGTGCATCAGGGACGCAGGCAGGAGGAGGGAGAGCTTCCTTCAGCTCGGCTGTTTTCAGACGACTATCTGAGCCTCCGGTCTGGGCTTCACAAACATTCGTCAGCTGGAGCTGCAGAAGGTTTTCCAGCAGACTCCGTTCTGCCGTCTGACGGGTCTCTGCAGTGCTTCCCAGAAAGTAATCAGCCGTGTGGTCTGAGTGGCTCCAGACTAAGGAGCCTAGTACAAACATTTGAAAGTGGCAAACTAATATCCCAATATCCTGGTCTAATATCCCGGACAATTGTAGGAGATACAGGGGTAGTAGATGGGCTGCTATATTGGACATACCTGTACAGTATTATACAGTGAGCTGTCTTCTTGTTGCACTCTTACTGTAGCTCCAACACCCCCACTCCCAGTGTAGAGCTAAGCCCGAGCCCATATCCCCAAGCTGAGTGCCCAGACATGAGTTCGGGTTGCAGTGATGCAATATTCAGATGGTGAGGGAAGACGACTGAGCTGTCCTTTGCATGTAGGATTCATATTAAATCAGGACACACGGAGATGAAATGTTCAGAGAGAAAGGTCTCCATCTGTGTTTATCTTGGAAGGCTGTAGCTGTGATTGACAAATATCACAACAGTTTTGATTCCATCCTCAGTTTATTTGAGAACTGCTGTGCGCAGTGTGGTTGATGTAACAGTATTACAGCAGACCGCACTGGGCTATGTGCTCTTCCCATGGTCTTTCTGATTCCTGCCTGAGTGAAGTCTGTCAGATTGGCTTTCTTCTCTAGTCTTTGTCTCATGACGCTGTAACATGAAATAGCAAGAAACACTAAAATCAGTCACTTCTGATGACAAAGACCCAGCTCCTGCCCTCCCTTAGGTCCCTCAGCAATGCCCACTTGTGCTTGTACTGATGTGGGGTACACAGGCGAGGTGTGTTTGTACAGATGTGGGGTACATAACCCTGGTGTGTTTGTACTGATGTGGGGTACACAGGCCTGGTGTGTTTGTATTGATGTGGGGTACACAGGCCTGGTGTGTTTGGGATACACAGACCTGGTGTGTTAGTATTGATGTGAGTTAAGCACTAGTGTGATTGTACTGATGTGGGGTACACAGCCCTGGTGTGTTTGTACTGATGTGGGGTACACAGGTCTTGTGTGTTTGTACTGATGTGGGGTACACAGGCCTGGTGGGAAATTCTGTGCTACTTTGCTGTAATCAGTGTCCTACCACAGGAATGGAAATAAGCCTCAGCAGACTTTACAAACTGCACACATTCATAAAAATTACGCAAGACAAGCACAAAATCAAATATACCAGCAATTTAATTGTAAATCCAGGAGTCTACATGCCCGTGTCAGAGATGCCAGAGCAAGCTGCAGGCCTGACCGCTGAGAGCCGCAGAGTCGATAACACCCCAGGGACAGGCCGTAGCTGTAACCGGCTGTAACCGAGCTGCTGACAGCACAACCGCGTTTCTGCCACAAAACCAGTGTGTCTGCTGTGCCAGTCAATTCATACCTGCCTCCCCCGCCCCTCGAGCCGAAGTAAACTACATCTCTTGAAATGAGCAGGATGGGTCACAATGCAAACGTGAGGTTATGGTAAATTCATTCTCATCTGAACTGCAGCAACGGTGTGCCTGCCTTCTTCAATCACAACATGGATATTTACAACAGAACTTCTGCCATTTAAGCCGAATTCGACTGATTTGCTCTCTGTGAGAGATCTCTGGGATACATAGCCTGAGTCCCTGGGTACTGTGCTGCAACGTTAGATCAGATTGTGTGGCCCCGTCTCTGCAGATGGGCTGATCAATATGGATTATCAGCTTATCAGAATAAAGGCTCACGTCTCCCCTGCCCAGGGCCTGTCCTGACTCTCTCGGCGCTTAGGGTGAGAGGAACAGCCGGGGACTGGCGTAAAAACAGGAAGTGTAATGCAGGAGGCCGGTTGTGACTTCCTGTACTTCAGGACCAGTTCTGAATGATCCCATCTCTGCTAGGCGCCCACAAGGGGTCCCACTGAATTTCTAGGACTAGTCTATAACATGTGTCAAGCTATGTAAAGATGCAGCCTCGTGTCCTGTTCACCTAAACTCATGAGAAATAAACACAGCGCTCCACCTCACTTATGATTCGATTACGAAATGATTCGGGTGTCCCAGATGAGTTCCAGCGAGGACACTGAGCAATTCCAGCACTGTCTCTCTGGACCTAGTTCTTCACACTCTTCTGTCCGTCCATCTGTCTTCTGCCTGGGAGCTCAAAGCTCACCAAGCTTCTAATTCTGTTCCACCTGTGGTGTGACTATGCCTTTGTTTTTTTGTCTGTAAAACATTTAATTTACTAGTGATTAAATTTCACGATACATATCTATAGGTCAAAGTATATCTAAACATGTTGATTGTGTTGCCCTGCGCTGCTGTCTTGGATATGGAGTGCTGGCTATTTCCAGCAGCTTTGTAGCATCAACAAATGCCATTAACATGGTACAAAAGCCCTGGTCTAGGTGTATAAGAACAGGGACTTGAGCAATAAATCACCACTTCTCACATTGTGTAACCCAGAAGTGTCTTCTCCTTCTATAATAATGAGGTTAAGAAGTTTCTTTCACACCTCTGTGACTTTTCGTGTAAAGTATTTCCCGTTTTTCATTTAAATCCTCATAACTGGCAATCCATTTAGTGTCTGTCATGAAACAGTCTTTGGTTTGACTTAATTAACACCTTCTGTTTGAAAAGTTGCTGTACTCAGTTCTAAAGAAATTGATTGTAAGGTAAAAGTCTGCACACTCACTAGCCTCTTGCAGAGCTAGGACACAGACTCCCATTGCAGAGCAGTGTGGGTTTTACCAGCTGCAGGTTGTTGAGTGTCCTAGACCTCCAGACCTCCACAGGACTAGTACCCCAAGGTTAACTACAAGCTTCTATTTCAGCCTGGCCTTCTTCTTTTGCACTTGACCCAAATCTGTCTCTGCTTTGTTCAGGTTGTAAACCACAGCTTTCCAATTCAGTTTCCTGAATATTGTCCTGAACACTCCTGAACAGTGTCCTGAACAGTCCTGAACAGTTATTGTCCTGAACAGTCTGAACAGTCAGTGTCCTGAATAGTCCTGAACAGTCAGTGTCCTGAACAGGCTGGGCCCAGATTGCACTGGGAATGACTGGGTTCTGCAGATAAAACCACTGTGCCTTTAAAGGACAGTCTCTCACAGCACAGCAGCACAGAGTGACTTACAGTATAGAGGCTCCAGTGCAAATACAGTAAGTGCAGCAGACAACACAGGAGATACTTATTTTCCTGTATTGTTGCAGCTAATGGTAATGCATGGCTCCTCAGGCTGAGACAGAGGACTGAAGGCAGTCGTCTCCATGTGGAGTAAGTGTGTGGCTCCTCAGGTACAATCTAATCTGTAAATCACCATAGCCCTGTCTCTCTCTACTAACTACATGTGTCTTAATTTTACCTGTTCAGAGTCAATATCTTACCATCTTCTCACCTCAGGTGTGCTCTAATACAGAGCTGAAATTTGCACAGACCAACGCAGCAGACTCTTTCCTGTAAACTGAAGTTCCCTGCACTCTGACACTGAGATACTGAACACACTGTAGCCCAGCACACTGACACTGAGCTACTGAACATGCTGCAGCCCAGCGCTCTGACACTGAGCTACTGAACACACTGTAGCCCAGCACTCCCACCCTGAGAATCTAAACATGTAGATTGAATCCTGAGAGACTGAGTAACAGACTGAAACACTGAGAGGGTTTGTGACTGACTGAAATGCTGATTAGTTGACTAATTAATGGATTGATTAGCAGACTGAGTGACAGGCGGGGTGGCTGCTGTGAGGGCCAGGGAGATGCAGCTGTTTGTAATTAAACTTTCTGAAGACACAGTCTAACCTCAGGTGATGCTCTTGCAGGCTGAAGTCACTGGCTGCTGGGTTGAGGAAAATAATTTCATCTGATGCCTTTTACCGTCTAATTAGGCAACAATGCAGCACTTCTGAAGAGTCTTCTATTGCTAATTTCAAAGTCCCTGCAGACATTGTAAATGAACGGACGGAGAAATGTATCATTTCCTGACTTCTCTGAAGTGTTTCTCATCAATCCCTGGTGTGGCGCTAAGTGGCAATATACAGTATGGAGTTGAACACCAGTGTGCTCATCTGCAGATAATCGGAAATATTTCAACTTACAGTCTATATAATTTATTTTAATAATCTGTGAACATTTTACAAGTCCACTTCTGTTGTGTTGGTCACCATCCCTCCCTGTGATCCATGTTTCTGTGATTCATACAGCATAACCACTGCCTGCTGCAGCAGTTCCTGCCTCCAGTGGGTTATTACTGCTCCAGGCTCTGAGGTCAGGGTAACTGTAACTGAATTACCTGGTTCACTGACATTTCGCCTTTTCTCTTTCCAAGTCTACTTCCCATGTGTCTCCCTTCAGATTTGTAATGTCAATTCACAAGAGAAACAATGACAGAAACCATGGTACTCCGATTATTATTACTGAGAAGTCATCACAAGGACCTTTCTAAGTCTGAATTCAGCACTCCTGGAGCTAGTCTAGAAAATCATTTTTTGCAGGGGAATCAAAGTCATCATAATGGTGCAGCTCGTGTGTAAGACGTAAAACAGCCTTGTTTATGACAAACACTCCTCCTGTCTATCCACAATTTTGTAACCCAGCCAGAGAAGAGTTTCCACCAGATATTAGCACTGAAGGTCTAAGGAAGAAGGATTGACTGGCAAAGGTGGAAAAATGGTGGCTTGCTGAAGGACAATGCCAATGTCTCACTAAGCAGTAAGAGCGTCCTTAGATTGTACCAACTTCTTCTCTGGATCAGTGGGGGTCCCCACCCTTCTTCAGACTTCTCCCACCCTCCGGCTGGCTTGAGCAACAAGACAGCAACATGACTTGTCCACACACACGCTGCATCTCTCTGGTCAGCCTGGGGAGCACCGCCACTCCACCCCACTGCCCACAGAGTAGGGCAGGTTCTCCTCTTGGCCATCAGCTTGACCCTAAAAATCCTCCAAATGTGTTCATGAAGTTCACTCTGCCTTCCAAGATGGGATTTCTTTTGCACAAGGCTTATTAGCTGGATTCTCTGCACTAGATTGGTAATTATTGAAGTAGATCATCTTATCCAGTTACAGATTGCCTTCAGCTGTACCAATTGCAACCAGGTAATCTCCATTACTCCACCAGGGCATGGCCACATCTTGTGTGTGCTGTGTCTTTCTGAATGACTGTTTTTACAGACTCTTGCATTTTGGACATTTGAACTGAACTCAAATGCCAAATACAGAGCACTTGGCAATTTTATGAAACCACATGACGTTAGCTCAGTATTTTTTTGTCACGGGAACAAAACTACTCAAGCAGTCAACAAGCATACCTGCTAACTATTCAAAATGTAAATGGGAACATTGTTATTACTGTGTGTCCAATGAACTATTGAAGTAAAACTGACACTGTCGCATTTTCGTTGCGCATTGGTGCTCGTTTTAATGAGAGTAAACAACACAATAACTGGGTAGTAATCGCATTAGTTGGAATTGTTATTTTAGTAAACTGCATGCACGTTAGCTAATTTAATTCCTCTGTGCCGTGGAGCTGTGTGGAGCTCAGAGCTGACGTCAGGCTGAGAGTGAGAGAGCATCCCCAGAAGACTGAGCTATTAGGGCTGGCAGACGCTGCCAGGGCCACTGTCATGTCCACACTGGAAGAGAGCTGCTGGTTTCCCTGCCCTCTGTTAAAGGCAGAAATCTGTTTACCCTGGCAGGCAGCTGCTGCTGATCAGGATGTCACTGCCGCTGCTGCTGGAGACGATGGGGCCAGCCTGCTTCCCCCGACAGCAGTCAGCCCACGTGGAAACAGGCAGGGTGAGCTCTCGCTCGAGGGGCGCAGGACTGACAACTCTGCACACGTCTTCTTAAATAGCAGGAGTGACAGGAGCAAACGGCAAGCAGTGTGCCACAGAAATGATACCGCTCTGCATATTCCGTCCGTGCTGTTTGAGGACTGCCATTCAGTTTTTATTGGAGAATCACGGGGCTCCGTGTAATCGTCCCTCTTATTCAAGCAGCCGTGGAGCTGCACAGCTCCGGAGAATACCAAACCTGTCAGACATCATCCCGGCACAGGGCGATGTGAACACTCAAGGACAGCAATGTCACCCAGCATGCTCCTTGTGCACTGGGAGACCTTTAATATCAACGCCCAGTATCTCAGCTCATCTCATTAACGTTACCTAGCTTGTCACTGGTCCCTTCTACTTTTCGTCATGACCCCTAGAAACCAGAAAATGTACTGAACATGTTGCTGTAGAGCAAAAAGCAGTGAAAATACTCTGAGCACTTATTTTTCTGCCGTGACTAAAAGGAACTTTATGAAAATGAGCCATTCATTCTCTTACAACACAGAAACACACAGAAATCAAAGCACTGGCTGGGGGATCAGAACTGCTTCCTGAGAATCTGGAAGTGAGCAGCGTGAAATGGGCACAGAACAGTGCAAAGTCATGTCCTTGGTTCCAGATCCTCTAAAGCAGATCAGTGTATTTGCACAGACACATTGCAATCCACCTGTCTCCAGCCCCAGACATGAGAGCCATGGAGCTACTCTCCCCCTCTCCCTTCTCTGTTTCGGAAGCCCATTTCACTGGTTAATTGTCTATCAGGCACAAAATGGATTTGTAGGTGTTCTGAGCAAAATATCGAAATGCCAGAGAGTCTCTATTCTGCTGTCAGCCACACCAGTCGTCCACATGGTGCCCAGCCTGGCATACAGAGGTGTGCAGAGCTGTGATAAGGAGGCTACAGGGAGAGCAAGGAAATTGAACATCTATAAAATGGAATGAGGAAATTCAAATGAAAGAAATTTTTTAAATAATTAAGGCCTTTGCCTCCAAAGGAGCAGCTGAAGGTTTATAGAGTCCAGACTTTCAGCGCTGGCACAGAGTGCTGTCATTACTGTCTGTGCTAACTAAGGTCAGCTCATCAGTGCACAAGGCTGTGGCTTAACAATCTATTTCACAAACTGTGTGATCCATCACAGGAAAAGAAGCAGGCAGGGCTCCTGGGTGCCAGGGTGGAACAGAGGAGAGGACACACAGAAGCACATTGACTAGGACTACACACTGCAGAGACCAAGCACGCACTGTGGAAACTACACACACTGCAGAGACCAAGCAGACACTCTGTGGAAAAACACACACACACACACACACACACACACACACAGTGAAAATCACACACACTGCAGAAATCAAGATCACACACTGTGAAAACCACACACATTGCAGAGACCAAGCACACACACACTGCAGACACAACACTGCAGATATCACACACAGTGCTCAAACTGATAACACCACACATAATGGCACAATACTTGCACATACATAAAAGCACACTGCCGGCACTACACACAGACACGCCCTGTAGGTACTACACAGACACACCGCAGACACTACACACACTGTAGGCACTACACACACTGCAGGCACTATATACACACTGCAGACACTACACACACACAAACCTTGCTCTGACCAGCAAGCAGATCCTGCAGTTGCTCACTGTGCAGCGGCTCTCGGTGTGCGGAGCAGTGAAAGGGTTAACTCTTTCTGCTGAGTGTTGCACAGTGGAACTGGCACTGGGAGCTGATCTGCCTTTCTGAATTAAAGCACAGGTAGCAGCGAGCAGCACGATGAATTCAGCGCTTTTTGTCAGTTTCTCTCCTTAAGCGTGATTGATCACCACCCCGCTCTCTGCAGGAGGTGCAGCACCTGCTTCGTAAACCCCCTAATCATGCCTGGAAGCACAGAAACAACTCTCGAACCCTCTGTCAAAACACAAGAGCACAGCACTGACTGGTGTTGTCGTGCCAGTCTGTGACCTCTGCCACCCCAAGAGCACAGCTGCTTCATGTAGCAGAGGCCTCCGCAAAGAAAAGGAGCCGGTCACAGCAGCTGGACCCACAGTGCTGACTCAGAGAGGCAGCCAGTCCCTCCATACTGGCTCACAGAGGCAGCCTGTCCCTCCGTACTGACTCACAGAGGCAGCCTGTCCCTCCATACTTACTCACCCCAGAGACACACGGACCGAGCAGTGCTCATTGGTGTCACCCCAGAGACACACGGACCGAGCAGTGCTCTCGGTGTCACCCCAGTGACAGACACACGGACCGAGCAGTGCTCTTGGTGTCACCCCAGAGACACACGGACCGAGCAGTGCTCTTGGTGTCACCCCAGAGACACACGGACCGAGCAGTGCTCTCGGTGTCACCCCAGAGACACACGGACCGAGCAGTGCTCTCGGTGTCACCCCAGTGACAGACACACGGACCGAGCAGTGCTCTTGGTGTCACCCCAGTGACAGACACACGGACCGAGCAGTGCTCATTGGTGTCACCCCAGGGACACACGGACCGAGCAGTGCTCTCGGTGTCACCCCAGTGACAGACACACGGACCGAGCAGTGCTCTCGGTGTCACCCCAGTGACAGACACACGGACCGAGCAGCGCTCTCAGTGTCACCCCAGTGACAGACACACGGACCGAGCAGTGCTCTCAGTGCTACCCGTGCACCAGTCACTGCGGTACAGGGATCCATGCTGTCACTCTCATCTCAGAGATTAGCTACAGATATTGAAATGATTTCGAGAGATAATGACAGAGAGTGCCTTGGCTCAATAGCCAAATATAATTAAGCCTTCTGTTCAGAGATAAAAGGCGAATTTAGAGCTCTATAGTGGAGCTTTTTTTTTGTGTTCTTCATAAAAGAAGTGGTCTTATATTATTAAAGTGAGTGAGCAGCTGAGCAGCACACCAGGTCTGGTCTTGCAGGTATTAGCGATGTGTTTATGATGACAAATTGTTTTGTTTGTGTTTGGTATCACTAGACACCAAAGCTTTGTATTTGGCAATAACCACAAGTCCCTTAGTGCTGCAGATAATTTGATTGTCTACGTGTCTGGGCACCACTGTGCCTTTCCAGGCAGTCCTGTCTACAGCACAGGCAGGCAAGAGAAGCATCCACCCTCAGACACCCACTTGTATAGCAGGGCAGAGGCTGGGGCTCTGCAGTCCTCACTCTCACACACACGCCTGCGAAGCGACATTGGTGGAAGTTGGTCTCTGATAGATAACAACTATAAATGATCAGGTTTAATTCTTAGGATACCGTCAAAGAAAAGTAGGCAACATGTCAATACATACAGACTACATGAAGAATATGTTTTATACTGCTAAGCAGCCTTTTACTTAAAAATATATTTCACTACGGTACCAGCTGGAGGCAGATGTCCTAAATAAAACAGGGACTATCAAGCAACTTCTAGCTTCTAACTATCAAGTAACTTCTAGCAAGGGAATTAATTTAAAAGATATCTTAATGTTATTAAAGAAGAAATAATTCTTGAATGACTCAAAGGGTCTCCTTTCATTCATCCTCCTGTAATATTATCTGTGTATCCTTGAGCATAGGACCTCAGGAAGCGTCATAAACAAGAGGAGACTGTTGATCATCGTAGCTGAGCTTGTTCCTCATCCTCACAACCTTTTGTCCCGAAACAAATCAAAATCTAATTACACCGAATCTTGTGCTCTGCTTGTATCTATTGCTGTTGTTTGTTCAAGACACTCCAACATGCTGGTCTGGCAAGACCTACCTTATCTAAAACCACACTGGCTATTCCCCAGTACTGTATATAATTTCCACTCAGGTGATCCTTTAGTTTACTTCGAATAATTGTTTTCATAATCTCACATGTTTTAGGAGTCAGTCTTGTTGGTTTTTAACGACTTGGTTCAGTTTTCTCACCCTTGGATGGATGTGTGGATGGGCACTACATCAGCTATTCTCCAGTCCAATGTCTAGATAACATATCCTGTTTCTTTCCTGATGTGCTTCCACTGCTACTTTAATATTTCCTATCGCCAGGATCAGTCTTCACACTCCAGAGATGTGTGCGATGTTATCAGAAATCTGAAACCCTGTGATGTCCCCATATCACTCTTTTGCCTTTTTTTAAATTCTTCAGACACATTTTGGGGTTTTTTGCAATCTGCACCACCCAGAAAGACAAAGATGGACTTTCCTTCTTTGACGTCCTTACAGCCTTGTCTCTGTAGCCTGTATCCGTTTGCCTTTGATCTGTCATTCAGATCTGACTGGCGCCTTCCTGTCTCCTATCCATAGCAGAGGATCAGCACCAAGATGGCACTTGTTTGCGGACGGCACGTGTCCCACTTGTGACAGAGAGGACTAAGAGAGCAGGGCTGGAGCAATAGCATTCACCTTCTCTAGTGACTGTATTTGTCCTTCTGCTAGCATCCCAGTACAGACACACAGTCAGCTCTTTGGTGCTCCACTGACCTCCTGTTCATACCAGCTCTGCTCTTCGTGCCACTGTGTCCTGTGCCCACAGCTGCCAGACTGGACTCCTTAACCTCAGCACATCCTAGACCTGCTGACCTGCAGCATTTAGCACTCAGCCCTTGCCTCTCAGGACGTGTCCTGCTGTGAGCAGGCTGGCTGCATGGTGTTGGAGCACGAGAAAGGAAAGCAGCCTGGTTCCAGGAGTCTGTTGCTCTTTCCTCTGTTCCTCCAGCTCCTCGCCTGGACCCTGGTGCCTGCTGGTCTTACCTGCTCCCGCAGAACATAATTGTGTGTTAATGGCAGCAGCATCTCTCACTCCCACATGTAACTTCCTTCTCCTCGGAGTGATGACTGTTTCGGGCGCAGCAGCACATCCTCGATGGAGGAGATGAGAGGAGAGAGCCACTGCATATGTCCTCTCTGTTGCACCTGATATTTCTTCAACGCAGAGCTCAGACTCCCTCTACAGCCCAGCAGAACAGGCAGAGCAGGATTTCTTCTGGGCAGGCTCCAGAATCTCCTGATAAATAGACAACTGGTGTATCGACGTACAATGTTGCATGAAGAACCATTGGATGAAATGCCAAAGGACAATATCTCACACTATATTCCACATATCTCTCCCACATCACTCTAACCACACTTTTAATGGACATTGTGCTGAGCTGCAAATGAGTCAAAAACATAGGCTCCTCTTCAGTGGTGGAACAGAGCACAGCACAATCAAGACCAAACTGGATTCCTCTAGAATCTAGAAGAGTCTAGATAATCACATGCACTGTGCTTTACAAAGTGCTGTGAAAATAGAAAGTTGTTAGATGCAAGTTTGGGCCTCAGTCTCTTGGCTAGGAAGCCTGTTCCAGACACATAAAGACCTATTCTCCATGCTGAATTCCCTTTCAGTACCCAATGGCGACCCCATGTTCTTGTTTCATTCCTCAGAGTGAAACTGTCCAGTGGGTTAAAAATGACGACACATCTTATACTAGGATCTTACACATTTGAAACAAATCTCCTTTCGATATTCCCTGTTCCATCCAGCAGAGATGAAGCTCCTGCTGTATGAAGACAGTCCCCTAAGACCAGGAAATATTCTAATTGCTTATCTTTGAAACCTTTTTAAAGTTCTAATATCCTTTTTGTGTTTTGGTGACCAAAACTGAGCAAGACCTTATAAAAGAGGTCTGAGTGCATTGTGCTGCTTGAGCATACCACCCTTGCATTTAAATTCCACACATTTAGTTCTACACCCACATTCTAATTTTCTTTATTGCTCCCCCATTTCATCTTGTGGAGGACATATTGTCATCATAAACTGTAATTTATATAGTACCCTTTAAAAGCTTTAATCTCAAAACACATTGCAATACATAAAAAACACATTTCACAAAGAAATTAAAATTACTCAGCTGTATACAAAAAACATGGAAGTAACAGCTGATAAAACTAGCAAATCAGCCCTTTTAAATTCCTAGTGAACTCACTGACAGAAGATCACAGGACACAGATATGAACACATAGTGTACTGTAACATGCCTGATACTGTAGATACTGAGAAGCCAAGCCATGTACAAGAGGCTTCAGTATCAGCAAGCCAGTGCAAGGAGTGGTGTGTTCATGTCAGCATGAACCAGTGAGGATTCCTGCTGAATTCTGAACAGGAGCAGTTTGGTAAATGTAGGTTTACAGACTCTTGCAAGGAGGACAATTACAACACTTCACCATCATCTTAAATGGTGTGTTTCTGGACTGTTCTTTGACACTTAATCATTTTCCCAGCATTTAATTAACAAAAGGAAACAAAGGTAAACTTTACAATTGCTGGAGGTGTTGTCACTAGCCAGGTGTTACCCTTTGTATCTACAGTACATTCTTAGAGATACTCCAGTAGTCACCTATAGTGTACTGTAGCTTTAACTACAGTATATAAATAAATGACAAGCCCTCAATCTAATCACAGTTGAAAAACGTTTTATATTATATATATATGATTTATCTCAGAGGAGCATTAAGGAGCTTTAGCTTGGAAATACTTCCGTCTGAAGAAACAGATGCTCAGAGATGGTAATTCAGACCCTGTGTTTTTTTAATACTTGAAGTAACAGAGGTCCCAGTGAGGAGCCCTGCGGAACTCCAGGTCTAACCAGCCCAAATACTGAATTAAACTAAAATCACCAAAAACAATATAACGCTGGCCTGAGGTAGGTTGTGTTTTAACCACCTAAGAGCAGTGCCAGAGATGCTGACACACTCTCTAACTGAGCGAGCTGCATGTTGTAATTTCAGATTAATGTAATGTAAAGTAATGTCAGATGTGGGCTGATGACACATTCAGATTGTCTGAAGTCTTCTGAGCGATTTTAGCCCCTGGTTTCAGTGCAAGAGTTCTAAAAGCTGAAGTTCTTACTACCTTTGTGGACTTTACCCTTTTCAGTTAAATCCATTTGTTTAGTGTCTTCCTAGTCCGCAGTCCATGTCCCTCTGTGAGTTCCACGCCTTGGTGCCTGTGTGCCCGTCTCCCTGCTTGTCGTCTGCAAATCTAACTAGATCTTTGACTCTGAGTCTAAATCACGGATGCAGATCAGAGGATTAGGAGCTGTGTTCCCTGCAAAGTCTGTGATTCTGGGAGTGTGACAGAGACATGTTTACTTTTCATTTGCTCATGTTTTTAAAGCCTGCTTGGGGAGATTTTTCCAAAATGTTTCTGATCATCAGCTGTGTAGTTCTGGCTAAAACAGATGGACAGGTTTCTCTGAACTTGTCTATTCCTGGTTCAGCAGATGGACACATTTTGTGCTGCTTGGCAATACTTTCTGTGCCAGCCGGCCTGTCCTTCAGGGCCCCTGGTGTTAATGACACAGCCCTGCAGCCCAGGGGGGGTCGGGCTTACACAACAGAAGGAAGACCTCTCCCAGCCCATGTGACACTCAGACTCTCTTTCAGCAAGAGCACAACCGTTTTCCACATATCGATACGGGATTGCAAAACTACTGCATGTCCAGCCTTTATTTTAGTCAGTTACTTTGCCTCCCAAGCCTTTACTGCAAGCATGCATGAGCCCTGCTGTAAAACTAGAGCATAGAGACCGGCCAAGCAGGACGACTGACACAGGGCTGGCAGTGGAGTGAGCCTGGCCAGTGAGTGTGGTTGACTGTTCAGTGCCCAGCCCTGCCAGGTTCGAGACTCACAGCTCCAGAAACTCAGGGAACTGGCTCCTCCGAAAGACACTTCTGACACAACAAACTGCAGCACAGTCCTAGCAAGATGCTCACAGCGCTCTGAAATCAAGATGTTTAATTATCCCCTGTAGCATCTAAATTGCCAAAATTAGAAACTAAATGAAAAAACAGAATGTGTCACTTATGTTTTTAAAGGCCTTACTATTCAGACCTCATTTATGAACATCATTAGCAAGTCTTTTTCTGCGAGTAATAATACTAGCAGTCAATGTTCCGAACTCCACAGCAGCTCCCTCGCTCCCACACACGCAACGGGGATTGTGACTTTCCTGAGCTGTCCTCCTTGCGCTGGACTACGTGAGTTTTACGATGGTATTTTTAGTGATGTCTTTGATCTTTTTCTTTGCACATTATGACTAATGAGGATTTGGAGTTTGGTCTCTGAGAAGGTAAATTGGGTTAATTCCTCTCTGTTGTGCTTTAATCCCAGAGACAGAGTGACTCAACCGTTACATAAGACTTTAACACTGTTAACAATGGCAGGTCATTCAGAAAAATAAACATTAACAAAAATAAACATATAGAATTCCCTCTGCCTCCTAAAAGCTAACTGAGCTCTTGCTTGGAATCTGGAGAAGCCAAAGGCTGGGTTACTGCAGCTCTCCCTGGCACTGTGAACAGCTGGACACGTCCTTCCCTCTGCAGGAGAACAGGAAGAGCACTTTCCAGCAGCAGGGTCACCTGCCCCAGCCTTATCATGTGTCAACAGAAACACCTAAGTCTTTCTCATGAGTAGCATCTTCAAGCCCAGCACTGCCCATTTCTATTCATATTTATGGATTTATGGATTATGCATTTCAATTCATATGTTTTTCCTGCCTGATCTTGTCAATGCTGCATGCCATCTGTCAGGTGGTTGCCTAGTCATGAATTATAACAAAATCTCATCTGAATTTCATTCACTGTTTCTGCAGTGTTTCCTACAGTATATCATGTCATGTTTCCATTGCTGCTGTTGCCTGTTCATTGAACTGTACTGTAACAAGGTGGTTAGGAAAGACCTTCTGCAGACTGTTGACTATTCCAAAGGATATTAGGACATTCCCTGGGTTATTCCCAGGTACAGAAGTTGTCTTCCAGTATAATTATAATTACAGTAGACTCGACTTTTACATGGTAGTTAGGTTCCTGACACTGCGTACTGTAAACCCCAAATCACATATATTAAGAACACCCTCCGACTCCCCTTAAACAAGTGTTTTCACCACCATCTACTGCCTTACTCTGGACTCCTTCCCATCTTGCTGCACCATCTTGGATTCATCGATCATGTCTCTGAGGAACACCGCACTGCAACTGCTTCAACTAAAACAGAACTACTTCCTGGTGAAAGACACATTCGATTATTGCCGCTTTTCTGGGATTTTATGACTGAGTCGCTACATCCATCGCAGCACAGGACGCACAGGTTAACCGAAACCTGGCACAAACAAAACGATGGACTCCTGTTCAACCAACTAGCTCCTCCTGGGTATGGCTTGTTTGACCTTCCATGTCTCTCAGGCAGAGGCAGGGGCATCATTGTTATTTACAACCTTTTTTACAGTCTAAGTCCTATTACTATACTGTACCTCCTCCCTCTTCTTTTGAGTGTTTTAAATGTTGCTATCCCCCAATCTACTATTATTGCCACAGTTTCTAGACCACCCAAACCCAGTGGAGTCTTCTTAGGTGAGTTTGCTGATTTACTCTCATTTTTATGCCTTAAGTTTAAAAGGATCCTTATTCTAGGGGACTTAAATATACACATCAATTCAAGGTCTTCAAGTCTGGCTAAAGACTTCCTTTCTCTATTGGAATGTTTTGATCTTACTCAGTTTGTACCCGTACAAATAACAAAGGACACACCTTAGATTGAATTGAAATGACTCTTTTGTCTCCCACTGCTCTCCCCTTGATCTAGGCCTCTCTGACCACTTAGCTGTTCTCTTCAATCTGGAATTACCTGTTTCTAACACCTCCCCCCCACGCTCTGTAAATTTCTGCAACAGGCGATCAATTGATCACCCAAGGTTTACAAATTCTGTTCTGTCCTCCTTATCTTGTGTCTCTTCCTCTGACCCTCTAGAGGACAAAATACAGTTACTTGACAGTGCTCTTTTATATACCCTTAACACCTTTGCTCCTTTAAAAACTCAACCATTTCATTCTACCGCCCTGCCCCCTGCTATAAATGCCTATGAAGGCAGCCTCTCGCAAACTTGAGCATAGGTGGCATCTTTCTGGCCTAAATGTACATTATCAGGCTTGGAGAGATTACTTGTCTGAATATAAGGTTACTTTAGAGTCTGCTAGAGCCACCTACTTCTCTCACATCACTGGAAATCACCAAAACAACCCCAGACATCTTTACTTCACCATCAACAGACTGCTCAAGTCAAACTGCCCCACCACATTGCCTGCCTCATCACAACCTTGCAACACATTCTTAAATTTCTTTAGTTCTAAGATCGACAATATCCAGCATCACATTCTCTCCACTACGCATATCATGTCCATCCCTCCTCCCTCCTCATCCAATATTTCTGGTTCCCTTCTCTCCAGCTTCTCTCTTCTTGACTCAGTATCCCTCAATAAACTGGTTACACATATGAAACCCACCACATCTATTTTAGATCCCATTCCCACCACTTTATTTCAATCCTGTTTCAGTCCATTGTCCTCAATATTATACATGAATCCTTGAGCACTGGCATTGTACCAACGGTACCAGAATGTACCAATTCAACACCCCTCTGCTTTTCTTAGTACCACCATCCATGGTCTCCTCTGTAAATTGTAATTGTGTTTTATCTTGTGTATTCTTTTTGTTTATTGTTGTTGTCATTCTGTAAAGCGCTTTGAGAAGCCACCTTTATATATAAAATAAAGTTTATTATTATTATTAGTATGAGTATGTCCGTAGTTGAAAACATTATGAAAATAGAAACAAATACAGTGCTGACAAGTACACAGAACAGATCAAATGAAATGAAATAATAATAAAATGCAGGGAACACAGCAGTATTACAGCTCTAACGAACAGCCTTCTCTGTGTCTCTAATTGCACAAATCAAGGATTCATTCTTGCCATTCATACGCATCAAACTGGTCACCATCATCCCACACCTTAGCTTGTTAAAATCTCAGTTTTTAACGCCACATCAGGCACTTTCCTCAACTTGCCTTTCCCCTTCATACTTGTTTTCGGTTTGTGAGCCATATTGAGGGTGATGCATTATTTGATTTTTCATTTATTTTTGCATAGCCGACCCCATATTTGCATAAATATTACACAATATTTTGTGTATAATGCGAGTCTACTGTATTGTCTGCATTACCTGGCTCAGGTGTCTCGCAGTGCCTGTGGATAGGAACCTATTGGTACAGTAATTCTCCAGTCCCTGGGTCCCACCCTGTGTAACAGCCTACAATACGAATGACATCTCACGTTTCCTTAAGTACAACTGGTGAAACACCATCTGGCCCTGGGATTTATTCACTGAGTGCCTCTAGTACCCAAAACACTTCTCCCTCTTCCATGCCAAACTGTTTAATAGAGAACCTTGTCCTTCCACTGTCTGGGGATGTTGGCTTCTCCCTTAGTGAACATCTGAGTGAAATACTGTACTCATTAAGTACATCCTCCGTTTCCTTCGCATTGTCTAGTTGACCATTTTTGTCCCAGATACAGTATATTTTACTTTACCTGTGTCAGTCTGCTTGCTGTTGTAGTATTGAAAGAACATTGTATTATTTATTTCAGCCTCCACTGGAATATTCCTCTCTGTTTTTCTCTAGTCCTTTCTGATATCCGTTATAAGCCATGCTTGCAATACATTGTACACCTTTTCATTACCTGGATCCTCATCATGTTTTAAACTGCTATCTTTCAAAACTGATTAGTGAGACAATTTGGGATGCTGTTTTTAGCTTCAAATTTATTCACTTTTGGGATCAATCTGTCCTGTGCTTCATGCAAAATCCATGCTGTCCCACTCTCCTGCTTTATAGTCTGCTTTGCTGAATTAGAAACTTTTGATTTGGACTCAGCCTGTACACTTTAAAATTACATTTCAAAGCCACACCAGTCAGTGGCAGTCTCACTCCTGTTTGCCTCACTCTGTCTCAATTAAATACGCAGTTTATTTAGTCTTTTTAGAGCAAGGAAGGACAAACAGCTCTGCAACGCAATGCAAACACGAAAGGTTTTCCTGCAGGGTAGGCAATCAATATGCAAACTCAAGTTTGGGAACACAGAGCACATGAGTAGACGGTCTCATCAAGGGACGCCACTCTCCTTTTTAAAGGGCTCCTTCAATTTAGGACTAAGAAAGAAAATGCGATAACCATGCAGTGAATAAGTAAACACATCACACAGCATGCAAAACACATAGTGGACACAAGAATACACAAACATAAGAACTGTTACAAATGAGCGGAGACTGGTTGGCTTGTCTCATCCAGCATTTTCTTGTAAAAAAGCCAATATATCTTCACCAGCATGATGATGTAACTTGTTCCATGACCCACATTAATACATCAATACAAGATACGTGTACAGTACACAAACACATGAATTTACAAGATACAAGGATTCTCAAGGTGACTATTACCACCTTGGCACAGTAAGCATTTCAGTTTGCCTGGAAACTAATATATCTTGGTCAAGGACATAGCAAAAGGGAGAACAAAGAAGACCAGCTCACCAGCAGTAATGAAGATGACAACATCTAGGTAAATAAATTGGGAAACTGGGGGATCAGACTGCTGGAGATGGAAAAGGGAGAGATAGTGCAATGTCTACAGAACAGCCACTAGAGGTCACCACTGAGGCTATGAAAATAATCTGTATTAAAATTTTGTTTTTAATTAATTGGATGACTTTATGATGACACAATGGTGCCATGGTTAGCAATGCTGCCTCTCGGGTCTGGAGCCCTGGGTTCAATTCCAGACCTGGGGTGTTAGCTACTCAGACTCTGTATTTTCTCCCAATGTGCGTGTGAGTTTCTTCCCACACTCCAAAGACATGCTGGTAGGTTAACTGGCTTCTGGGAGAATTGGCCCTGGTGTGAGTGTGTGTCTGTGTGTCTGTCTGCCCTGCGCTGGACTGGTGTCCTGTCCAGGGGGTGTCCTGTCTTGCTGGGTTAGGGTGCAGGTCCCCCATGGCCCTGTACTGAGTTAAGGAGTTAGAAGATGGACGATGACTGTAATTGAGTTGGGATGGGTGAGCTTGCACAAAGGGGTGTGTTTTAGAAAAGGTGCCTATCTTCAGAGTGGGAAAGTAATATCAATCAATTAGCATGATGGATTCATTCTTAAATTAAAACATGTCTACTTTCAGGCGTGCAAATAAGCAGTATCACATTGATATGAAAGATCTTCTACTTAATAGAGAATGTCTGTTCCTGTAATACTAATGCTGGTGAAAAGTGCTTTATTACTTTTGAATTACTGTTGTGTTCCTGAGCTGTTCCAGTCTTTGCAGCAGTAGAAACCTGTGGAGGAACATCTTTAATTCTGCTGTACATCTCCACCACACTACACAGCCGCTGCCTGTATTACTCTTTTCCCCAGTAGTGAGACAGCGAGACGACTCTGTAACCCATGTTGGGCAGGCGACCATGGCAGAGACAGACCTTTTTCTGCTAGTCCAGTGTAACTCATTGTCTTGGGAAGGCTGGAAGTATCACTAATGATACCAGTCATCCTGGTTTCACATTTTAATCTCTGGTCAGCGTTACAGGAGCAGAAAAGTACGAACTTCCAGATTCAGAAAGAGTTTCTTCCCACAAGCTGTCAGATGACTGAACTCTACCCCCACCACTGGCTCACACTGATGTTTTTTTCTTCACACACTGCTTGTCTGACCTTTTTTTGAGTTATATGTTATTAATTTGTTGCTGCTGCTGTTCTGTGTTTATGTCTTTGTTTTGGAGCATACGCGCAAATAAGCATTTCATTGCACTTGTGCATATGACAAAAAAAAATGAACTGAAATAATTCCAGTGCTATTCCAGTGCAAGCAGAGCTGTGTGGAAAGCAATCCTGCTGAACTACAGCAGCTGCGTCTCTGAAACCCGTTATCTCGGTGCCCAGGACTGTGTCAGTGAGGGAGCTGGACACACAGAGCGTTCCTCACATTACGAGATTGTAAAAATGTAAGGATTTTAGGATTGTTGGAAAGTGTGAAATGAAAAAGACTTTTGCTGCCCCACACCTGTGTCCCAGTGATGTCTGTTACCTGCCCGTGAGCAGCTCTACAGGGGCTTAACGATCAGAGGACAGACGCTGCTCAGTTATCCTCCTTCTCCAGAGCACATAGCCTGCAGCAGCAGTTAAAAGCCCTGCGATGTTCCTCCTGCTCGCAGTGATTAGTCACACTGTGTGTGTTCTGGAGAAGGCTGGGGGCGACAGTGGGCAGAGTGACAGGGGAGTGAGGGCTACTAGCTCTTGCGGCTACTCCACCATCTTCTGCAGCATTTCCTGTGTCTGGCCTTCTGTCTGATGAGGCTGTGTCTGTCTGTTTCAGGAGACACTCCTACAGGACAGGACAGGACATCGAAAACTGTGGGACCTGCCGAGACTGTGCCTGTATCATCTACAGGTAGGGCTGTGTCTCATTCCTTTCTGTGCCACCTGCTGGATTCCTTGCTCATCAGACAACATGGCTTCTGCTTGTGGGCACCAATTAGACAGGGTTAATGCTCGATGAATCACCAGAAGTTAAATCATTAAAGAAAAGAATACAACAAAAAAATAAAAAATAGAACATTTTTATCACTCTCGTTAATTCAATGATGCCTATATATGATCTGAATGTTAACAGTGACAAGGGAGGATAAGGGAGGGCTCTGTATTTGTGTTCTGTTTGTCCTGAATATTTCTGCTCCACTGGTGATGGGGAGCAGGTTGAAGCTACAGTATCTACAACCAATCTGTTTCGCATTCACTGTATAGATAACTGTAATAGATATCGTCTGTGATTTCCATTTCATAAAGGGGGCAAAGAAGTAAAAACAGAAGACATTCTGAGGGCCAAGTGATAGTCACACATTGCAAACCCTAGATCCGGCAGTGGGCAGGAGAGGCATGATTATTACACACGATGCTGTCAAAATACATGGGATGAGTGCTTTACATTTGGCAAGTTGTGGAAATTCTGAATTAATCTGGGCCAAAGTCTACCTAATTTGGAAAAGGACAAACTCCTGTTGTTACAAAACTCATTCATCTAGTAGGATCTCAGCTGAGCTTCATTATTCCCTGGACAGGGATCCTGGCTGCTACATCACAGTGGTGCTTCTCAGTTCCAGGAGAAACTGAGCAGTGAAACTCACCAGGGGCAATAGTGTGCAGGCAACACAGACTCTCACTGCTTCCTAACCGAGGCCTGATAGTAAACAGGGAAAGAGAGAGTGAAGGACAGAGAGAGGGGGGTGTGCTGGCATGTCTTATATACACAGCCAGCGGGAGAATCCAAGCTGTGCTAATATTGTCTTTCAGCGACCTTGGGGAACTGTGCAGAGCAGCTGTCAGTCCCATTATCATCTCCCTCATCACTCAATCCTCTGGAACAGGTTAACTATCCTCCTGTACCCATGTCGTCTCTCACCCATCTCTGGGCTGCTAATACGATGTACAAGCAAGCTTTAGAACAGCTTTCCCAATGATTCATTACTGGGCAGGTTCAGCTGCAGGTTCCTTTATGCCACAGGGGTATTCTGGTCACGTTTTGCCGGTTATATCTGCCCAGAACAAACGTGTCTGGGAATTCGACTCCCCTGTATGTAAATCATAGAGTTGCGTTTCAGTTTCTGTGAGGTGGGAATCAATAACATGGAGCTGGCAAGGTCTGCAGATGATGGCGAGCAATGCGGTTCTTAATGAGTCCGTGAGATGTACTGTACCGGCTGTAGATGCACTGGAGGCACAGACGTCAAGGCTGGATTAACAGAGCCGCAGGAATGGCTGCCCGCTGACAGCTGGCCTAGAGGCTGTTGATATCACAAGCCTGTATGAGGTCACTAGAAACCAGTCAGGATCATTCCCACTTTCAAAGGCTGGCTGCAGAGAAGGGTTAGGAGATAAGAAACACTTTGATCTGTAAAACAAGGGGAAGGCTTAAAGAAGGTCTTTGATATCCTGAAATAAGCTGGCTACGTCAGCCTCAGACTCTACCACTGCACAGCACTCAACACTGCTGTCTCTCTCTCAGCCTGCAGTACAGCATGCTAACTAAGCCGCTCATTAACCACAGGTAGTGGAAGGATAAGTGTAAGGTGTTTGAAAGGCATCAGTCACGCTATCGAGAGTCAGAGCCCAGCAATGAGCAGTGACGCGTGCTGCTGACACACCTTCCTCTCCCACACACAGGCTTGTCCCAGGCTTGCACGCATCAGCTCAGAAGAAGCTATGATACAATTAGGGTTCTCAAACAAGGGATACAGATGTCAACCCGTCGGCGACTGCTGTGCATGTGCTGTGCAGATTGTTGGATTAGACAGATACTTTCTTGATGCCGTGAGGGAAATTGCAGTGCAACAGCAGCTTAACACAGTCAACACAGCACAGTGTAACGAATGATACAATAATAATAATATAATACAATCAGTACAGTGAGAAGTGCACTAAGAAGAGCTACTCACAGTCCATAACATACAAAGAACAAACCAGAACAGTACACAAAAATTTGAATTGCACAACATACTGTAAGTATAAATATAAATGTAAATGTATAAACGGGAAAGCCAGATGTAGCAGACAGTTTAATGTTCAGTCCAAAAACATGTCAGTCTTAATGTTGCCCCTGCCCAGTCACAAAGTGGATGCGTTGTACAGTTTTATGGCAGAAGACAAGAATGACCTCCTGTAGCGCTCCCTGTCGCACCGCGGATGGATCAGTCTATTGCTGAACGTGCTCTTCATTTCCACAAGCATGTCATAGAGGGGATGGGAGACATTGTCAATGATGGCCTCTAGTTTGGACACCATTCTCCTTTCAGCCACTACCTCCAGGGGGTCCAGGCCAGACCCAATGACTGTAACGGAAGCGTTCTTTCAGGACCCTATGCAGACAACACAATCCGGGGTAGAGTGAGGAAAACACAGGGAAAAAAGCATGCAGGAGTCGGGAATGAAAACAGGGGGCGTGTCCATGGTGCGTTGGTGTTCAGGGGAGGTGTGGCCGAGGCAAACAGTCCAGAAGTGAGTCCAAGGGGGAATCCGAGATGAAGCAAAAGTCCAAAGCCGGGCGGTCCATTCAAGACAAATGGGATTAAAAACAGGAACTGGATTGGGACCGGCACGGGGACGGGAATAGGAACAGGAACAGGAACTAAAAACTTGACGGGACCAGGCACTTCCAGGTCCCGGACTCGCCTGGTACGGAAACCAATGCAGAGCCCGGAACAGAGTAGGCGTCTGGCCTTTAAGGGGAACGGAAAAGGGGGCTGGAACAGGAAGCAGGTGCGGGAGATGAGTAAAAAAACAAGGAAGGAGCATCCTTAAGATGAGGGGTTTACAAACGTGACAATGACAGAACTTGCTCTTTTGATGAGCTTGTTCAGCCTGTTAGCATCAACTGCTCTAATCCCAGAGCCCCAGCACACCACCGTGAAGAAAACGGCACTCGCTACAACCAACTGATAGAACATATGGAGCATCTTACTACACACATTGAAGGACCAGAGACTGCTCAAGAAGTAGAGTCGGCTCTGACCCTTCTTGTAGATGGCCTCGGTGTTCTTAGACCATTCCAGTCTATCATCAATGTGCACTCCCAGGTACTTGTATGAGTCCACTATCTCTATGCCACTCCCATGGGTGTAGACAGGAGTAGGTTGGACCCTTTTCCTCCTGAAATCTATCACCAGCTCCTTCGTCTTGCTACATTCAATTGCAGGTGGTTCTCCCCACACCACTCTATAAAGCTTCTGACCAGTCCTCGGTACTCTTCCTCCTACCCACCCTTGATACAAGTTACAAGTGCTTGTAGTTTCAGTGAGCAGCTGGTGGAGGAGCTCCAGTCCCATCCTTTGAAGCACTGTAGGGCAGGAGAAAGGAGGTACAGAGATACAGGGTCATGAAGCCAATACCCTGGATTCTGTCAGGAAACAGCTGGATGAGACCATTAGATCAACTAGCTAGTAATGTAAGCATGTAAGCCTCTTGTCTGTGGCTGCTCTCATGTTCTAATGAGACACCCTACAGGGGATGAGAGACAGCAGGAGGGCCAGGCTTTCCCCCAGCCCTACAGGAATCCCACAGACAGGTGCAGGAGACCTCTGGTGGGAAAACAAGCTCTCTGAGACATGGACATTGTGAGAGGAATCACTTTCATCTCCCTGAAGTGGCTTTTCTGTTATCAAACATCACATACTACTTCTTGCTAATAATTAAATTTCCTGTAACACAGGGACACCATGTAAAGCAGCATATTTCCCTTTGTTATCAATTAAAGCAATAAATTCAAATTATGTGGCAATATTGCCTGAGCTCTGCTCTCAGACAGTGTATGCAATTTACTTCCTTTCATATTTCTGAAGAAATTCAATATGCTTACAGGCTCACCCTTCTTGCGCATACAGGGACAGGGATGAAAGCTCAGCTCCTGCACAGCCTGGTCTTGCGGTTTCAGTGCTCAGCTCCTACTCTTCATTATTCTGGAGGGCCAGAGCCCTGTCTGAGCAGAGATCGGACGAGCGTCCCTCAGTGAATGTTAAATAATTCTGGTGTTTAATTCCGTCATCCTGCTGTTCTGTTCCAGGAGCACTGTGTTGTATAATAATATAGTAATGACTTCAGACTCACCACCTCTCTGTCTGAACTACCACTCTTGTCCTTGTGCTCAGCTCTGAGCCAGTAACAAGCAGCATGATACAGTATGATTTTACTAATGAGGTGCTTCAGGTCATGTTTTTTTACAGCTGGACTATAATTGCCATTAATGAGTATTAATAACCATTAGGTGTACAGGCCGTTTCCTGCGCTCAAGAACCCCAGAGCTACCTGAGAACCTGGAGAGCCTTGCCACCTAGACACAGCCCTTTATTAACAAGAGGGACACAAACACCAGTGTGTCCTCCTTCAGAGCCCCAGCTCGCGCAATCAGCCCCTGTCATTCTGGCGGAGAGTCACTGACCGCTGGGCAGGAGCTGCTGGCTCCTTCTGCCTCTGCACTGCACCCTGGTGATGGACCTGCACTCCTGTGTCCTGCTGGGGAGGGGGCCGTCAGAGCAGAGCAGTGCCTGTGCGCGATTAACAGAGCAGCTGGGATTACTGAGGGTAATGTCCCATAAACTCTCTTTATAGCTCATAAAGTACAAAGTCATATAAAATCGATATGAATACAATCAGAGCAAGTACAATGCACTGAAAAGGGTAAAATTGCTCAGGGAGCCTGATCTGCTCCAGCCTCTCTCCCCCCTGTTTCCTTCTCTCCATCCCTCCCCTTCCTCCCCCTCTTCCTCAGCTCTGTCTGCTGCAGTACTTCTCCTTCTCTGTGTCTCTCTGACTGACAACCAGCCAACCTGTCATCCATTTTTAAAACAAGAGGCTTAGAGAGGAACTGGCCACAGGTACTGACAGAGGTGATGATGATGAAAAGTTCAGACTCAGTCACAGAGGAGGAGTTATCGCGTACCGAGGAAAAAGCAGCCCCTCACAGCAGCAGGCTGCTGAGGTAATGGCAAGATCCGAAGTTTGCTTTCAGGTGGCAGATGTGTGCTTTGAAAGGACACAAGAAAGACGATGAATTAGAACAGGATGCATCTAGTTCATTTGCTAGTTGGAATCCTCCCGAACACCTTAGCCTTTAAGAAGTAGCTTCTATTAATTCAGCCTTTCCATCTTTTATCTATAGTGTAATAGTGTCGGGTTTGAAAGGGTACTGCCTGAACACCGACAGAGCACTTCTTATCCTTGGTCAGGGAGTGAGCGGTGTGCCGGTGTGTAGTTGTCTGGAAGGGCGATCGTTCTTTGTTGTATGAGAGGATTGTATATTAAAGAAAAGAATAATCCTTCTGTAGCTGTCTCGTCAATGCTCCGGTTCAGAGCTTGAACCCCGTCCGCGATCTCGTGGGGATCTTCAATAGCAGACCTGATGAGCCTCAGGTGCTGTAGCTGCGCATTCCCACACGCTGTGGAGTAGGGAGTGCAGTGGGAGGTGTGCTCCACTGTCACAATAGTTTGTGTTTCTGCTACCTGTATGTAACACTTTGAACATTTCTACATTAAATGTCATTCGCCAGGTGTTTTCCAGTCTTGAATTTTGTCAACATGTTTTTGAATTCCACTTGCTGCTTCTGTAGTCCCTGCCAGTGTTCCTAACTTTGAATCCTCTGCAAACTACATCAGAAACCCGATGGATAGAAACCCTGTGGTACTCCATTATTACATCAGGCCAGTTTTGCATTCCCCTCCTATCTGTACTCTCTTTTTTCTATGCTTAAACAATTCAGACTTTTGCATTTCTCCAAAGGCCTAGTGCCAGGATATTTGAGAATTAATCTTTTATGAGTCAAAAGTTAAAGAACAAGACTACAAGATTATCTAGAAAAAAGTATTATTATATTATTAAGATGCCATGGACCCCCGGGACTAAAATGGTAGTGCTCTTGTGAGCTTGGCTTAGTATCTGTGTATGTAAAACTCGGCAGTAGATCATACCAAGGGAGGCATGAAGTGTCCTGGAAGGATTCACGTTCCTCACACATATTGTAGGAATCATAGGCTCCCTACAGCAAGAGCTGTCTCTGTCCATTTCAACTGAGGGTGGAGAGGTCACCCTCTTGCACTACGGCAGCAAGAAGCAGTTAAACTACAATGAAGCTAAAAGACAATGGTGAAAACCTGCAAGAGGACAGAGCACCAAGACTCAAGACAAAATACCTGCTGAAGACAGCCAGTCAAAAACTGCTGTCTTGGATGCTGATTTTGTAACAGCTACAGTAAATGTCAGAATTAGAGGCTGTTGCAGCAATGTGTAACTTAAATGTTACGGGAGTCACCTGGATACAGTAGCAAAGGAAATAATCAGACACTGTTCAAGACGGGGCAGGCACGTGGCTAATAAGGATATTATAGATAACTCCATAATGCAACATTGAGATAGCAGGACTGTGCACTTAGCTAAGCAAATAAATGGTGCTGAATGCAGAAAAAGTGGAACAGCTTCTTATTAACAAGCTTCCCAAGCATTGATCTCTTGTATTTTTTCCATCTCTAAAAAGAAGCAGAACTGCAAAATTGTAATGGCCTGTACAGTAATTGCAATAGACTTTTGAACTGTTTCACTACTGAATGTGCTAACACGTCTACAGTAAGCAAACTGGAAGAGTAATGTTTCTCACCTTCGGTGCTAAGGTTTCTTCTCTTTGTCTGCAGCTGGACATGAACTTTCCAAAACAGATTTTTTTTTCTTGTAACTTCTCATCAGCCTTGCAGTGATGAGCAACATCGTGGGAACAGACCCCACACTAGGCACACCAGGTCTGACCCTGTGCTAGGCACTTATTCACAATCAGCAGAGGAGCATCCTTATGGACGCTTGTCACTGAAAAACTTGGCTTGGATACCAAGACTCCTGGCACCTTTGTACTTTAGAATACTTGTGAAAGAGCTTTCTAAATTCAAATTCAGTAGCAGTGAAGATTTTCGGATTACTTTCACTCAAGCTGTGATTTTAAACCTTTGTCTGAGCCAGTGTTGTTGGTGGTGTATCCAGTATGAGGATTACCGTCTGATCTCTCCATAGGTGTCCTAATCTTCTCTGCCAAAGGCTGTGTTTATCTTTTCACATCCCCTGTGCTCAACTTTCTGCAGAGGGCTGGAGAACACAGGGCTGCTCTGAGGTCTTTCAGTATTCTTAGTGTTGTGAATTCCCAAAAGTTTTTATCACATGAGTGTCATGGTCTAATTCCATCAAAGATATGGAACGATGTTTAAATCCTTACCCTCTTCTCTCCTTATCTGGTCTGATGGGTCTGCGTGCTTCTTAAAGCTTGCTAAACCAGCCTTCAGCCTTGTCCCCAGGCAGAGGTGTCCTGATCTCGGCTGGGCTGCTATCAGTGGCTGGATCTGGCAGGTACTGTAGCTTGCCAGAGATACACTAAATGCCCATGTGTGTGGCTGGAGAGGGGAGAGTCTCTCAGGGGATGGCACGTTTGAAGAGTGTATCTCCCCCAGGTGATGTGCCACAGACACCCCGGCACTGAGACCCCACACTGCCAGAGGCAAGACTGCCTGTGCTGTTGATCAGAGGCATGTATTGAGGATTTAACAGGGCAAAGTGTGATTTTCAGCACTAACACAGCGGATTCAAAAACAGGAATAAAGCTCTCCTGAGTTGCACACCAGTCACTGATCTCATGCTGACATGAAGACCTCCACCTCCTTACCTGAGGTTGTAGACTAGCGCCAGCCTACAGACTGAATACTCTGCACAGAAACAGCTGACAGAGCTGGATATGAGAAGGGAAGGGAAACAATATGCCGGAAGGAGCAGGTTCTGCAGCAGCACAGCTGTAAGGAAATGAGAAGTGCTGTTGGTACAGCGACCGTCAGCAAGAAAACGGCTGGGTCTAATCATTCCTTACAGAAAGAGAAAGAAAAAGATTTCATATATTCTTTTCCTAGTTTATGCAGCTCTCTTTAAAGGGATTTTATCCACAACAAGATTTATTGCAGATCTCTGAAGAAATAGTAAAATTGTACGGCTACAGGTCTAGACTTTGACAATGTGGGCGTGGAAAAATGGAAAATAAATAAATTTATATTTTATTTGCAAGCGCAGTATAGAAGAAGGTATCTAGGTATCTAATTTGCTCAAGGTTTGGAACTGGAACCTGCAACCCCTAAGTATGAGGCTGGCCTTGGAGTAGGACAGTGTCATCTTGGAGACAAGCTGCAGAGAAGGGGGGGCTGTGCAATGGGCACCTCCCTGAGGTCTTGTGTCAGGGAGGTGCGGTGCTCGCACTGGGAGGTCTTGTGTCAGGGAGGTGCGGTGCTCGCACTGGGAGGTCTTCTGTCAGGGAGGTGCGGTGCTCGCACTGGGAGGTCTTGTGTCAGGGAGGTGCGGTCCTCGCACTGGGAGGTCTTGTGTCAGGGAGGTGCGGTGCTCGCACTGGGAGGTCTTGTGTCAGGGAGGTGCAGTGCTCACACTTGGAGGTCTTGTGTCAGGGAGGTGCGGTGCTCGCACTGGGAGGTCTTGTGTCAGGGAGGTGCAGTGCTCGCACTGGGAGGTCTTGTGTCAGGGAGGTGCAGTGCTCACACTTGGAGGTCTTGTGTCAGGGAGGTGCAGTGCTCGCACTGGGAGGTCTTGTGTCAGGGAGGTGCAGTGCTCGCACTGGGAGGTCTTGTGTCAGGGAGGTGCGGTGCTCGCACTGGGAGGTCTTGTGTCAGGGAGGTGCGGTGCTCGCACTGGGAGGTCTTGTGTCAGGGAGGTGCGGTGCTCGCACTGGGAGGTCTTGTGTCAGGGAGGTGCGGTGCTCGCACTGGGAGGTCTTGTGTCAGGGAGGTGCGGTGCTCACACTTGGAGGTCTTGTGTCAGGGAGGTGCAGTGCTCGCACTGGGAGGTCTTGTGTCAGGGAGGTGCAGTGCTCGCACTGGGAGGTCTTGTGTCAGGGAGGTGCGGTGCTCGCACTGGGAGGTCTTGTGTCAGGGAGGTGCGGTACTCGCACTGGGAGGTCTTGTGTCAGGGAGGTGCGGTGCTCTCAATGGGAGGTCTTGTGTCAGGGAGGTGCGGTCCTCGCACTGGGAGGTCTTGTGTCAGGGAGGTGCGGTGCTCGCACTGGGAGGTCTTGTGTCAGGGAGGTGCAGTGCTCGCACTGGGAGGTCTTGTGTCAGGGAGGTGCGGTGCTCGCAATGGGAGGTCTTGTGTCAGGGAGGTGCGGTGCTCGCACTGGGAGGTCTTGTGTCAGGGAGGTGCGGTGCTCGCAATGGGAGGTCTTGTGTCAGGGAGGTGCGGTGCTCGCAATGGGAGGTCTTGTGTCAGGGAGGTGCGGTGCTCTCAATGGGAGGTCTTGTGTCAGGGAGGTGCGGTGCTCGCAATGGGAGGTCTTGTGTCAGGGAGGTGCGGTGCTCACACTGGGAGGTCTTGTGTCAGGCAGGTGCGGTGCTCACACTGGGAGGTCTTGTGTCAGGGAGGTGCGGTGCTCACACTGGGAGGTCTTGTGTCAGGGAGGTGCGGTGCTCGCAATGGGAGGTCTTGTGTCAGGGAGGTGCGGTGCTCGCACTGGGAGGTCTTGTGTCAGGCAGGTGCGGTGCTCGCACTGGGAGGTCTTGTGTCAGGGAGGTGCGGTGCTCGCACTGGGAGGTCTTGTGTCAGGGAGGTGCGGTGCTCGCACTGGGAGGTCTTGTGTCAGGGAGGTGCGGTGCTCACACTTGGAGGTCTTGTGTCAGGGAGGTGCGGTGCTCACACTTGGAGGTCTTGTGTCAGGGAGGTGCAGTGCTCGCACTGGGAGGTCTTGTGTCAGGGAGGTGCAGTGCTCGCACTGGGAGGTCTTGTGTCAGGGAGGTGCGGTGCTCTCAATGGGAGGTCTTGTGTCAGGGAGGTGCGGTGCTCACACTTGGAGGTCTTGTGTCAGGGAGGTGCAGTGCTCGCACTGGGAGGTCTTGTGTCAGGGAGGTGCAGTGCTCGCAATGGGAGGTCTTGTGTCAGGGAGGTGCGGTGCTCTCAATGGGAGGTCTTGTGTCAGGGAGGTGCGGTGCTCACACTTGGAGGTCTTGTGTCAGGGAGGTGCAGTGCTCGCACTGGGAGGTCTTGTGTCAGGGAGGTGCAGTGCTCGCACTGGGAGGTCTTGTGTCAGGGAGGTGCGGTGCTCGCACTGGGAGGTCTTGTGTCAGGGAGGTGCGGTGCTCGCACTGGGAGGTCTTGTGTCAGGGAGGTGCGGTGCTCTCAATGGGAGGTCTTGTGTCAGGGAGGTGCGGTGCTCACACTGGGAGGTCTTGTGTCAGGGAGGTGCGGTGCTCTCAATGGGAGGTCTTGTGTCAGGGAGGTGTGGTGCTCGCACTGGGAGGTCTTGTGTCAGGGAGGTGCAGTGCTCGCACTGGGAGGTCTTGTGTCAGGGAGGTGCGGTGCTCGCACTGGGAGGTCTTGTGTCAGGGAGGTGCGGTGCTCACACTTGGAGGTCTTGTGTCAGGGAGGTGCAGTGCTCGCACTGGGAGGTCTTGTGTCAGGGAGGTGCGGTGCTCACACTTGGAGGTCTTGTGTCAGGGAGGTGCAGTGCTCGCACTGGGAGGTCTTGTGTCAGGGAGGTGCAGTGCTCGCACTGGGAGGTCTTGTGTCAGGGAGGTGCGGTGCTCGCACTGGGAGGTCTTGTGTCAGGGAGGTGCGGTGCTCCCACTGGGAGGTCTTGTGTCAGGGAGGTGCGGTGCTCTCAATGGGAGGTCTTGTGTCAGGGAGGTGCGGTGCTCACACTGGGAGGTCTTGTGTCAGGGAGGTGCGGTGCTCTCAATGGGAGGTCTTGTGTCAGGGAGGTGCGGTGCTCGCACTGGGAGGTCTTGTGTCAGGGAGGTGCAGTGCTCGCACTGGGAGGTCTTGTGTCAGGGAGGTGCGGTGCTCGCACTGGGAGGTCTTGTGTCAGGGAGGTGCAGTGCTCGCACTGGGAGGTCTTGTGTCAGGGAGGTGCGGTGCTCGCACTGGGAGGTCTTGTGTCAGGGAGGTGCGGTGCTCGCACTGGGAGGTCTTGTGTCAGGGAGGTGCAGTGCTCGCACTGGGAGGTCTTGTGTCAGGGAGGTGCGGTGCTCGCACTGGGAGGTCTTGTGTCAGGGAGGTGCAGTGCTCACACTTGGAGGTCTTGTGTCAGGGAGGTGCAGTGCTCGCACTGGGAGGTCTTGTGTCAGGGAGGTGCAGTGCTCGCACTGGGAGGTCTTGTGTCAGGGAGGTGCGGTGCTCGCACTGGGAGGTCTTGTGTCAGGGAGGTGCGGTACTCGCACTGGGAGGTCTTGTGTCAGGGAGGTGCGGTGCTCTCAATGGGAGGTCTTGTGTCAGGGAGGTGCGGTCCTCGCACTGGGAGGTCTTGTGTCAGGGAGGTGCGGTGCTCGCACTGGGAGGTCTTGTGTCAGGGAGGTGCAGTGCTCGCACTGGGAGGTCTTGTGTCAGGGAGGTGCGGTGCTCGCAATGGGAGGTCTTGTGTCAGGGAGGTGCGGTGCTCGCACTGGGAGGTCTTGTGTCAGGGAGGTGCAGTGCTCGCACTGGGAGGTCTTGTGTCAGGGAGGTGCGGTGCTCGCACTTGGAGGTCTTGTGTCAGGGAGGTGCGGTGCTCGCACTGGGAGGTCTTGTGTCAGGGAGGTGCAGTGCTCGCACTGGGAGGTCTTGTGTCAGGGAGGTGCGGTGCTCGCAATGGGAGGTCTTGTGTCAGGGAGGTGCGGTGCTCGCACTGGGAGGTCTTGTGTCAGGGAGGTGCAGTGCTCGCACTGGGAGGTCTTGTGTCAGGGAGGTGCGGTGCTCGCACTTGGAGGTCTTGTGTCAGGGAGGTGCAGTGCTCGCACTGGGAGGTCTTGTGTCAGGCAGGTGCGGTGCTCACACTGGGAGGTCTTGTGTCAGGGAGGTGCGGTGCTCACACTTGGAGGTCTTGTGTCAGGGAGGTGCAGTGCTCGCACTGGGAGGTCTTGTGTCAGGGAGGTGCAGTGCTCGCACTGGGAGGTCTTGTGTCAGGGAGGTGCAGTGCTCGCACTGGGAGGTCTTGTGTCAGGGAGGTGCGGTGCTCGCAATGGGAGGTCTTGTGTCAGGGAGGTGCAGTGCTCGCACTGGGAGGTCTTGTGTCAGGGAGGTGCGGTGCTCACACTGGGAGGTCTTGTGTCAGGGAGGTGCGGTGCTCGCACTGGGAGGTCTTGTGTCAGGGAGGTGCGGTGCTCGCACTGGGAGGTCTTGTGTCAGGGAGGTGCGGTGCTCGCAATGGGAGGTCTTGTGTCAGGGAGGTGCGGTGCTCGCAATGGGAGGTCTTGTGTCAGGGAGGTGCGGTGCTCTCAATGGGAGGTCTTGTGTCAGGGAGGTGCGGTGCTCGCAATGGGAGGTCTTGTGTCAGGGAGGTGCGGTGCTCACACTGGGAGGTCTTGTGTCAGGCAGGTGCGGTGCTCACACTGGGAGGTCTTGTGTCAGGGAGGTGCGGTGCTCACACTGGGAGGTCTTGTGTCAGGGAGGTGCGGTGCTCGCAATGGGAGGTCTTGTGTCAGGGAGGTGCGGTGCTCGCACTGGGAGGTCTTGTGTCAGGCAGGTGCGGTGCTCGCACTGGGAGGTCTTGTGTCAGGGAGGTGCGGTGCTCGCACTGGGAGGTCTTGTGTCAGGGAGGTGCGGTGCTCGCACTGGGAGGTCTTGTGTCAGGGAGGTGCGGTGCTCACACTGGGAGGTCTTGTGTCAGGGAGGTGCAGTGCTCGCACTGGGAGGTCTTGTGTCAGGGAGGTGCGGTGCTCGCACTGGGAGGTTTTGTGTCAGGGAGGTGCGGTGCTCGCACTGGGAGGTCTTGTGTCAGGGAGGTGCGGTGCTCTCAATGGGAGGTCTTGTGTCAGGGAGGTGCGGTGCTCACACTGGGAGGTCTTGTGTCAGGGAGGTGCGGTGTTCTCAATGGGAGGTCTTGTGTCAGGGAGGTGCGGTGCTCGCACTGGGAGGTCTTGTGTCAGGGAGGTGCAGTGCTCGCACTGGGAGGTCTTGTGTCAGGGAGGTGCGGTGCTCGCACTGGGAGGTCTTGTGTCAGGGAGGTGCAGTGCTCGCACTGGGAGGTCTTGTGTCAGGGAGGTGCAGTGTTCATTTTTGGATCTGGTGACAAGGGTTCAATATCCAAAGGGATCAGTCTACATTCTATATATAACAATAGCTTGGTACACTGGAGGTGGATGTTATATTCAGTTACAAACAGCAGAGAAAACTGGCTCTGGAGTAAAAAAAAAAGCTTGTTGTGCTCATTGAACAAGTTTGCTTGTTGGTTCTCAATGAAAAATAAGTTGAGCCATGACCCTGGGAAGAGTGCTGTGCTATTGTGGTCACTGGAACGGACAGATGCTGCCTGCAGTCAGCAGGGCCGTTCTTGCCCAGCCACAGAGAAAGATGAGCACACATGGACAGCAGCCTGAGAGACATAGTATCCAGGTCTGTGACAATACTTGATGTTCACCTGCTTTGGCGAAGCTTAATTTTGACATGTTAGTGTGAATTAGAGAGATGGGAGCACGATATGCTCATAGTCATACAGAATGTTCTCACTGTCTTTGATCCTTTTTCTCTGTGATTTTCACACTCAAACATTTGCAACCAAAACACCAAAACACCCATCCTCATACACACCTCTCTCTCAGTTCTCAGCGCTCTCTGATTCTGTCTCTCTCCATGAGCCTTCTTTCTCTTAACTCCCTCTTGACTGAATTTCTAAAGAACTGCTCCAGGTATGGCTCTATTTGTATTCCATGCACAGTCAAAAGCAGCATGCTTTTAACGACCATATAAATTTTAAAAGCCAATATAGCTGTCTAGAATAAACTAATGGTCCTACAGTATGTCTCCTGATCTGTGTACAGAAGTGAAACCTTGTCTTCATATCAACATTTATTAATGATAACTAACAAAATTAAATTTCTGACCTTCGGACAAATACTACTGTACTGTATATCTCAGTTTTGCAAACTTTCATCTCTCAAATGTACAAATGTTTGAAACAAGGTGAAACCCCTCTGTTTTAAAGTTCTCCCTTAGAGACTGGAGTAAGATGGAAATACTGTATGTTACATGGAGAATCTTCTATGAAGAGCTTGTTTGAAGGAATCCAGCCCTCGTAGTTGAAATGGGAGACATGCTGCTGGGCAGAGATGGGTAGGACAGGAGCTGTGGAGCTCAGTCCTGCAACCCAACCCTCTGAATCACAGCTCACCACCATTCCTGACTCTCTCTAACCTACAGGGGTCCTTTCACTGTTTCAAACTGCCTCCCTTCAAAGCTCCAAGCAGCCCTTGGTAAACTTAGTTTTCACCATTTCTAGCACAGGTAGTGTACGTATATCAACAGTGAGCTGAAACATTCAGAGGATGCAGCTGAAAGAAGATCGGTTTTACTCTTGGTGTTGTACATGTACAGTATAAGTGGGAACAGAAACCACAAATGAGGTTTATATCCTTGCCTATGTCAGGTTCTGGTAAAGCAGTTAATTTGATGAAATGATAAAATAGAGAAAGAAATTAAAACAGTCTCATAATGTTAAAGCAAATTATGTAAATGGTTGTTTCAACATAATGACCTTGTATTCGCTTGAATCCATGCCAGGTGCTGTTCTGTGCATAATTGTCACTGAAAATACTCTTTTGAGATGATGAAAGCTACAGCTGATGGTTTCCTCTTTAAGTATTAATCAAGAAACCACAAAGCCTAATGGATATAAATTACCCCAAAGGGAAGAACTCTAAACACAAGCCCTGAAGCCCAAGCAGAGGGACTGCACCTTGGACTTGGAAAAGTGACAGGTACCAGATCAGTGTCTCTGACTGCAGGGAAGAGCATTTTCAGTTCAAAGCTTCTGCTCATGATCTTCTGATTACCAGTCTCACACAAAAGAGTTACAGAACAGAAAGGCAGGCAAGTGGTACTTTGTGACAGATACTGTAGTTTTAGTAAAGGAGGCTTTCACATTGCCTCAAGACTTTGCATTAAGAAGAACCTTCTACTGACAGTGCTAATTACATTGGTCCAGACAGGAGACAATTTCTCACATTTCCACCCAGTCTGCTGTCAGAAGTGAGACCCCTCTAATATACTGTATGAAGCACTATGGGAAGCTTTGTGATGCAAAGAATAATTATTGATCTTTATTACCTTTCTTTAAATATTGATGAACTTAACTGTTGCTTCTCCCAAGACAAAGCTACATACAGTATAAACTCCAGAAAAAGCAAAGACAGGAAAGTACTGACAACACAAGGCACAGGAGTTGCCGAAGATGCAGAAGCTGTTGCTAACATGACACTTAATAGCTGTTTCCATGATCTAGCTTACTTGCCTCAGGTTTATTGCCTTCATTTATGCAGCGTAGTATCTCTGTGTGTTTATTGATATTATGTTGAGTCTCTGTGTCAGTATCTCTGCTCACTCTCTTAGCTCTGCTGTTAGATAGAGATAGAAAAGTAATAGAGAGACAGGGAGAGAGACAGAGCTGCAGCTCATATTGTCGTTTAAGTTACTCTGTCCTTCAGTAGGTGTGTATTTGTGAAGTAGAAAGGGAGATGGCAGGTTGTGAGTCAGGAAGCTCTTCACAGTGACGTGTGAATAGGAGAGCGACCTGCATATTGTTTTTCTCAGTGTGACCTTTGCTAACTAACTGTCATGAGTTAATATTTTCCTGTTAACTACATGTTTTCATGCAAAAGATAATTGAGTCATACACAGGCTGTTGGAAAGGGCAGTCTCAGTGCAGTAGTGCAATGAGCTTCATCTTCATCAGGGCGGAGCGGTGGCTCTGTGGCTCAGGATCTGCGCCTGTGGCTGGGAGGTTGCCAGTTCGAATCCCGCAGCTGGCAGAGGGATCCTACTCCATTGGGCCCCTGAGCAAGGCCCTTCATCCCAGCTGCTCCAGGGGCGCCATATAAATGGCCAACCCTGCACTCTGACCCCCAGCTTCTCTCTCCCTGTCTGTGTGTCTCATGGAGAGCAAGCTGGGGTATGTGAAAAGACACATTCCTAATGCAAGAAATTGTATAGGGCTAATAAAATGATCTGATCTGATCTTCATTTGCTCAAAGGGAAAGGAAATCTTTAGTGGGTCTGATATTTGTTTCAACCCAAGTCTTGTCTCTCTTCTAGAAGAAAGTTCTATTACATCCATATGTCACCATCAGGTATAATAATGTTGCAGTTTCAGCCCATGTAAGGTATTGAAACTGCAGCATTATTGTCTGATTCAATGTCCAAACAGATTTGTTATTCACACAGTAGTGACACCCCACTCCATGAAGGAGAATGGTCGGGGTTCTAATATCCCTATAAAACAAAGGACCCGGCACAGGACCCTGTGGAACACCCTGAACCCTGCGGGGAAACATCAGATTTAAAGCAACCAAGATATGCTGTCATATGGAAAACTGTGCTCTGTGGATGAATGTTGGAGTATGGAATCCCAGGTGGGTGTAGGAACATTCAGTCCGTCCTATAGAATAATAAATAAAGATTCTGGACTGCTTGTTCCCTGGTCCAAAGCACAACCAGCATCCTCCAGCCACTGTGCTGCAGGCGAGCAGCTCTGCTGTCTTGCTGCTCTGTTAATTAATTGTTTTCTAAACAGCCAATGAATCAGTCTGCCACATGTTTAATTCTGAGACCACTCAGAAGTAGCTGGAATTGCTTCACTCTCAAAGATGTTTCAGACCTCATTACTGCTGGAGCTGCGGGACGAGTCCCCCGTGCTTGAAGATTGTGCGAGGCTACTGACTGTCTAATTCTGCAAACCCCGCCAGATCATGCCCACACACTCCCCGCCTCCGTCTCAGCTCCTCTCCCTGTCTCGCTCACTCGGCACGGAGACATCCTGTGCTGCTTTGAGAATTGCGCTGTGTTACACTGCTGACTGTGCGGAATCAGCAATCACTGATGTCCAGAATAGGGGAGAGCGACTGCAGAGGAGCTCAGACTGACGTCTCGCCTGACTGCCGGAGCTCACGCAGGTTTGGGAGCCCTCTTCCCTTGGGTGTCTGCTAGAGCTGGCGGGCAGGGGTCTGGCAGCACAGACCCCAGAGATCAAAGCTGTCGTGGGATCCTCTCAGACCAAGAGCTCAGGTCTGCGTTTGCCTTGAAACAAACTTCTGTCCCGCTGCGATGAGGTGAGCTACCTTCTCGGTTAATTAACCCTCCTGCCTGTAGGAGTCTCTGCCACCACAATCATTCACCCCCCACACCACACGGTCTCCTCATCTTCATTCTACTTCAGTCCACAATCAGCCACTGTAAGTCAGCTAATTATCTAAACAGAGGTGGTCGAACTCTTCCCTCCAGTCCTGTGGCTGTCGATGATGTACAGAGACCAGAACCCTGCTTTCCTGGTGCTTCTCTGGCCGCACAGGGTCCATCTGGTGGAGAGGAGTGGGTGTGTCTGAAGCGGGAAGCAGCTGCCAAGCCTTTGCCTGACCACAGCAAATCCACTGGGACCTCCAGTGTCTTGGGCTGCAGGGCTACTGCAAACGAGCACAACGGAACAAAACGAGCTGTGTTTCCTCCCTGTCAGCAGCACCCCAGGGTTTCCTGTCTCTCCGGGATCCACTGCTCCTTGCTCATCAGGATACCTATGTCCCTCCTACTGCATTACAGATACACAGCCGCATTTTAGCTCTTAATCATAATGAGCACCATGTGCTACAATCATACAATCAATAGTCAGAATCTTTATAAAGCACCTTTCATGATACTTCAGATACCAGACCAACAGCTGTTGTCTCCCCTTCAGCTATGCAAACACCCTGTCTCCTGGAGAGAATACCCGACACCTGCTCCCTGTCTGTGAGTCACTGCGCAGGACGAGAAGACAGACTCACAGTGCGCATCTGAAGGTCACTAAGTGGGCTTAAATGCCAAATCTGTGTCTCATTATCACAGCACTTAATATGCAGAAATCCCACAAATGACAGTCTGAAGGTGTTAATGAGGGGTTTGGTCCTTCCTGTACCACTATTTGTCAAAATAAAAGGCTGAAGTTGCCTATCACTCTTGTACCAGAATAGAATAACTGAATTATCACGATCCAGCCTGATCAAGTGCCACATATCTTGTCTAAAACAGTTTAGCCTGGTGCAGTGGAAGCAAAGTAAGACAGACTGTCTTGAGGTCTGGCTCACTGAGGCAGGGATGCAGTGGGATCCTGATCACGGAAGCCCAGCTCGTCGTGCCGTCAGGGACGGTGTTCCAGAATCCGCGTCACTGATAGACATGGATTGCTGAGGCCTGCTGAGAGACTCCTGCTCCTCAGAGAGCTGAGAAGGAAAAGCCTGGCTCTCTCACAGACATATCAGGCCTCCCCACTGGCTTCCCATTACACAGAAGAGAGGAAGAGGGGAGTCACAAGATGTTTAACATTCCAAGAGGCACAGGCTCTCCGTACATCTTCCAGCAGCGAGAGCCGGGAGAGCAGAGCAACCTTGTCATTTCTTGTTTTCTCGACTCAGCTGACAGGCTGAGACTTGGGATTCTCTGCTGAAGAATTTTATTACAAAATGATGGGGAAATCTGACTGCTCTCCATCAGAAAAGGAACAGAAGGGGCACGATGCCAGACTGAGCTTCGGCAACTCTGCCCGTGCTGGAGGTGTGGTGTGGGGTACTCATGCGTGTCTGCACAGCATCATCGGATGCTAAGCAGACATACTGTATAAAGGATTTGTTTCAGCCCCTGTCCTTCTCTCATGCAAGGCCTGCCACTGTTCCAGGCTGCTCTCTGGGCTGTGGCTGTGAGTGATGGAAAGGCGATAATGTGCTGGTCTAGCTAGGCGGGTGGAGTAGAAGTACTGAGCAGCAGTAAGGTCTCAGCACTCTGCTCTGTCTGTAGGAAGCAGCTTTAAAGGTGACTGTGAATATGAATATGAAGACGATGGACCCAAGACCGACAGCATCAAGGGTTACCAGGCTACACTGTGCCAGTAAGTCACTGCTATTTATCCAGCATTGCTACCTGGTGTCTTTTCACATGAATGTACTGGATCACTAAAGTGTGGCCAACAAGTTACAGGGGAATAGATACTGGTGCCACTACTTAGCAACTCCATGTGTGCAGGAGTCAGGTTTGTCAATCCCAATGCTGGCTTCCAGGTTAACACATGCTTCATTCATTTTAAAAACACACATTCCCTCTACTACACACACATGCACGCAAAAAAATACACTAAAGAAGAAACCAGAAACAATCAGAGAAGAAACTGGCTAAACAAGACATTCTGCAAACAAAACGTTCATTCGTCCAGACTGCCACGGCTGTGGGAGCAGCACTGTGCTGCTGCTTGTGAGAAGCAGCTCTCGCGGTTCCTTTGAAATGCACGATCTGTGTCTGAATCTGCAATGTAAAACAGCTACTCCACTGAAAGTCCCATGTGTACGCCAGCCTGCTCACCTTTAAACACGCAGAAAGGGTGCTTGATCTCAGTTTAGTAGCTGTTCATTTGAAGTCAAGAGCAGACCTTTCATATACAAAGACTTCAGGGCTTCTGAGCCTGCATTTGATTTTAACTGGAGGTTTAAATCCAGAAAGTACTGATTCAGTCACAGCAAGGCTGAGCAGATGAGCTCACCAGACAGTACGGTGACGTTCTGAAGCAAATGCATCTCCCGGGGAGTCTGGGAAAGAAATAGAGGCCTCTTTTCTAGCACCAGCCCTGCCACTGCAGGGGTCCTCTCCCACTGGGCACCTGCGATAAACTGGGCTCCACTGTACTGAGCTCTCCTGCACAGAATCACAGTAGACATCACCCCACAATTCAGTGACGTTCGGTAGTTTGCCTGTAGCTGTGCACCGATGAGCTCAGGCCAGCCTGATGGAGGAAAAGCCCCCTGGCCATGAGGAGGAAGGAGATGGACAGTGGGATTTAAAAGGTGATGCCAAGCAATGTGTGCCTGAAAGGAAGATCTAATCACCTGTATTCATACAGGGGTCCACGGGAGGCAGACTTGTATCCGCAGAGAGACAGGCAGGTGCATTGCCTGCACTGAGTCTGTCAGTGAAGATAATTGATCGGATCCTGACCAAACAGCCCTGGCTTTCTCCTGCCAACTTGAGAACCCATAGAGCTGGCAAACCAGCACTGGATTAGGAGCGCTCACTCAGATTTGAAGAGCTCTGTGGCTGTGCAGCAAAATGTTGTCAGTCAGTTCAGTGTACCTGAAGGAGGAGATTGTGCAGTGAATGTCATGAGAGGGATAAACTATCGAGCCCAATTACTGGCAAGGCTATTACAGCTGCTTCGCTGTTGTTACTGCTTGACTCCTGCCAACATCTACTGCCAGAAATTAAACTATTACACTATTGCTCTTCGAATGGAGAGCTGCTTCGGCAAATGTTTGCTGCAAAGGAACAAGTACATCCCACACCAGAAACAGAAAGGAGAAACACAGCATTTCAGTTGTGTCACTCACCTGAGGAAGGCTTAGCGCTTAATACTGTAGACTCAACACTCAGTGGGCTCACCACTATTACTGTTACTGCTCATACAACTGGTTCACTCTTGTATTTACTAATACAACTACCATCTGCCACACTGCCACACTACTGTTGCTACTGTTAATACAACAGCAGACTGGACACAACCACCCCCCCCTCTTGTATATCATTAGCTTTC